>NC_069784.1:73955183-74265349 GCF_027406575.1 Nycticebus coucang | reverse complement strand
GCCATGGAGTTAGGCACCAGAGCAAGCTGAACTCAATAAGAATATTTTTAGTAGGATTTAGCTAACAGTGTGAGACATACCTTTAATGGATTTAGTTTGGGTAAACAACCTTTGTCTAGACAGCTCAAATGTCACAGGTATTGGTGCTCATTTTAAGTGGTAACTTCTATGCAAATAATTACAAAGTTGCATTTTGTTCTTTGTACTGGTATTTTATGAATTGAGGGTTTTGACTGTATCAGAGCTTAATGTATACTCAAAAGGCATAGATATTTTTTTTTTCCTGGTTACTCTTATTTGACAGCATGGGAACAATTAGGTTTTAGGCTGTACTCTAAGATTTATGATGTATTGCTGATGAGTGTTAAAGATTTCTATTAATATTGAGAAATACAGAAAGGAGATATGAAATGCAGAGCTGACAATAGATTTGAGGAGATTGAAAGAGCAAAATTAGAGTTAAGAGATTAAGAAATACAGTCATTATAGGAAGGAGTAAGGATACTTATTTATTATAAGTAAAGATCTTTATTAACTAAACTTATTTGATATAGACATACATACAAGAAATATAAAATTTTGAGAACTGAAACAGAGATATATCATTTACAGGTGGAGTAAGTTTAGACAACTTCCTTGTAATTAATAACTAAAGATGTCTTATATTAAATGCATTTCTTTTCTTTTCTTTTTGCAGTTTTGGTGGGGGCTGGGTTTGAACCCGACCACCTCCGGCATATGGGGCCAGCGCCCTACTCCTTTGAGCCACAGGTGCCACCCTAAATGCATTTCTTTTATTAACTAAACATCGTATGACCTTTACTAGTTATACTTAAATTTAGCCATAAAATATTTACTGTTTATCATATTATATTATTAGAAAATAATAAGAAAGCAGAAAGAAAATTACCTCGTTCTTAACATGGGGAGTCAGTCAAACTAACATGCAGATTCTGACGTAAGAACGACAAAGGTTATTCATATCTCTCCAGAAACCTAATATTTTGGACATCGCACAAAACTGTCCATAGGAATGGATGAATGCACTCTAGAATTTGATTCATTTTATAATACAGAGTGCCCCACAAGATCATTTAAAGTCACCATACACAGGGACATGGGAAACTATATATACGTGTATCTTTATTTACAAAATAATCATTACAAAATTTTACAAAGATGTGGCCAACATGTAGAGAACATTGTGTAAAAATTTTGTAAAATTTCATAATGAATATTTTGTAAATAAAGGTACATTTACCTACAGTTTCTCATTTTTCCTATGTACGGCAATTTTACCAGGGATCTTATGGTACGCCCTGTAGATACTTCATGCTTGCTTTCAAATTATAGAAAGGAAAGAGAAATATAACTAAATTATCTCTTAATTACTTTATAAAGTGAAATTTATAATTTTTTATAGACTGAAGAATACTTTCAAATCATTGACAGTAAATTCGACAAATCTAATTCTGTCATATGATAGAATTTTTAAAAAGAGTCAGATCAGGTAAATACATAATTTCTTAGGGAAAATGTACTTAAAGCTTTTAGTGCAGGATAAAGTTTTTGTTTTCACATCAAAACGATTATTTTCTCATGCACATTTTTATTTCTCATTATTTTAATTTTGTTGAAAATAAGTATCATGTGGGGTTGTAATTTATTTTATTGGTTGATAACACCAGGCCACCTTCCCTCCTTCCAATACAAAATAAAAGGGATATGGATTCCAGGGCAATATCCATTGCATTAAAAGTTGCCTTAAATGAGAATGAGTCACTGATAATCTTATTTGTAGACTGTCTCATCAGTTATTTCTTTTCTTTTCCCTTCAGTGTGCAATACCCATTTTACCAGAAGGGCTGTGGGGTTCAAACCAGTAATTAAAAACCTGGGGCTCTAATAACTTTGATAAATATAGTGGGCTTGCTCCATTGTGTAAGTTGCTCATAGAGAAGGAAAAAATAAATGGATTTTTAAAAGATAAATTAGTTTAATTCATAAAAAATTCACATGATGGTTAATAGTTCATGCAGAGCTTTCTGCCATCTTCATTCAGAAGAGTGAACAAGGAGAGGCAGCTATGAGCCTTGTGTTTAGTGCTGTCAGCTGAAAAGTGTGCCAGACTCTTAAAATAGCTGTAAATTTCACCCTAGGAACCCCAAAGAGCTCAGTAAACCATCCAAGATGAAACCCACAATGGTCCGTCTGCAGGCTCTAGCACCCTCCCCACACTCCTATAAGATACCTGCCTCCCAGATTCCCTGCCGTGTCCTCAGAACCTGATAATACCGACCTGTTGAGCCTTCCATAGAAAACCAGAGTCCCATCCTCCGATTCCCTATGAGGGGAAGAAAGGAGAGGAATCAAAAACAGAGAACAGAAGCCATTAACACAATTTATGTTCAGAATAAATGTTTCTTTTTCTTTTTTTTTTTTTTTTCCAGTTTGATGTGAGGGTACAAATGACTAGGTTAAATTGTTCGCATTTCTAAGGTGAAGTTCAGGCTGTAGTTAAGCCCTTCGCCCAGGGCGTGTGCTGTAAACCCTTACGCCCTTAGGTGAGAGCTTACCAATATCCCTTCCTCCTCCCCTTTCCCTGCCCCCGCTTCCCACTTGAATATAATTGTGTTTTTCTCTCATGTGGATGTGTAGTTGTTTATCAATTGGTTTCATGTTAATATTGAGTACATTGGATACTTGCTTTTCCATTCTTGTGATGCTTTACGAAGAAGAATGGGCTTCAGCTTCATCCAGGTGGATATAAAAAATGTAAAGTCCCCATCTTTTTTTAATGGCTGAATAGTCCATCGTGCACATATATCACAGATCAGAGCAAGTGTTTCAGTGACCCTGCAGCTGCCCCTCAAGTTCATCACTTCAGAGAAAGTGATATGAACTGGAAGTCCTAGACTGGTCATGAGCAAAGATTATTATCTTTACATGGGCACATCTATGTTCCCTGTGTGAGCACACAGCAAACAGTGGTTGAATATACTTTATTTTTGTATTAGTAGCATTTATTAAAGTGAGTGATGAATTGCTTTGCTTTTCGAGGAAGACATACGCTGCTCCCAAAGTGGTTGCTGGCTTTAACTGTCTCCGCATCCCAAAGCAAGCTCAGGACACTCATCTTGATGAAAGCCGCAATCATTGTCACTTCAGGTTTCTTTCTTATTCCCCAAAATAGAAATGAGTTTTGCAGTGGTATGGAGATATTCTAATGTCTAAGACATTCTAATGAAATTCAGTTAACCAATTTGTTTATGACATTTATCGTTGGACTGTTCCATTTTTCAGTCTTCTCTCAAAGTATGAACGTTTTAGAGTAGGTGTCAGCTCTCTTAACAACCTTCACATTTAAAGGAGAACTTTAAACGTTTTCCTCTTTGTTGTGTATTCAGCTTCCAAAAATATGTGAAAATAGTAAGATAATAATTTCTTAATGAAACCTTATGTCGCAGTTGTTTACCTATGTTTGTGCTATATAAAATCAGTTATCCTTAATATTACACGTAATTTATAATACATTAACGGTGTATTAGAATATGAGTCCTAGGGGGAAAGCATTTCTATCTGTTTTATTCATTTCTCTGTGTTTGGTTATCAAAATAGTGCCTGACACATAATAGATGCTGAGTGTTTATTGAATAAACAAATGCTGAAATTACTGAATTTGACATAATTTTCTGCAGCTGCCTAAGTATATGGAAAGGAAAAAAACTTAATTTATATTTCAACTGAGTTAAATTAATTGAAATATATATCTGAAAACGGTTCTAAATGTTTTCTCTTTAGTGAATGTAGGACTTACAGTAGGCATATACAAACTTTGCAATGTTCTTTGTTTATAAATTAGTACTCCCTCTTTGAATGTATATTATTAAGTTAGTGTCAAAGCATAATTCAAAAGTAAACTGTTTACAAGGAAATCCGAAAAATTACATCCTGAACACAGTTTGGAGCAGGAATGTAAATGGAAATAAACACCCCAAATATAGGGTTACCAAGTCTGTAGTTTGCCTGTTCACAACGGAAGAAAATGAATTGTTTTCTCAAATGACTATCATATTTGCATGGAGCTGCACCGTCTGCAGGCGTCAGTAATGTAAAGTGAGGATTTCCTCTGTTTTTCTAGGAATTTGTCAACTCTAGGGAAAGGACTAAGGGCTTCATTGATCTGGGGGACTGACACTAGACAGGGGTTCTTGTTTAGTTTGTTTTAGTTTTCTCATAATGTAATGGGTGTATGTGTGTGTTGTTTTTATTTCTGACAGTGGTATGATGTACTTTGTCAGCATGAAGGGAGGACAACATGTTGATTTTGCTTTCTCACTAGAGTTTTGTGACCCAGCAAATGAATTATTCAAAACATATTTATTGCTGGCCTTTTGTCAGTCCGTGTGTCTGAAATACCCTGAATGGTTAACTGAACCTTTCCCACCAATGCAGGCCCAAAGGCTGACACCTACTCTGTTTTATTTCCTAGCAATTACCCAAGATTCTTCTCAGCACACTGAAAACTTTGTGCCCTGTCTGCTGCTTCCCCACCTCTGCCTCAATTCCAAACAGCCTCTAACTCTCACTTTTCAGGCAGCAGAGAGACTGGCAATGGCATCTCAAATCTGTCCTCATGAATTTGTTCCCTTGAGCAAGTCTGGGAACCTCCCTGAACCTCAGTATCCTCATTTATGAAATTAAGATAATAAAACTTATTTACAGGCTGTTTGTGAGAATTCAGATAATTTATATCAAGAATTTATGACTATGACTTTCCCAAAAAGTTATCCAGTTAATACATAATTATTATTCTCCACACTTTTATTTTCTATTTTTAGCCTATTCTTACATTTTTGACTTGTCAGTTAGACATGGATTAAAGATGGTAAAATTTTCATTTTTCTTAGAAGATTTGAACCCATATTCACCTTTTAACTCTTGCTGCTATTGCCTTGGGGGAAACGTTGCCCTGAATCCAAGCCCCAGGATCAGACCCTCTTGTAACTGTGCTACTCACCAGGTCCCGACAGAGGCGGTTCTGATCCAACATAATGCAGACTATGGGCTCTGTAGGAGGCTTTTGTTTTGTTTTGTTTTGGGCAACAGGGTCTTGCTGTATTACAAAGGCTGGAGTGCAGTGATGTGATTACAGCTCACTGCAGCCTCAAACTCCTTCTCCATTCTCCTGTCTCAGTCTCCCAAGTGACAAGGACTACAGGCCTGCCCTACCATGTCCTAATTTTTTTTTAATTTTTTTGTAGAGACGAGGTCTCACTATTTTGCCCAGGCTGATACTGTGGTTGTAGTGGCCAAGATCTTATTCTCTTTCAGTCACAGTTCCAAGTTATGCACATTACCTATCAGTTTATTCATCCACAGAATGTGCATTAAGAAATTATCACATAGCATTATGGATAATAAATTAAATAATGCACAAATGCTATTTAACATAGCGTATGGTGCATGAAGCACAATAAAACATAATTCTCCTTACATTTAACAAAATAAAAACTAGTGCCCAGAAAATTATTTATATAATGATTTTTCAACTGTTCTACAGATGAGGGAAGCTAGTCTATATGAAGTCTATTACATTTTAAAATACTTTATTTCACTTCTGGGAAATACTAAAGAAAGCATTTATTAAGCTCATAGATGTTAATGATCTGGGGGAAGCTCTGGGATTTAAAGACTGTTGTTTTCTGTAGTTTGTGCCTGTGGATTTTTTTAGATAGCATAAATTAGGCAGAGTTGGGATTTTATACCACATTACTGGTAATCCAAGGAAAACAGATTTTGATCATTTTATCTATAATACCTTTAAGTGCTATAAAATGAATAGAATAAATATTGTAATAGATAATGAGTATATCAGTTTTAAATTAAAAATTTCTATTGTAATAATAAACTTGAAAATTATATTTTATTATTTGGTCCATGTAGAAATGGATTTCACTGTCTACCCTAGTTTAAAACTTATATAATTTCTTAATAAATGTTAGCTAAATAAAACAATTGTATGGAATCTTTACATAGAATTTCTAGAGGATAGAGTTAGTCTAAAGAATTCAACAGAATACTTAGCCAAAGACATACAGAGCTTCCACCACTCAAGATACTGACTGACAAGCCCTCTTGGTCAGAGAATCCTGTCAGGTGAACGTCGGGAGTTTCCCGTGTCCCTCAAGGAGGTTGTGATGGCAAATCTTCCAAAAGAACTAGCCCGTCAAACAAAGAGAGACCACAGGCACCACAGGGCACTTTAATGCCAAACCAGAATTTTGTGAAAAACACCCCTGGGTTTCATCAGCTTAGACACTTGACAATAGAACTTTCTTGGGATGTTTTAGGTATGCAAAATAATGTGCAAGAAGAGTTGCCTTCTTGGTGTTGACACCCATTTATTTGCAACAAATCACCCTTCACACAGGAGCATGAGAATGAGTGGCGAGCAGATGTCTGCAGGAACAGAACCCTGGATGATTGAGTTTACTTAAAAATCAAATAACGTACCAGTCAGGGAATTTAGCACATTCTGAGCTTTCAGATCACAAAAGCTATCAATTGTATGTTTGGACAAAGTTGGCTAAAAAGCAAGTAAGGCTACTAAGTGAAACTGTACCTTAATTTATATGTGTATAGAAGGGAAAACTCCTGTTAATGTGAAGAATTAGTCAATCCTTTCAAATAGGCCCAAGATCTGGATCCTAAAGGCCAGATGTTCTCATAGTCACCCCAAGAACGTGCTATTAGAAATTTATGGAGATGTGTTGTGGTTGTTACAATGATTGGCGGTACTTCTAGCATTTTGTTGGATAGAGGCGAGGGATGCTAGCTGTCCTGCAAAGAATTGCCCTGGGTCCTGTGTGAATTTTAAAAATTCTGCTAAGATGCTTACTTAGATGTGAATGGCACCTAGAGCATAATCAATTTTACTAATAAACCCAAGCTATTGTTGGTACAGCTTTAGCATAATTGGTCTTGATACTTTTCAGAAATTGAGCCATTGTACGCGATGAAAGAAGTATGTCCTTTTTTTTTCAGACTGATTAAAAGTTGTTTGTCATTTAAGAACATACTTAAGTTCTTCAAAGTGTGATTTCAGTATTTTAATGGGGATTGCCTTAAATCTGTAGATTGTCTAACCTAAGTGCCCATCAACCCATGAATGGATTAATAAACTGTGTACGGGTATACATGAAATACTATTCAGCCATACAAAGATGGAGACGTGATATCTTTTGTATTAACCTGGATAGAGTTGGAGAACATTCTTTCTAATAAAGTACCACAATAAGGGAAAAGCAAGTATCCAATGTACTCATATTAATATGAAGGCAGTAGATGAACTAATACCCACAAAAGAGAAAAACTCAATTCAATTCAAGTTGTGGGGAGGAGGAAGGAGAGAGGGGGAGAAAGGGGTGAAGAGGGGAGGAGGGGGAGACTGACGTGCTCTTACCTAATGGACACAACGTAAGGGCATAATGTCATACTTCCTGGGTAAGGGACACAACTACAACAGGGACCTTAACTACAAAATGCAAACATTGTAACCAAATCGTTTATAGCCTCATTTAATCTGAAAAACAAAATGCACATTTAACATCTGTGGCAATGGCCCTCCTACATGCATGTCTGCTGCAACACTTCATGCGTGGGCCTGCGTGTGGTGAAGGAACGTGACTGAGAATCATCCATGTATTATTACAGAGATGTGACTTAAAGTATGGCAGAGAGAAAGAGAGGGGACACCACTGACCCTTAGCAGGCTGAAAAGTATAAGCATTATCATGGTCTTCTTAATCTGTATTCCAATGTAGCCATAGCAATGAAATAGCCTGCCCCCAGGACATGGTGTATCGATCATAGTTCTTGGGACTCTGATGCTTTTACCAAAAAAGATTCTAGTTCTTTCATGAGACTCTTGCTGCTGGGGTCCCTTCGACACCTCTGGAGCAGAGGCCCCTTCATTGCCTGTCAATTTCTCCCCTTGAGTAACAAACATGGGCCCTCTCACTACTCCTTTTCCACATGCAGATAATACTCACAGCTGAAGACTGCGTTAATGGCCGAGTTGAGTCCTCCATAGAATCCTTTTCAGTGTATGGAGCCTAAGTTTGCATGTGTTTGCAAGAAAAACTATGCCTTTCAAAATATTAACCACCAGCACTGAATGCAGTCAAGCTTCAAGATTTTAAGAAACATCTTTCTGGTCTTTTATATTATTGCCTGTGTCTTGAAATATGGCAATGCACATAAACTTAGCACAGGACACGGTACAAAGTAACAGCTTTAACTTGTCAATAATTGTTGTTACTCTTATTATTATCAATTATTTCTTTTTACTCTTCTTGATATTCAAGATAAAATACCTTGTAACTTGAAGTCATGAAAAAAAAATCTTTTAATCCTTGCGAGTCTCATAGGGAAATGAAAATTATTTTAGAAATCACAGTGGTAATGCATGTAGATCTCACTCACGAATGATTGTAATGATGAAGTAAGAATCAAAACTACGTAGGCAATTTTTATAGCATTAGCTTTTTTAATTCTTAAGATTAATTCTTTCCTTTGTAAATAAAAGTAAAAGTTTTTAAAGTACTTGTACTTGTTTCTAAATTACCATCAGTATATGGACTGAATGAATTATGAAAAATATTCTAGAAGCAATACAGACAATGGCGTGATGGGTTTTGTCGTAGTGTAAAGTTTGGGTGATAGTTTTGATTTTTCTATTAATTTACAGTGTCATTTAGAGACTTGGCCACTAACTTTTTTTTTTTCTTTTTTGCAAGAATCAGGCTTCATGGTGACAAATGGTCCAGAATAAAAAATGCTTTTGCTAGCAACTAGCAATGGGATAAGTTCTTTTTTTTTCTTTTCACTAACACAACCGAAGAGTTATTATTCAATTATTGCTACTTGCCCCCCAAATCAGTGGGCACAACACAGACTTTCTCTATCAAAGTATCTCCAGTGAGATCTTCAGATTGCCCTTAAATTTAATCATCTATTATTCATTTTTTTGGTGAGATTTCTGAGAAATAACTGAAGTGATTTCAAGATGTTCCCAATCAAAATTCCCTTCAGATTGTACTGTGAATCTCATCAGCAACAGTCCCTGACCAGATGTGGCCCAGAGCCACGTCCAGGAGCTCTGAAAGACTCAGAATACTTGGGGTTTACTCTGTTAAGGAGGCTGACATTGCTTACAGGTGTAAACAGGTCATTAATGTCTTGACCACAGACCATTATCACAATTCAAAGCTATAAGATCTTTGAAAGTCAGTTATGGGAAAGCACAATGAAAAAATAAGCAAAATTTCCCAATTCCTGCTGAGATGTTCAAGATTGCTATAGGCCAAATAATTCCTACGCGTAATTGCATTTTCCAATTCTTAGGATGAGAATTCTATTACGTTGCAAAATGGCCTTGTTAACATCCTTTTAAGAAAGACTGGTTAGCTATGGATAATATACACAAATTTTTCTTCATCTATCCAAGCATATAAACTGTATTTGGTAGAAAAAAAGTTATTTCCCCTGTAAACAGAGGCAATGGTATAATTGGGATTATTTCCTCATAATACTCTTTAATTATGTTTGAGCAATAATAATATTTGGATGCTATAGTGTATTTTCTCCCTCTTTTGCAGCAAGATTAAATTCAAGTTTTAATCCAGGCCTTGTGAAGTCCAATTCCCATTAGTAAGAGTTAAGAAAAGCTGTATTGAGTAGTTTGAACAATTAGAATGTCCTAAAAATATGAATTATGTACATTTTCCATGGATAAACATAACAGGAATTCAGACTTCATTGGCATCCAGTCCCTATACTCTTTGTAACATTGCTGTGTTACATAGATGATATATGCTAAATCTAAGGTAGTTTTGATCATTTAAAAATATATATATATGAATATATATTGATTTTTTTATGCTCTAGACTGGTCTTTATGCCTAACATATAGATTAACTTTTCATTTAATAATGATAACTTAGAATCTTGGTACACTATATAATTTGCAGATCAGTTTTACATTAGTAATCTCATCTTAAAAATTTATGATCTTAAAAAATGGATTTTTAAATACAATTCTTATGTCAAGAAAACTACCATTTTTTTCTGAGTTCAATTTAGGATCTCTTTCCAAATGCATTAAATTATTTAGAACAAGTTAATGTTAAATTAAATACAGAATGTTATAAGATGAACCATTGTTTCTGTCCTTCACCGTGTTAAACTTTGGCCCTTTTTGAAGACCTCTTCCACCTTTAAAAATGTGTCTTATGTGGACTATCTTGTATAAAAAAAACAGGAGAGGATTTTACAAGACTTTTTAGCAAATTTATAACATTTGTTAAAATGATAGCTAAATTAAAAAACAAGCCTGCTAGCTTAAAATTTTCATTTTCAGTTGGGATTAATGTCTGCATATTTTAAAAATCATAATAATTAACTTTAGAGCTATAACCAGCAAGAATTTTTAGTTTTTAGTAGATTATGTTTACTCTATAAGATGTGACAACAAAAACACCATTCAGTCTTTTCTGGCCTATGCTAAAGGAAGTATTTTGAAAAATCACTGGTTTCTTCACATCTCTGATGCTTGCCCTTTTAGGGGGAGGGGAAAACAATAAAAGAAACATTTCTGAAAAAGCCACTTTGGTAATATCTGAGACAACACCATTCTTATTTCACTGGGATTTCATTTCATTCTTGTAGGCTTAACATCTCACTGCATGAACAAAGAAAATATCATGTGAAAAGGGCTTCAGGCTACCTACTTCCAAAAGGATTCAACCTCCGAGTGCTATCAATATCATCCACACACCCACACAGTTAGCACTTTTGAATACATTTACTGAAAACCATTAATAAAGCAACAATCTTAGTCTGGTTCTTAACCATGTGTCACAGTGAAATAAGTTCATGTAAATCTGTGAACTGCACGACAATGATCAAATTAACAGTCATTTCAAGAAAAAATGCCCCTCAGGCTGAAAAATAATTAGTAGTCTCTCACTATCTTTTCCTCCTAATAAAAATCCCGATATTATTGTTGACTGTGCTAATAAAACACCTCCCGTGACCCTGATGGAGCGTGATGTAAAATGTAAGGACTGTTCCATTGTGCAGCCGCACACATGTTTTATTGAACATTTCCATTTGGCTCTTCATCTGGGAACACAAGGGCCCATAGACGCTGAAGAACTTTTGTCACAGTGTAATGCAACTCTCACTTGTTCATTGCTGCAGTTAATAAAACACCCACTTTGAAATTCATTATCTTTGAAATTTAACATTAAACTGCAGAAGCTGAATATTCAGAGCGTTAGCTATAAGCAGGAACGAGAGCAAGGGATGGGAAAAGCCAACAGGAAAAATCCATTTAGTGCATAATGCAGCCCGAGGTTGGCTCATATGTTGCCATAAACGTCAAGTCCAGGATTTTGATTTTTAGAAAAAAATGCTATTTTGAGGAAGTCATAATAGTTTCAACTTGTTAAACATATATATATATATATTTTTTTTCCTTTTAGTTGTTTATACTCACTCCACAACTACTTATTGAATGCCTTTGTGCAAAACAGTATTAAAGGTCAACGAGGGAGGTAGGCAAGAAGTTAGAAAATATAACCCCTGTCCTCAAGGAGTTTATCACGGGTAGAGCAAATTGAGTTCCTCTGCTGAACTGGATGATAAGCTAATGTGGGTTAATACTGTTTCTAATATAAAAACTAAGAATAAAAAGGGCAGTAATCTGTTTCATAATTTTTTATGTTTTAAATTAACTTCAATTATTTATTGAGACAGAGTCTTACTCCATTGCCCTGAGGAGTGTGCAGTGGCACCATCACAGCTCACAGCAACCTCAAACTCCTTTGTTCAAATGATCCTCTTGCCTCAGCCTCCCAGGTAACTGAGACTACAGGTGCCCATCACAATTTTTCTATTTTTAGTAGCGACAGGGTCTCTCTCTTGCTCAGGCTGGTCTGGAACCCCTGACCTCAAGCAATCCACCCACCTTGGCCTCCCAGAGGGCAAGAATTATAATCCTAATAGGCTTGAGCCATAACACCTGGGAAAAAAGCCTCAGTAATTTTAAAAAAATACAGAAACCTGATAAAGTGGCAAAGTAGTGAAACATATGACTTAGAACAATAAACAGTCCCTATATATTGATATCACAGTTCATGAGAAACCTGGTCTCGGGAATCAGCAAGATTTAACAAAGGCTGTTCAATGAAGCAACCCATCTTTGTCTTCAGATAGCTTGGTGTCCAGTCAAGAAAAATTAGTGATAGTAACAACTTGTACTACAAGACAAGATATGGCCAGTTGTCCTAGTGACTGTTTATTCTGTAGCAGAATATTATGATTATGCTTTTATAAATTTGTAGAATTAGATCTTTTGAAGTAATCAATAATAAATCTGATCTTTGGAAAAGTCCTGAATGTTGCAGGCCTACACAGATATAATTTTAAGATAATTTCTAACTTTCAACTATTATCAGAAGACATATATTAGTTAATATCAGATAATAAACAATTAGATGAGTAAAAGAAATATCAAACTTACAGGTTATGTTACAAGAATGGTATGAAAATATAATTTTTCCCAAAAGCAAAGGACATTTATTTTTTTCTTAATTTTTTAAAAAGGGACATCTTAGCATTCCTCTAAACTCATTTCTCAAAGTGAGCTCCATGGAATGGTATGTTAAAAGTTTTGAACAGGGTGGCACCTGTGGCTCAAAGGAGTAGGGTGTTGGTGCCATATGCTGGAGGTGGAGGGTTCAAACCTAGTCCCAGCCAAAAAAAAAAAAAAAGTTTTGAACGTCCAGTAAGCCTGGAAATAGTAGATTGAGCCAAGTTAAACATCATCAGGGTTTTAACACGGTTTTGTGCTTTTTGAATCTCTAGGAGAGAACATTCCTC
Source organism: Nycticebus coucang (assembly GCF_027406575.1). Taxonomy (NCBI): domain Eukaryota; kingdom Metazoa; phylum Chordata; class Mammalia; order Primates; family Lorisidae; genus Nycticebus; species Nycticebus coucang. The sequence goes on along the minus strand of NC_069784.1, from coordinate 74,252,401 downwards.
TTACAGAGCAACTCATGGGACCTTGGACCAAAGTTTGGGCAGAGACGCACCCAGTCATAAATGGCAACAAGTGCAGAATGTTGGGTCCCACTCCTGAAAGGTGGGATCTAGAAGTCCAGATTTTTAGGACTCTTCAGATGATTTCAGTGTAACTGTCTGGTATCAGTTAGGTAAGCCCTTTACACATAGATGCTACAGGTGATTCCAGATTCATAAACACCAGTTTATACTAGTGGGCAACAAAATATTGCTTCAGAAAGTCTCTCAATAGGCAGATGAAAGTAAATGCCCTCTGTTGGAAGAAGGTACAGCTGTGCTCTCCTTTACATCACAATGGTGTTAATATTTTTGGAGAGAAAGAGGAAGGAATTTCTGAATATCAGTTGGTGCTCAACAGATCTGGCTAGTTACACTTGGCACAACTATTATAATATCTATACTGTTCACTCCTTCCTTCAGCAGATGGTATCACCTGAGTTTTTCTTTTTTTTTCTCCTTTTTTTTCTTCTTTAATAGAGCAAAAAACACTCTAGCTTTCTTTCCCCTCCCAGCCTCTAAGTAGCCAAGTGCTCATTAAAAGAAATGAGCAGAGGTGCTCCATTGCTTACAGTATTACAGGGTGCTGGGAGTCTACCTGCCAAACACTACACTCTACATACCACATTTGTTTATGAGCTATACGGGCTCCTACTTTCTCAATAGTGCAACTTAAGTTTTAGCAAGGAACAGCCCACAAAAGTGATTTAAAACAAACAAGAGGCAAATAGAAGTATTAAAGAAGGCCAAAGGCAAGAAGCAAAAGGAAAAATGTACATTTTCTTCAAAGGTTAAGTCCATAAATTAAATTTTTTTCAGTCAGCTCTCTTTAAAAAGTGTGATTTGTATGGCCAATGTTGTAACACAACATGGGAGGTTGTATTGACACTGATCTTAAAAAAATCAAGAGTAATGCCACACTGTTAGGATAGTTTGGAGAATTTTTGAGGACATAGGTGGCATTTTTCTAGAAGGCAGTCAGAATTTTATTTCTAATTCTTACATTTTATATATGTACGTGTATATACAAACACTGACAAAACCATAACTTTTGATCAGGGAATTTTAGGAATCAGTGTAATTTAGCCTTAAGGATAAATCATCCAAGTTTGAAACGTGACATCTAATCTCAGTTCCTAACATGATTTAGAATGCATTTATTAAAATTTAACTTCAGTCTTTTATTCTATAACAATGACATTTATAATGTACATTTCTGAACCACTATACATTGAAAAACTAAAACCTCTTATTTGTAAGATGTCTTCTTTATAAGAAGTCTTCAGTATGTAACAAACAAAAATTTTATGTTAGTCAAGTGATTGATGGATGAATAAATGAATGAAAACAGCTAATATTCACAAATATAATTCCTTCCTCAATTATTCACACTCTAGCTGACCTTAAGAGGGAATATTGTCTGGAAATGCACTGTGATGAAAAAAATGCTTAAATTATACTAACGTTTTATTAGTCTATCTTGTAACAATCCCGGTCATAATGGCTTGAAACAACAATTTATGATTATTTCTCACATTTATGTCCATTGACTGGGCTTAATTGGGTAGCGTTCATTTGAGGTTTCACATAATATTGCAAACAAATGGCAGCTGATGTCATCTGAACACCCAAGATGGTGGGTGTCACCTGGGCGCTCAGCTAGAGCTGTGGACCAGAGCATCTCAGGTTCTTAGAGGAAGCCCTGGAAACTAAAACACAGGGAGAGATCTGGGGAAACCACAAGGCTTAGTATGAGCTGGTCTTAGAAATCCTAGGACATCACTTTGCTATATTCTATAGGAAAAGGCAAATAATTAAATCTAGGTAAGAATCAAGAAGTGGGGAACTAAATTCTCTTTTTTAGATTGGGAAGAAGGATATACATTCAGGGATGAAAGGAAAAAATGGAATTTAATTTTGACTAGCACAGCTTTTTAGGGGTTCTTATCTCTTCAAGGACACTAACATGTCTCAGAATTAAAGTGAGGCACTTTATTCCAATTACATCTTTGGTATTTAACTCCTTCCAGATTTATTTGTTCTTGAGGCAGAGGAAAAGTAGCACAATCCTCAAACAGGACTTCAAACCTCGTTTCAATTGAGTATTGAACATTAAACATTGCCAATAATTTTATGTCCTGCAGTAGTTATGGCAAATATTTTATAAAACTGTGAAATGCCAAAAATATATAATTACCCTTGTTTTACCTAGAATGACAGACTTTGTAACAAAGCCTCAAAAGACTATATATCCTTTTTTTCATGTATATCTCAGTAGAGCAAATATTCATAATCCTATTTTGAAAATGAAGCTCAAAAACGTGTAGAGGGTTTTTTTCTTCTAAAATGGCACACCTAATAAATAGTAAAAGTTGGAGATTCGAGCTCAAGGATTTTGCTCTTTTTGATATACTTGTTGCTTCAAAAATAATAAATTAATACTGTGAAAACTTGTGAAGAATTTGGAGGTGAAAGCAGGGAGGAAGGACAACAAGACGCCATCAGAGCCGGGAACCTTGTGCTCAGAAACGTTCATGTCACTGTTGGGTATTCCACATATTTTCTCCAATCTTATACTGCCAGGGGATGAAGACTTATAGCAACACAGTCTGGGAAAAACTTAAAAAACAAAACTGTAGACATGGGAGTGGAGAAGGGGAGAATGGTGTCAAGGAGGTCATGGACGTGGCAGGTGGATGAGGCCCAGCAAGGCTGGGGAGGGTGTGTGGGAAATACATTGACAAGGGATGAACAATGAGGTACGTGGAGGGGGGAGAGGATTCCCCTTCCCCCACTCGGTGCTCACACCCCTGCTGTTGAATAGCCTTTTGGGTTTGTATAGAGATTGAGGAAGCCTGTGAAAGAAGCAGTGAGAACTTCCATGGGCCGCTGTACCGTACTCTCTAATTTTTTTTTTCCCTTTCCACTGTTTCAAAACAAAACAGCATGTCTATTGCAAAATGAATTAATTCAAAATTTCAGTTGCAACCAAGAAATATACTGTAACAAATGAAATACTTGACTGCCCAGTTATACAATGTTGTATTTGTGATCAGAGTCATGTTAGTAGTTCAATCTTAAAAACAAGGGGGGAATAGCAGGAGCGGTCGCAACCTATTTGATTTATTTCATTTCTCTAAACAGTACATAATTGTTTTAAAATGAAGTTAATTTTTTTTTTATGAAAAACACTCCGACAAACAAAATTACACAAAAAAGAAAAGCATGTAATGACAGTATTAAATATCACCTATTATGTGTCATTATTCTTTATGGCTGATTTAGACATGTTACTAGTTGAAAGACTAGTCCAGAAAAAATATTGTTCATGGAGCGTAAAATCTCATCAAAACTTGTTTGGAAAAAAAAGGCCAACACACGCAACTTTTTGGTTATACATCTTAAACTAAGTTGATGCGTATCTTTTAGGGGTTAAGTGGTCTCAAATTATTATTAACACTGATAGACATTTTAATTTATGAGAAAAAGTTGCATTTCATTAAAAGGACACCAAACTGTAACGTCACTCTTTGTCTGCCTGTAATTCTTATCTGTGCATTCATCTATACGCATCCCTGCCGGTTACGAGTAATAATGTCTTACTACTTTATGATTCATATTTTTTTGCTGCAAAATGAACAAAAGTAATTAAGTCAAATTAAAACAATTATAGAAATACACTATTCAATAACTCAGTTGCCAAAAAAGTTTCACTGGGCCCTAAGGAGGCAAAAAATAAATAAATAAATAAATGCCTCTGCAGCAGTAATATCATTCCACACGTTACATTTATTCCTGCAAGCCAGCCAAGCTCAAATTAATTGTACTGAGTAAACTTTTCTTCTTGGAGAAAATTAAAGATATGCTGTTGTCAACACTTGAACACAACCTTGCCGACACTTAAACGCAGAGAAGGGTGTGACATCCTGCCCCGGCTGCCTTGTGCTAATTAATCACTCTGGTATTTAGGACCATTCAAGCAGACAAATTAATGGGGAATAATTAGTGTATCTTTGTTCCAGCTCAGCTTTGCACACCAGACACTCTCAGGGAGAGAGAGGGGTTTGCAGAGTGCCAGCCATTAGCATGTGCATAGTTTCACTTCTGTTCAGCAAGTTCTTCAGAGATTAAGAGAAAGGCCAAATTAGCAGACGTGTGACTGGGGTTAGGACACTCTTCTAGAAAGAAAGCCCTGTGTTTGGGTATCAGCTTTCAGAAGCAAGTTGTTAATCTAGAGACTGAATTTCATGTAACACAATAAAACCTCAGGGAAAATATAATTTCCGAAACCAAAAACAAGTCTGCTTAAAACATACAGTGAAAAAATATTATTATTTTTTATTATTTTTATTTATGTCCTTTGTATTTATTTTTATAGCACAAAGTTTAAAGCAACGCTCAGAAATTTCATATTTTTCTTACATTATTGTTGACTTTTGCAAATGTTTATTGAAAATGGATTTTTATCAACCAGTGGTATTTATCAAGTTTGTAATTAAACAGTGTAGACCATTTAACCTCTCTCCATTTAGTGAGAACTCTCTGCAGATACTCCCCATGGCCATAAAATTTAATTTGTTTCTTCTGATAGGAATCATAGAGCAGAAAATTCAGACAAAGTCTCCACACACAGGAAGTGTGACTGGCATAGGATTGACTAAACTCTCTCCCATTTTATGTTGCTGACCGGTTTCAATGTGCACAAGGGCTGAGTAAGTCAAGACTCAGTTTCTTATTAAAATATTTTAAGGGCAGTGACTGTGGCTCAAAGGAGGAAGGTGCTGACCCCATATGCTGGAAGTGGTGGGTTCAAACCCAGCCCCAGCCAAAAACTGCAAAAAAAAAAATAATAAAAATAAATAAATATATATATATAAACTAAAAATGAAATGTTATTTACTACATTGATAAAATATCTCAATTTTGTTTCACTATTGAAAATGAAATAAAAATGAAACAGACTGACTAAAAAGAGTTCAAAATGTCCTGGATTAAACTCATAGGTTTTGCTTTGATACATCTATTCCTCCTCTCGGCGACAAAAAAAAAAAAAAAAAACTAATTTTTTTCCACAAGGAAATTTCAAACATTACATTTTATCCTCATAATAAATAGTTTCTAACCTTTTTATTTGCTATGTACAGAATTTGTCTATATACATATATTTACATATATTGTGAGTAATTGAGCAAATACATGTATGTGCATTCACATAATCCCTTAGTTAATATACCATAGGAGTGAGGTATATTTAATCGCTTTTTTCATTTTTCTGCAGTGTATGTAAGGGAGAAATCCTTTTCCCATATGTTCCTACCTAAAGTTACTGTGTTTTCTGTGTTCACTAACTATTTTCCACAATTTACTACCTAACTATGCAGCTTAATCTCTTAATAATCAAGAAAGAATGATTGCTAGACGTGAACACAACAGTCCTGCAAATTCCAAAACTGCTCTAGGTTGGTTCAAACCCTTTTCCCTCTTAGAAAGCAAGGATGCTGTGAGGACGGGCAGCAGAGGGTCAGGAAGACCACACAGTTAGAAAGGAAACTGCTCCAGGCCTGGTTATCGACTCTTTTTGTAAAGACATTCCACCACCCCGACTCCAGAGGTGAATTAAGTGAGGGGCACTGGGAGTGAGTTCAGTAATCTTCATAGCACATAACATGAAACTCCTGTAAAAAAGTAATTTCCCCAACCTGGGAGATGGCAGATTTGGGGATATCACTTTGCCACACTCAGCCTTCTAGTTCTCATAAAAACATGGTATTGTTAGGCATAATTCTCTTGAACTTGTGCTGGTGGAGAGGGAGGAGAAAAAAAGGCCAATCACAAAACCACCATCCTGCCGTTTCTTAGAGGGGGAAATGAATCTCTGCAGTCTCAGCTGAGATGCTAAATTACTGCCTATGATAAGCCCAGACGCCATTAGAAAGGCTTCCATCCTGGGAGAGGGTCCTCCTCTTTGAAGGCGCCTAATCCTCATTAAAGGCAAATCCTGGGCATAGGAGGGGCTGCGCTGGCATCAAGGCACCTGGCCACGACTGAAAGCGCTGGCCCCATGTGCGGCTGCCGCTGAGCAGCAGAATGTAATTTAGTCGCACCAGCGGGAGCAGGGGTCAATGATTTTATATTAATGGGGATCACGACAGTTCTAAGCTGTGGCGTGCTTTGAAATAAGTGTTGTACAAGGCAGCAAAGAGAGCTCAGCTGAGGAAATGAGCTGTGTCACTGTCTTCTCATGTCTTGCAGCAAACACGGGAATGTTTTTAGTGGCCACCGACTCTCTGCCATCCTAATATTTTATAAACAACAATTACCTGTTACAATTTTAAAAACTCAAATTCCTAAGGTAATTCTGCAAAAGATGTCACGTCGGGGCAGCAAATTCCTCTCTAGTGTAAATATGGTCTAAGTGAGTGGCCAAAAAAATGAATAAAACTGTAGATTAGACATTCTTATCTGAAAACTAATTTATACAAATAAGTTCAAGTGTGTTGTGGGTGTTTGTTGTAATGCTGTTGGAAGGCAGTATGTCGTTATGGACCTTAACATGTTATCAAAGGCTTCACACCTACAACAAAATATACGGGGAGGGAGTTAGTGACAATGATTTTAAAATACAGTCAATATTTGGTCTTTGTAGTTGAGAAGACCACTATCACATTTTGTCAATAGTTTCTCTAAATTTTTACATTTCTATTCAACAATAGCAGGTGTAGATTCTGTATTCATTTTTCAGCAGATTAATTTTTTTCAAATTAATAATTGGGCATGGAGAGCAAGAACTTACTTTTTTCAGAAGCTATGAAACTAAGGGGAAAAAGCAAAAGAGGTGTTTTTCCAGGTCTCAGGTATGGTCAGATGAGAAGGGGTGAGTTGCAGGTGGAAAGCAATAAGAGGGCTCAGAGGGCTCGGAGCCTGTTGTCCAGTGGTTAGGGCACCCGCTACATACACCGGGGCTGGAGGGTACAAACCCAGCCTGGGCCTGCTAAACAACAATGACAACTACAACCAAAAAATAGCCGGGCAATGTGGCGGGCACCTGTAGTCCCAGCTACTCAGGAGACAGAGGCAAGAGAATCGCTTAAGCCCAAGAGTTTGAGGTGTGAGCTGTGTTGCCACTGTACTCTACCGAGGGCAAGATAGTGAGACTCTGACTCAAAAACAAACAAAAAAGCAATAGAGGTGTGGCAAGAAAGGAGGTTTCTATTTTGAAAATTTCGTTTGAAGTAAACAGGTCAGAGGTCCCAGGGCCAATAGGAATAAATACAAAAGCCTGTGCCAGACACGATTGATTAGAGAGGACTCCGTCACTGTAGTAGCTCACCCCAAGAGCTACAAAATACTCAACTGTGAAAAGCAGTAAGTGTTAACCAGAAAAAATAAAATCTATTCTTATAAATTGCCGGTTGGTAAACAATTGACTACTTTTCAGGATTTCTCCCGCTCACAAGAAGATCCTACCTAAGCTTTGGGATTGGTGAGCCATTCCTGGAGAGCAAAGTGGTAGAATAGAACACTGGGTTACATATCATCTGCACCACTCTTTCTATAAAGAGGAGTCCAAGCTTGACTGGTCTATTAGACATGTATTTTTCAAAGATGATCTGTGGAACAATAGCTCCGCAATAGATGTTCAGAGCAAAAGCTTACATACATGCAGTTATACATGATATATTCTGTGCATGAGAGATACTATAGTCTTTTCTTTTACATTACTAAAGATCATTAGCATATTAAAGGCTCCGAGAAGTCCTGAAATGAAGACTTTCTTTAGTTTCCTTCAGATTTGTATCTATTTGACTAATTTTATTACTTTTTCCCCCCTGAAACTATTACCATATGCTTTGATGAAACACACTTTGGGCAGCAATGCCATATTAGAGTTTACTGAATAAGTGAATGTGTATTTTCATCAATGGGACTAGTAGATATAATCTCTGGCACATAGGAGCTGGTTAATAGAAGATTTAATTTAATTAAAATTTCAGACTTTGAGAAGGTGTGCAATAGAATACATGGTATTTGTAAATTAACATACTAAAAAATTGGAGAGGTACTTCTATTTCCAAGAATAAAAAGGAAGAGGGTAGTAGGCATGTTTCTTTCGGGTTGAGTTTTGACATGAGAACTTTACTTTTTCACCCCATTTTTAAATAAATAGGGATATGAAATGGTTTGGATGTGCTAAGACTGGAGATGGATGCAGTTTTGAAGGGAGGGGACTAGAGTCAGATAAATGAGATGCCTTTGTGAGCACAAAAGGGGTAACAAAAAACGCACTAATCAAGATGGGTAATATTTAAATCAATACTTTAAATATTAAAATTTATGCAAATTAACCCATGATGAACAAAATACTCAAGTTTTAAATAAAGACAGGATTAGTTACTGATGTTTTCCTTTGCCTCAGGCTCCAATACAGCTCAGCACAGCACCGGGATAAGAAAGTACCAGGAGAGAAACCACAGAAAGATAGAAGCACTTAATCAGATGTCCGGATTAGTTCTGATTTCTTCTGTTAATTAATAGTCCTACAATTTAGAAAAACATATAAATATATTGTTTTGTGTGTTCATTTAGAAAGAGAACAATACTTCTCAAACTGTTCTAAGAGGCATTCGTTCAATGAAATGTTTATAGGTGTTCAAAGGAAAAGATCGGAGTAATTGTGATTCAATTATATTTGGGAAAAGCTGTGTTGAATATGATCAGCTTCTTTACTTCAGGACTTTGCAGATGTGTTAACATATTAATACATTTCATTACTGTCTTATAAGAACATAGAGTATGCAACAACTAGTCCATTTATTAACTCCTTATGCACAGTATGCAAAGTACCAAATGAAATGACTTTAAGTTTCCTCCTCTCTGTAAAATTCTATCGACCTTTTAGATGTAATATGCCCAGAGTAAATAGAAGTTTAGTACAAATTAACACTTCCTAAAAAATAATTTTAACTCTGCATATAGAAATATATGTTTCATAAAATATAGCATAGCAAAGAAATTTTATATTCAAGTCCCTAAAAAACAGAAGTCCTACATGTTAGCTTCAATAGACAAAAACAAATGTTAGGTTAGGACTGAAGTTCTGGTTTTGCAAACTCAAAAAAGACATATAAAGGACAGAAAATGAATGGAGTAGAAAATAAACCAAGTAGAAGAGAGTTGATGGAAAAATGGAAAGAGTTATTTAATAGGGACATGTATTTTTAAAGATGTTTCAATGTATGAATTTAAAGTTTGGAAAACAATATTATGGAAGTTTATGAATCATAAAAAACACATATATCCAGATACATATAAACACCTGTATATGAACAAGTGGACATCAAAGCTTGAAAGCAATGCTTTTTTTTTTTTTTTTTGAGACAGAATCTAACTCTGTAGCCCTTGGGTTGAGTGCCTTAGTGTCATCATAGCTCACAACAAACTCAAACTCTTGGGCCTCAAGTGATCCTCATGCCTCAGCTTTCCATGTAGTTGGGACTCCAGGTGCCCACCATAGCACCTGGCTAATTTTCTTCTTGCTCAGGTTGATCTCGAACTCAAGCAATCCTCCTGTCTAGGTCTCCCTGAATGCTAGCATTACAGGTGTGAGCTATGGGGCCTGGTCTTGAAAGGGAAACTTTTAAGGCATATAAAATGAATTCATCTTCAGAGGTGATAAAACAGCATCACTCTTAAGAAATTATTGATCTATCAATGGCTTCAAAGATAATTTAGATTAAATAATGAAAACCAAATCTATGGTAATTTAGTGATACATCTGGTACTGTTTGAGGAGGCGTTTGATGTCTGTTAATAGTAGCACAGGTAAATATTGTTCAAAGTGTCTATGGAAAAAGGAGTCAAATAAAAACCCACTGACATGAAATTTTCATGCTTCTCAACATAGATATTTTTTAGCTTCTCTCTAAATATTGTAAAAATTTTAATTGTTTTCCTCTATAACCCTTGCCATTTTGTAAATCTCAATCTTTAACTATCACTGTCACAGAAAAATGAGGAAAAGGTTGATCCATCTACTGTCTCCACCCTTGTACAGCCTCCTCCATTATCAATATCCCCTACCAGAGTCATATGTTTCTTATGACCAAAATAATTGATTTACCCTTGTCACCCAAAATCCATAGTTTACATTCAGTTTCAGTCTTGGTGCTACACAATTTTATGGGTTTGAGGTGAACCCACTATTTCTCTCTCCTGACCTCAGGCCATCACTGGTCTTTTCACTATATTTAGAGTTTTGCCTTTTCCATAATGTCACGTAGTTGGGATCATACAGCATGAAGCCCCTTGGTCATGGTGGATTACTTTATTGATGTGCTATTGATAGCATATTGTTTGATAGCATTTCATTGCAGATTTTGGAATCTTTTATTCATAAGTGATATTGGCCTGTAGTTTTCTTTTTGTTGTGCCTTTTTTTTGGCTTTGGTATCAAGGGATTCTAGCTTCATAGAATGAGTCTACAATCCCTTGATTCCCCCTTGTAAATGTTATGGAATAATTTCTGTAGTATGGGTACTAGCTCTTTTATATAGGTCTGGTAAAATTCAGTAGTGAATCCATTTGGCCTGGTGCCTTGAGGGGAGGAGTGGAAACGTTTTCATTATTGCTTCAATCTTTTCAGTCATTCTTTGTTTAGAAGTTCTATTTCTTCCTAATTGGGTCTTTGGAGGTTGTGGACACATCTTTGGGAATTTTTCCATTTTCCTCTACACTTTTCGGTTTATATGGGTAAAGATTTTCCTAGTATTCACAGTTGATATTTTGTATTTCTATGGTCTGATATGTAATAACACCTTTTTTGTTTCTGATTGAGCTTACTTAGTCCGTTTTCTTCTAGTCTTTGTTAATCTGGCAAGAGATTTGTTTATCTTTTCAGAGAACTGACTTTTTGTTTATCTTTTCAGAGAACTGACTTTTTGTTTCATTTATCGTTTGCATTGAGTTTTTGTTCTCCATTTCATTTGGTTCTCCTCTGGCTTTGGGTTTGGTTTGCTTTTCCTTTTCTAGTTCCTTGAGATGTGTCATTTGTTAATTTGTGATCGTTCTAGGTTTTTTTGTTTGCTTTGTTTTGTTTTGTTTTTTGATGTAGGCATTTTAAGGCTATGAATTTTCCTCTTAGGACTGCTTTTGCTGAATCCCAAAGCAGAAGCAGTACTAAGTCTTTGTGTGATATTTTTATTGGGAAATACTGCACATACCAGAATATGGACAGATTTTAAGTGCACAGAAAAGATTTTAAATGCATCTCGTATTTTAAATGCATAGCATACATGCAGATGACCATAGCCTCAGTCAAGTTTGCAGGGTATTTTTATTTCTTCAGGTTTTTCATTTTTCTTCCTAAAGGCAATAATATTTTTGAATTTTACCTTCATAAACTAATCTTACATAGTCCCAAATTTTATTTAAATGAAATCATACAGAAATTACTTTTTTTGTACCCAGCATATATATGTAGTCATTAGTTCTTAGTAAAAAAAATGTTCTTTTGAGGTTCATCCATGCTTTTTGAATATGTCAGTAATTTGCTTTTTTAATGCTCTAAGTAGTCCACCATATAAAAGTTACACAGTGTACTTATACATTCACATATTATATATAATTTCCATTGACTTTGGTTTTAGATATCATGAATAAAGGTGCTATAATTTTATTAATATGTTTTTATTTCACCCTGGTAAATAAATAAGATTGAATTTAGAACTACCAAGTAGTTTTCCTAAGTTGTTGTACCATTTTATACTCTCACCAGCAATTTAAGAACTATCCCTCACTCTGAAATGCTTTCATTTATTTTTTTGCTTTTCCAGTGGGTATGAAAAATGCCCCACTGTTGTTTTAATTTGCACATCTCTGCTAAAAAGAAAGTGGAACAAATTTTTGCATCCTTACTAGTTTATATAGGCTATTTTGTGAATGATATGCTCTGTTTTTAAAATTCATTTCACTGAGCCACAGGCGCCACCTGAGTGAGTAGGGCACCGGCCCCATATACCGAGGGTGGTGGGTTCAAACCCAGCCCTGGCTGAACTGCAACCAAAAAATAGCCAGGCGTTGTGGTGGGCGCCTGTAGTCCCAGCTGCTCGGGAGGCTGAGGCAGGAGAATCATGGAAGCCCAAGAGCTAGAGGTTGCTGTGAGTCCTGTGACATCATGGCACTCTACTGAAGGTGGTAAAGTGAGACTCTGTCTCAAAAAAAAAAAAAAAAAATTAAATAAAATTCATTTCAAAGAGTAAAATTATTTTGTTTTTAAAGATTGGCTATTTATTGTTGATTTTTAAGTGTATTTTAATTATTTGAAATAAACAATTAACAAATAGATTATTCCATGTCCCTACATTGGCTTTCATTTTATTAATAACATATTTTAAAAAACAGATTTATTTTTGTTTTGTTTTATAATAAAGTGGGAATATTTTTCCACTATATAGTTCATGATATTATCAGAAATAAAATTACCTTGTGTAGTTTTCAAAGGTAGACCTTTAATTATTTTTCCAAATTTCTTCTCTAGTATAGTAAATTTTTGAAATTTTATACAGTTGACCCTTAAATAACATAGGGGTTAGGGTTTAAGACTTCCACACAATATATAACTTTTGACTCCCCCAAAACCTAACTTCTAATAACCTCCTGTGGTCCTGAAGCCTTTTCAATAATATACACAGTGAATTAATAAGTATCTTTTGTGTTATATGTATTATATACTATATTCTTACAATAAAGTAAGCTAGAGAAAAGTAAATGACATTAAGAAAATCATAATGGACTAGGTACTATGTAATAATAATAATCCCAGCACTTTGGGAGGCCCTGGTGAGAGGGTCACTGGAGTTCAGGAGCTCAAGAATAGCTTGGACTACAAGCGAAACCCATGCAAAAAAAGAAGTATTGGCTGGGTGTGGTGATTCTCACTCACTACTCAGGGCCCAGGCAGGTCACATGAGCCTGGGAGTTGAAGAGTGCACCAACAGGTGATCACACCACTGCACTCCAGCCTGGGAAACAGGGTGAAAGCCTGTTGAAAAAGAAAAAAAGAAAATGGTAAGGGAGAGGAAAAATGCTTACAGTACTATACTATCCTTATTGATACCTTAAGTTTACATTGTCTGTTTACAAGCTGAGTCCTTTGCCTGAAATGCAGCAGCAGACCTCCATCTATGGTACACATCAAGCAATTCAATTTCTCTCAGTGACATGATTTTCTTCCTGCTTCTGTGAGCACTTCCAGAATCACTAGTGGCTCTCTGTAGAGACCCATGGTATTCTACAAGGTTTAAACTGTTGCACTAAGCACATTGAAAAATACGCAAGAACCGCAAAGGGAGCACTTCTCACCATGACATGCAATTTACTGGAGAGATGAAAAATTCATGCAGAGCTTCACCTGGTGCATTTCTTGGAGAGTACAGGTGTCTCTGCAGGAGCCTCTGTCACCCAGTGACATGCAGATACTGGAAGATCTGTAGGGAGGACACTGGGACATCCCAGAAGCTGAGAAATGGAAGTGTTGACATTCAAGGACTTGTCTGTAGAATTCTCTATGGATGAGTGGGTTTGCCTGAACACTGCTCAGCAAAATTTGTATCGGGATGTCATGTTCGAGAACTACACAAACCTGGTCTTCCTAGGGCTTGCTGTCTCTAACCCAGACCTCATCACCTGTCTGGAGCAAAGCAAAGAACCCTGGAAGTTGAAGACATGTCAGACAGTAGTCAAGCACCAAGTTATATGTAAGTATTCTAATGAAGACCATTTGCAAGATCTGGATACAAATACTTTATTCCCAAAAATAATCTTGAGAAGATATCAAAGCTATGGCACTGAGAATTTAAACTTAACAAAAGATTGGAAAGTGTGTACGCATGTAGGCAGCAGAAAGTATGTGACAATGGACTTGACCAATGTTTAACAGCTACCCATGGCAAAATGTTTCAATGTAGTAAATGTTTGAAAGTCTTCAGACAATTTTCAAATCTAAACAGACATAAGATGATGCATACCATAGAGAAAGCCTTTAAATATAAAACATATGGGAAAGCCTCTAACCTATGCTCACACATAAGATAATTCATATTAGAGAAAAACAGGACAAACGTAAAAAGGGAAGCAAAGTCTTCAAATCTTGGTCAAGCCTAACTAAGCATAAAAGACTTCATTCTGAAGAGAAATGAAGTCAAGATGTCAAGAATGTGGAAAAAAGTTTTAACCATTACTCAAACCTTTCTAGGTATCAAATAATTCATTCTGGAGTGAAACCCTACAAATGTCAAGAATGTGGAAAAACATTTAACCATTACTCAAACCTTTCTAGGCATCAAAGAATTCATTCTGGAGAGAAACCCTACAAATGTCAAGAATGTGGCAAAGTCTTTAGGTGGTACTCAACCCTGTCTGTACATAAAAGAATTCATTCTGGAGAGAAACCCTTCAAATGTCAACAATGTGGCAAATTTTTTGACCAATCCTCAACCCTTTCTTGACACCAAAGTATTCATTCTGGAGAAAAACCCTACAAGTGTCAAGAATGTGGAAAAACCTTTAACCAGTACTCAAACCTTTCTGTACATCAAATAATTTATTCTGGAGACAAACCCTACAAATGTCAACAATGTCGCAAAACCTTTCACCAAACCTCAGGCCTTTCTGTACATAAAAGAATTCATTCTGAAGAGAAACCCTTCAAATGTCAACAATGTGGCAATTTTTTTAACCAATCCTCAACCCTTTCTGGACACCAAAGTGTTCATTAGGGAGAAAAACCCTACCAATGGGCTCAGTGCCTGTAGTTCAAGCAGCTAAGGTGCCAGCCACATATACCAGAGTTGGCCAGTTTGAGTCCAGCCCAGGCCTGTGAAACAACAATGATAACTACAACCAAAAAAAAAAAAAAAAAAATAGCTGGGTGTTGTGGCAGGCACCTGTAGTCCCAGTTACTTGGGAGACTGAGGCAAAAGAATCACTTAAGTCCAGGAATTGAAGGTTACTGTGAGCTGTGATGCCACAGGACTCCACCCCAGGTGACAGCTTGAAGCTCTGTCTCAAAAAAAGAAGGAAAGAAAGAAAAGAAAAGAAAAGAAAAACTACAAATGTCAAGAATGTGGAAAAGCTTTAACTAGTACTCACACCTTTCTGTACATCAAAGAATTCATTCTAGAGAGAAACCCTTCAAATGTCAACAATGTGGCAAATTTTTTAACCAATCTTCAACCCTTCTAGACACCAAAGTATTCATTCTGAAGAGAAAATCTACAAATGTGAAGAATGTGGCTATTCGTTTAGCCAGTACTCAAACCTTTGTAGTCATAAAAGAATACATTCAGGAGAGAAACCCTTCAAATGTGGCAAATTTGAGTTTGCAAAGCCTTTACCCATTGTTCAAGCCTTACTAAACATTCTAGAGAGTAAATCTAGAAATGTGAAGAATATCTGAGAGTAAATCTAGAAATGTGAAGAATAACTGAGAACCTGTAACCAGTTCTAAATTTGTTCTGTACAAAAAAGAATTCATAGTGAAGAGAAACTCTACAAATGTCAAGAATGTGGCAAAGCCTTTAACCTGAGTTCAAACCTTACTAAACATCAAAAAATTTATTCTGGCTGGGTGTGGCAGCTCATTTGTAACCCTCACACTCTGAGAAGCCAAGGCGGGCTGATCACCTGGGCTCACAGGTTTGAGACCAGCCTGAGCAAAAAAGAGCAAGACCCCATCACCAAAAAAAATAGCCAGGCATTGTGGTGGGAACCTATTGTTCCTATACTTCGAAGGCTGAGCCAAGAGGATGGGTTGAGCCCAAGAGGTTGAGGTTGCTGTGAACTATGATGTCATGGCACTCTACCCAGGGTGAGAGAGTGAGACTATCTCAAAAATAACAAATTCGGGCGGTGCCTGTGGCTCAGTCGATAGGGCGCCGGCCCCATATACCGAGGGTGGCGGGTTCAAACCCGGCCCCGGCTGAACTGCAAACCAAAAAATAGCTGGGCGTTGTGGCAGGCACCTGTAGTCCCAGCTACTTGGGAGGCTGAGGCAGGAGAATCACTTAAGCCCAGGAGTTGGAGGTTGCTGTGAGCTGTGTGATGCCATGGCACTCTACCGAGGGTGATAAAGTGAGACTCTGTCTCTACAAAAAAAACAAAAAAACAAAAAAACAAATTCATTCTGGAGAGAACCCTACAAATGGTAAGAATGTGGCAAATCTCTTAGCTGGTACTCAATCCTTTTTGGTTGCAGCCATCATTGTTGTTTGGTGGGCCCGGGCTGGATTCGAACCCGTCAGCTCAGGTGTATGTGGCCAGCGCCTTAGCCACTCAATCCTTTCTGTACCTCAAAATATTCTTTCTGGTGAGAAGCCCATGAAGAAAGTGGCAGTACCTTTACCTTGTTTTCATGATTTGCTAAGCATCAAAAGAATTCACACTGGTGAGAAATCCTAAAATGTGAACAGTGTGGTAGTGACTAACTGGAGGTCAAACCTTACTACACCAAGTAAATTCATATTGGAGAGAAATCTTACAAATGTAAATAATGTGACAAAGGTTTTAACTGGTCTTTAGCCCATATTAAACATAATAAGAGATCATATCAGGGAAAAATTGTAACAATATGAAGATGTGACAAATGTTTATGCCAGCAGTTGCTCTTTTCTAATACACAATAGAATTCATGTTGAAGAGAAATTCTACAAATGTGAAGACATTGACAAGTCTTTAACTTATGCTTCAACCATTCTGTATATGAAAAAGTAAACATTGAAAACCCCTCCAAATGTGAAATTGTCCAATCCTATAACCAATACGCAAGCTTTTCAGTACATAACAGAATTCATAGAGATATTTTATATGTGAAGAGCATGATAATACCTTTAAATATTTCTCACATTTTTCTAGTCATAATTCATGCAGAAGGAATACTCTACAAATATCAATCATGTGTGAAAGTCTTAAAGTTGTGTTTATCTTTTTAAGTGGGGCTAAGGAGAGCCAGGGGCAGATACTAGGAGATCCTTTGTCCATCATAATTGGAACAAATTGATGAGAGGGGGCTTCCTAGAAAGAACAGCTGGCATTTAAAGAAGGCTTCCAAAAACTGACCTGATGCTTGCTTTACAAAAATGAGTCTCAAAAATAGAGAACCCACAATGTGGGGATATGGCCCAGGCCTCAAATAGAGGGTCTTTGGAGCATGAGGACAAGTAAGGTGATCAGCTCAAGTGACCTATTTTTGTTAACCCAGTACAATTTACACCAGTTCTACCACACTTTATAAATACAGTGAAAACTTCTGAAAATTGCTGTATAGGGATAGAAATGAGAGGACTCTCCATTCTGGAAGTTTTCCCCCTTACCAGGAAAAATCATGAGTTTTTACACCCACACCAATTAACACAGAATTCAAAAATCGGCATACAGGGCAAAAATCTTTCTAATCTCAGGGTCTTCTCCACTTGAAAATGTAGATATGTTCCTTCTCTAGCGTGTACTGTCTGTTAATAAACTTTGACCTTTTGCACACTTGTAAAAAAAGAAAAGAAAAACTCATGGGGAGATGATTAGCGTCACGTGGTGTTACATTTGCAATCAGTGCAAAAGGAGGCTATAAAATCAGTACAGTAGTACATTAACACAGTGTGCACTGCTGTTAATCTTATACAGTCCCCATTTAACACTGCTTTATATTTGTTTACTTTTTTCTCAACTGAGAATGGCTCCATGAATGGTTGGTATTTTTGTGAATTTTAATTTTTTTACAATAGAGTTGTGTATATTTTATGGTAGTAAATGATAAAATTCGATGAGTATCTATGTATATACTATGCATTCATGACATTTTTTTTAACTTTTTACTATTTCTAGGTTACACAGTTCATCTGCAAGTTTTGTTGAGTTTTTACAAATCTCAAAGTTCCATTATATTCATTGAAAATTTCACATACAATTGGACTCACACAGCTGAAAGCTATGTTGTTTAAGGATCAACAGCATTTTCAGGAACATTAACCACCCCTTCTGTCATATGTTTCCATGGAGCTGAACTTAATACAGGCGTCTTGTTGTGCTTCTCTCTGTCATATTTTGCAAATACGTGTTTTGCTTTTTACAACATGAAAGAGTGTGGCAACCCTACGTCAAGCATGAGTTTATCAGCACCACATTTCCATCATCGGGTGCTCACTTCATGTCTCTGTGTCATATTAGGCTGATTTTCACAATATTTCAAACTTTTTCATTATTATTATGCCTATTATGATCATCTGTGTTCAGTGATCTTTGATATTACTACGGTAATTGTTTGGGGGCATCATGAAATATACCCAGAAGAGACAGCAAACCTCATAAATGTTTTATGTGTCCTGACTATTGCAGAGATGGGCCAGTCCTTCTTTTCTCTCCCTCTCCTCAGGCCTCCCTATTTTCTGAGACATAACAGTATTAAATTAGTCCAATGAATAGGCCTACAATGGCCTCTAAGCGTTGAAGTGAACACAAGAGTCACACAACTCTCATTTTCAATCAAAAGCTAGAAATGTTTAAGATTAGTACTGAGGGCACATTGAAAGCCCAGATAGGCTTAAAGCTGTCCCTTTGTGCCGGGTAACAAAGTGGTGAATACAAAGGAAAAGCTCTTGAAGGAAATTTAAAGTGTTACTCCAATGAACACACAAAATGATGAGAACAAGAAACAACCTTATTACTGTTATGGAGAAAAACTTTCAGTGGTCTGGATAGAAGATGAAACCAGCCACAACATTCCCTTGTTGCAAAGCCTAATCCACAGAAAGGTCCCAAATCTTTTCAATTCTACAAAGACTGAGAGGAGTTAAGTAAGCTGCAGAAGACGAACTGGAAGTCAGCAGAAGTTGGTTTGGGAGAATTAAGGAAAGAAGCCGTTTCACGTAAAATGCAATGTGAAGCAGTGAGCACTGATGGGGAAGCTCAACAAGTTATCTAGAAGATCCAGGTAAGTCATGGATGAAAATCTACACAGATTCCACTGTGAATGAAACAGTCTCCTATTCTTAGAAGACGCCGTCTAGGACTTTCATAACTAGAGAGGAGAAGTCAATGCCTTGCTTCAAACTTCAAAGAGCAGGCTGGCTCTCTTGTTAGGAACTAACTCAACGAATGACTTTAAGTTGTAGCCAATGCACATTTACCATTCCAAAAATCCTACAATATATAGGGATTATGCTTAATCTACTTGGCCAACAAAGACTGTTACAGTCCATCTGTTTACATCATGGCTTACTGAATATTTCTAGGTGAGATTTACTGCTCAGAAAACATAAAAGATTCTTTTCAAAATACTGCTGCTCATTGACAATTGACAAGGATGCATCTGGTTACCCACGTTCTGTGATGAAGTTATACGAGAGAATTTATATTGTGTTCACACCTGCTCACACAAAATCCATTCTATACCCCATGGATCAAGGAGTTTCTACTTTCAAGTCTTGCTATTTATAAAACATACTTTTTAAGACTATAGGTGCCATGGATGGTAATTCTTTTTTTTTTTTTTTCTTTTTTGTAGAGACAGAGTCTCACTGTACCGCCCTCAGGTAGAGTGCCGTGGCATCACACAGCTCACAGCAACCTCTAACTCTTGGGCTTATGCGATTCTCTTGCCTCAGCCTTCCGAGCAGCTGGGACTACAGGCGCCCGCCACAACGCCCAGCTATTTTTTTGTTGCAGTTTGACCGGGGCTGGGTTTGAACCTGCCACCCTCGGCATATGGGGCAGGCGCTCTACTCACTGAGCCACAAGCGCCGCCCCATGGATGGTAATTCTTAAGATTTATCTGGGAAAAGTAAATTAAAAACTTTCTGGAAAGGATTCACCATTCTATATGCCATTAAGAACATCTATAATTCCTGGAAAGAGGGCAAAATCAACGTTAATAAAAGTTGCAGAGATATTGGTAGCAGTTATCACAGACAACTTTGAGAGATACAAGACTTCAGTGGAGAAAGTAATGGCAGTTGTGGTAAAAAGAGCAAAAAAGAATGAGAACTAGAAATGGACTCTGAATTCGTGACTAAACTGCTGCAACTGCAGCAGTTAAGGAGTTGAACAGATAAAGAGTTGCTTCTTATGGATGAACACAAAAAATGGGTTCTTTTATTATTTCAGAAAGTTAGAGGGTAGGGATGTTTTGTTTATATGCTTTGTATTTGTATAGATTGAGTCAAAGTTATACATGTAAGTGTGCCCTTCACCCAGATGGTGTACACTGCACCCAATAAGTGTGAATTTACCATCCCCTCTTCACTCTCCCCACAACTCGACTTTCATTGAGATTTACTTCCACATGTGCACTTCAGTGTTGATTGATTAGTTTCCATTTGATACTGAGTATTTGTGTTTGTTTCTCCATTCTTGTGATGAATGGTTTCCAGTTCCCTCCAGGCTGTCCAAAATGATTCTTGAGATGTAAACTGCTCTTAGTGAAGATACTGCAAACATCATTGAAATGACAAAGGATTTAGAATGTTACATAGACTTCATAGACTTAGTTCTTCTTCTTCTTCTTCTTTTTTTTTTTTCTGAGACATAGTCTCACTTGGTCACCCTTAGTAGAGAGCCATGGCATCATAGCTCACAGCAACCTCAAATTCTTGGGCTTAAGTGATTCCTTTGCCTCAGCCTCCTGAGTAGCTGAATATTTAGGCACTCACCACAGTGCTCTGTTATTTTTAGAGACAAGGTCTCGCTTTGGCTGAGGCTGATCTCGAACCTGTGAGCTCAGATCATCCACCTGTCTCAGCCTTCCAAGTGCTAGGATTACAGGCATGAGCCACTGCATCCAGCCATAAACTTAGTTTGTAATGAGATAATTAACTCCCACTTTGAAAGAAGTTCTGCTGTGGGTAAAAATGCTATCAAACAGTATCACATACTACAGAGAAATTTTTCTTTAAAGAAAGAGCCAATTGATGTAGCTAACATTACTGTTATTTTATTTTATAAAATTACCACAGTTAACCCAACCCGCAACAATTACCACCCTTATCAATCAGCAGCCATCAGTACTGAGACTCTCCATCAGACAAAAAGATTATAATTTGCTAAAGACACAGAGAATGTTAGCATATTTTAGACAAGCATTTTTAATCAAGGCATGTGCATTTTTTAGACATAATGCTATAATACACTTAAAAGGCTACAATATAATATAAACATAACCTTTATATGCACTGAGAAACCAAAAAAAAATTGCATAACTCATTTTATTGCAGCTTTCATTTTATTGCAGTGGTCTGGAACCAAGTCTGTAATATTTATTCAGTTTTACTCTTAATAAATATCAGGAGGTGTTTCCCTATATAACATACCTGTTTAACAAACAGGGTTGATTTTATTTATCATTTATTATTTTTTATATCCTGTTTTATCAATTTTACATTTCTACTTTATTTTGCATCATTTTAATTTTTAATTTCAGAAAATAATTTCTACTTTTTTATTAATACATTCATGGTGCATGTCCCTCTGAGAAGAACTTGCCGAGTCCTTACAATGGTGTCATAAAGTGTTTGTTTATTTATTTATTTATTGCTTTCTAAATGCATAATTTTCCTGATTTTGAAAAAAATGATTAAATAATTATCTTATTTTGAAATAGCTCCAAACACTTAATTTTTATTTTTATTATGCTTTATTTCTTTGGTAATAATTGAAGAATAAGACCTATAAAAATTCCCTTATTTTAATTTTCTTAAAGTTTACTTTGTGGTCAATTTTACACAGATTTTTACATATTATCTGGAATAAAAAAATAAGTGTCTCCCCTTCCAACTGAGATGAACTTCTATGTACAGCTAATTGTTCAACATTATTGATTTCATTATCCAGTTTGTTTCTATTATGACTATTTTTTCCCTGTCTTTCTCCAAATCCGAAAGAGAGTAATTGAAATATTCCTCTCCAAAATGATAAGCTATTTTGTGGCTAATTGAATAAAGGTCTGTAGCATATCTTCTCTATGATGTGTGTATTTTATTATTTGTTTGTATCTTCTTTTATTTTCAGTCTTTAATATTGATTTCATCATGATTGATAATATCCTGACATTTCTTCATCTTTATTTTTGCTTCCTTGTCTATCCCTTTGTCTTTATACTTTAATGCATTGCCTCACATGAGTCTCTTCTAAGCCTCTTATATGTTTCAACTCACCCTAAAAGTCTCTGTCTTATAATGATGATATTCAGTCCATTCACATGTAGTGTTATAGATTTGACTTTGATTCTCTACTTTAATTTTATGTGTTTTATATATTGATTTTTCTTAATTGACAAGGTTGTTTCATACAACTTCAACTTCATACATTTGAAAGTAATATTATAATTTACCATCAGGTCAGCCTTCTTTTTCTATTTGCATAATCAGGCACATATTTCCCAGGATTAGTAAAGAAAATGCTAATAGCTATTTTTCCCCACTCAGTTGTATTCCTAAGTAAATTGAAATGCTTTTCTTTTCTTTTCCCAAAACAGCAAGGATAACACAGTGGAATATGAGGAGTTTTCAAAAGTTTATAAAAAAAATTCATGCTTCGCAAAGCCATACACGTATTTAAAATTTTGCACAAAATAAATTTACACTAACATGTTATATCATGTCTGCACAGGATCTAGTTTGAGACATCAAGAAGAATAAGATATTAGTCTGGAAAGAGCTCCTATCAGAGACACAAGAGTTCTGCTAAAATTGAAGCACCGACAAACATCAAAGTCATGATGGAAATTGGGTGGAAGAATGGTGAAATCATCAATGCTTTATGAAAAGCTTATGAGGACAATGCCCCAAAGAAATTAGAAGCTTACAAACAAATAACTCATTTTAAGAAGGGACAACAGAATATTGAAGATAAAGTCTGTAGCAGAAGACTATCTACAGCCATTTGTGAAGAAAGAACTAATCTTGTTTGTGCCCTAATTGAAAAGGGCTAATGATTAACAGTACAAACAATAATCAAAATCTATGTCTAGTTGGTTCAGCTTACACTATTCTGAATGAAAAGTTAAAATTGAGCAAACTTTCTGCTTGACAGGTGCCCAAACCATTGCACCTAGGTCAGCTGCAAATAAGAGCAGAGTTTTCAACAGAAATTTTAAACAAGTGGTAGCAAGATTCAGAAGAATGAAAGCAGGAGTTCCAGCCTTACCAGTATGGTCACGAAGACAAAGCACCACCAGAGCAAGGCTATGCAAAGAGCAAGTGATCCCGACAAAGCAAAATTGGATCAGTTGAGAGCAGAGGTCATGGCAACGGTTTTTTGGGATGTTCAAGGCCTTTTCATATATTCTTTCTGCAAGGCTAAAGAATGATAATATCTGCTTATAATGAGAGTAATTTTGAGAAAGTTAGCCAAAACTTCAAGAGAAAAATAACTGAGGAAGATTCACCACACAGACCTTCATCATCACAGTAATGTTCCTGCTCATTCATACCAAACAAGGCAATTTGCGAAGTTTTGAGGGGAAATCATTGGGCATATACCTCACAGTCTAGACTGGGCTCTTTCTGACTTTGTTTTGTTTCCTAATCTTAAAAAAATCATTTTTATAGGGGACCCATTTTTCCTTAGTTGATAATATAATGAAGACTCCATTCACATGGTTAAGTTAGTTCTGTAGAGACAGACTAAATGGCAGGTATCATATAATACATATTTGTCTTGAACTTGATGGAGCTTATGTCAAAAAAAAGCTTATGTTTTATGTTTTTATCTTTTAATTCCATCTTTCTATGACCTTTGTGAAGTTTCCTCATAATTTCATTTCCTCCCTCACCTCCTTTCTCCTCCACCCTCCCTTCTTGAAAAGGACACATTTGGGATAATTTTACTTACTTACTCCCTTCCCCTACCCATTCTCACTTCAAACCTGAAATTGCAGGTCTCTGTGTTTTATAGAGATATTTACATATTTTTAATACAATTTAAAATTTCTTTTCCCAAATATCCATTCTGTTTCAAGAATCCTAACATTTGTATTACATATTCCCTGTTAATTTATCCATTTGCATGTAACAGTATATCACAAGTATTATTGATTCCAGCTATTCACCTGCCCTGTCCTAAGTTATCACTTTTCTTCATCTTCTCAGAGCTTTTAAGTACTTCCCACAGAAGCAGTATGTGGGTATATTAGCAATATTCCTGGTGACGGTATATATCATCAAACATCTTTCTCTCTTCCTCCCACATGGATAATAGAATGTGGGGCAGTTAAGCATTTTTACTGAAATATGCACTTTTCCAGAGTTAGGATTCAAAAACTGGTTATATTTGGTTTAAAACTTTAAGCTCTTAACATAATGCTGTATTTCCTATTGACTCTCTCTGCTATTACCTTTAATAATCAGTTATAAAAGGTGTGTAACATAGAAATTAAGTGTCATCAAAATCATATACACACACAAAAAAAATATTAACAACAACTTAGATCTCCTAGTAAATAATTTAGTAAAATATTACTTTAGCCATTATATTATTTGAATAAAGAGACATGGGGCTCTCCTGGATGTAACTGTAAAATTTAAATGACATCAATTTCTTCTCAAATTTAGAAAATTACTTAAATTTATTGGGCGGGGTGCAGTGGCTCACACCTGTAATCCTAGCACTCTGGGAAGATGAGGAGGGTGGATTGCTTGAGCTCATGGGTTAGAGACCAGCCTGAGTAAGGAGTGAGATCCCATCTCTAGAAATACATGGGTGTGGTGGGCACTTCTAATCCCAGCTACTCGGGGGGGCTGAGGCAAGAGATCTCTCGAGCCCAGGAGTTTGAGGTTGCTGTGAGCTATGATGCTACGGCACTCTACCCAGGGCAACAAAGTGAGACTGACACTTTGAGACTGTATCAAAAAAACTAAAATAAAACACTAAAAAGTTTGTATGTATTTACCTTTTTAAAAAGTTACTTAAATTTAGATAATTAATGCAATCCTTATCAATATTTGAAAGATAAATTTTCTATACTTGCTATCCTATTTATTTTAATAGATTTATTTTCTTATTTTTAAAGCAACATGGCAAAATGACCCCAAAATTCATCTGGAAAAAAAACTTGACTATTAAGCTACGAAGTTAGCTGAATAACTTGACTATTGAGCTGTATTAGTCAGAACTCATACTTCATATTATAATCCAAAACTATTTTACAAGAATTAAAGTTTAAAAATGATAAATTAAAATTAGAATATAATTCTATCATTTTTGCTTTCTATTCTCTCAATAGAAATTAACTTGAAGTGTAAGTACAAATAAAGAAATCATGATTAAAAACTTCAAATCTTTGGTCAAAATTCAGTAAGACAAAGATACAAATAAAAAATGAAAAGACAAATAATATTTGGGAAAGTCTGTAGGAATATAAAAGAAAATTTATAGTATGAAAAGATAATAAGTCATTAACAATAAATGAGTAAAAGACTAGTCATTCAATAGAACTATTATGATATGAAAAGGAATGCAAATGTGTAATAAAGATATGAATGTATCAACCACATGTGTAGTCAAAGAAATGGAAATTAAAGCAAAATATCTTTTGTCCATTTTATCATCAAACTTTCTTCTAGAATTGCCTTTTGTTTTACTGCTATACTTATTAGAGTGAGGGTGAGAGGGAAGGAAGAATTAGATATAATCTCAAACTACTAGTACACATTTAAATTGAAATAATTTTGCTGACTGTAGTTTTGTAGTCATAGTAAAACTGTTAAAAATTATTTATGGTTCTCTTTATAACAATCTTTCACATCCTTTGTTAAATAAATTCCCAAATATTTCATCTTCTTTGGCAGTACTGTGAATGGAATAGAGTCCTTAACTATTTTTTCAGCTTGACTATTGTTGGTATATATAAAGGCTACCGATTTATGAATGTTGATTTTGTAACCTGAGATGCTGCTGTATTCCTCGATCACTTCTAAGAGTTTTGTAGTAGAATCCGTGGTGTTTTCCAGGTATACAATCATATCATCTGTGAAGAGCGAAAGTTTAATCTCTTCTGACCATATATGGATACCCTTGATCGCCTTTTCTTCCCTAATTGCAATGGCTAAAACTTCCATTACAATGTTAAAGAGCAGTGGTGACAACGGGCAGCCTTGTCTGGTTCCTGATCTGAGTGAAAATGATTTCAATTTAACTCCATTTAATATGATATTGGCTGTGGGTTTGCTGTAGATGGCCTCTAATCATTTAAGAAATGTCCCTTCTATAACTATTTTCTTAAGTGTTCTGATCATGAAGGGATGCTGAATATTATCAAAAGCTTTTTCTGCATCAATTGAGAGAATCATATGGTCTTTGTTTTTTAATTTGTTTATGTGCTCAATTATATTTATAGATTTACATATATTGAACCAGCCTTGAGACCCTGGGATAAAATTGACTTGGTCATGATGTACAATTTGTTTGATGTGTTACGGGATTCTGTTTGTTAGGATCTTCTTGAATATTTTTGCATCTATATTCATTAGAGATATTGGTCTATAATTTGCTTTTCTTGTTGGGTCTTTTCCTGGTTCGGGGATTAGGGTGATGTTTGCTTCATAAAATGCGTTGGGTAGTCTTCCTTCTTTTTCTATATTTTGGAACAGGTTGAGTACTAGAACTATGAAACTTTAAGAAAAGAAATAGCTGAAAATGTTAACAAATGGAAAAACATACCATGGTCTTGGCTGGGAAGAATCAACATCGTTAAAATGTTCATACTACCCAAAGCAATATACAATTTTAATGCAATCCCTATAAAAGCTCCACTGTCATACTTTAAAGATCTTGAAAACATAATACTTCATTTTATATGGAATCAGAAAAAAAACCTCGAATAGCCAAGACATTACTCAGAAATAAAAGACAAAGCAGGAGTAATCACACTATCGGACTTCAGACTATACTTAAAATCGATAGTGATCAAAACAGCATGGTACTGGCACAAAAACAGAGGTAGATATATGGAACAGAATAGAGAACCAAGAGATGAACCCAGCTACTTATCATTATTTGATCTTTGACAAGCCAATTAAAAACATTCAGTGGGGAAAACATTCCCTATTTAACAAATGATGCTGGGTGAACTGGCTGGCAACCTGTAGAAGACTGAAACGGGACCCACACTTTTCACCATTAACTAAGATAGACTCTCACTGGATTAAAGATTTAAACTTAAGACATGAAACTACAAAAATACTAGAAGAGAGTGCAGGGAAAACCCTTGAAGAAATCGGTCTGGGCGAGTATTTTATGAGGAGGACCCCCCGGGCAATTGAAGCAGCTTCAAAAATACACTACTGGGACTTGATCAAACTAAAAAGCTTCTGTGCAGCCAAGAACATAGTAAGTAAAGCAAGCAGACAGCCCTCAGAATGGGAGAAGATATTTGCAGGTTATATTTCCGACAAAGGTTTAATAACCAGACTCCACAGAGAACTCAAACGTATAAGCAAGAAAAGAACAAATGATCCCATCGCAGGATGAGAAAGGGACTTGAAGAGAAAATTCTCTGAAGAAGAGAGGTGCACGGCATACAGACATATGAAAAAATGCTCATCATCCTTAATCATCAGAGAAATGCAAATCAAAACTACTTTGAGATATCATCTAACTTCAGTAAGATTAGCCCATATCACAAAATCCCAAGACCAGAGATGTTGGCGTGGATGTGGGGAAAAGGGAACACTTCTACACTGCTGGTGGGAATGCAAACTAATACGTTCCTTTTGGAAAGAAATTTGGAGAACACTTAGAGATCTAAAAATAGATCTGCCATTCTATTCTATAATTCCTCTACTTGGTATATACCCAGAAGACCAAAAATCACATTATAACAAAGATATTTGTACTAGAATGTTTATTGCAGCCCAATTCATAATTGCTAAGTCATGGAAAAAGCTCAAGTGCCCATCGATCCACGAATGGATTAATAAATTGTGGTATATGTACACCATGGAATATTATGCAGCCTTAAAGAAAGATGGAGACTTTACCTCTTTCATGTTTACATGGATGGAGCTGGAACATATTCTTCTTAGTAAAGTATCTCAAGAATGGAAGGAAATGTATCCAATATACTCAGCCCTACTATGAAACTAATTTATGGCTTTCACATGAAAGCTATAACCCAGTTATAACCTAAGAATAGGGGAAGGGGGTGGGGGAAGGGAGGGTGATTGGGGGGATTACACCTGTTGTGCATTTTACAAGGGTACCTGTGAAACTTACTAAATGTAGAATATAAATGTCTTAACACAATAACTAAGAAAATGCCAGGAAGGCTATGTTATCCAGTGAGATGAAAATGTGTCAAATGGTCTATAAAACCAGTGTATGGTGCCCCATGATCGCATTAATGTACACAGCTATGACTTAAAAAAATAATAAGAAGAAACCTAATCAGATGGTTAAGACATGTTGGCAGTTTCATACCTGTTGAGATAAATTTGTGAACATACTTTGTAATCTAAAACTATTGACCAGCATGTTTTTTCCTTACCCCAACTCATTCCTTACATGTAGACTCAAACTTTTCAGTATTTGGGTTACTGGTTGAGCAGAAGCCATAAAAATGTCATAATAATCAGAATGTTATTCAATTGTATGTTGTTTACTTTTATTGTAAATAATAGTGAACAGTGGTCAATAAATAGTTTTATATTAAAAAAATTATTTATGGAAGGATATTGAAGCACACCAAAGATTTATAAATAAGAAGATTCATTGTAAAGAAAAAAAAAAAAGCAACAAAGCACTGTAAATAACTAAAATGCCCAAGAGTAGGGAAAGGTTTATTTGTTGTTTTTTATTTATTTATTTATTTATTTTGAGATAGAGTCTCAGGCTGTCACCCTGAGTAGAGTGCCATGGCGTCACAGCTCACAGCAACCTCACACTCTTGGACTTAAGCAATTCTCTTGCCTCAGCCTCCCAAGTACCTGGGACGACAGGCACCTGCCACAACGCCCAGCTATTTTTCTGTTGCAGTTGTCATTGTTGCTTAGCTGGCCTGAGCTGAGTTTGAATCTGCCAGCCTCGGTGTATGTGGCTGATGCTGTAACCACTGTGCTATGGCCGCTGAGCCCTAGGAAAAGGTTTAAATAGACGTTATAGACATCTTTTTAAATAGACTTTAGCACATACATACATTTGTTGAAATATTATAGTCATTAAAATTGTTTTAAGTATTTAATATAATAAAAATAACCACAAAATAATGTTAACTTTATATAAGCAGAATATACAGCTCAATGTTCAGAGGAAATACAATTCAACAATAACAATATATACACATATGCACAAAAAATGCTAAATAGTAGCAATGCCTCATATTCAAAGATGTTAGTAAAGATTTCTACACATTTTCTCTTTAAATTTTTAAAATATCAGACATTTCATACAATAAATAGCCATTGTTTCAATATCATAGAAATATTTATCAGAACAATTTTAATATCAAAAAAGTATTTCTCAATGTAAAGTGCTTAGTGGTAAATCATAGAAATAGATCAGTATCTAGAACACAGTCGCTCCTCACTGATACTTATTGAATGAATAATTAGCACCCCACAGTCTTTATTTTACATTTATCATCTTTTTTTGTTTCTCTACCTTTTGTTTCCTTTGTTTTTGTATCCTGATATCTTATAGTAATTCCTCGACCTTCTCTTTTAATACTCTTCCTGCAGTTGCCTACTGTTTTATTATCATTTCTGTAAATGAATGAATAGGTGACAATATACAGACATGTTTTAAATATTATAAATATATATTATCAGGAACATAATATCGTGGCTCACTTTTATTTACGTATTATTCAGCTACTAGGGGGAAAAGTTATTAACAGAAGATGCTAAAGAGAAAACTGACACCCTGAGGACCACCTGCACAATCACAGAATACTTTATTGTTTGAGAATTCGTATTATCCAAGGAAAATGAAATAAACAGCTTAGATAAAATGTCCTAGGACTTCTAAATTCCTATTCTTTATAAAATTAAGTGATGAAAGAAATATAATGAAGAGGTATGGTTTCTTTTTTTATAATTAATTAGAACTATTTTGCTTTGACCTCAACTTTGAAGAAAAGTTAAAGTGCCTGATTTAAATATATTATACAAAGGCATTTACTATTACTTTTACCTATCTTTTATTTAAGATTGGCAAAAAATCAGCCTTCTTGGCTTTGAGGCTGAGTACCATAGATTAAACATATTCACAAATTTAAGTCCCCTATCCGTGGCCAAAATACAAAGCAGTTTGGGAAAAATAATCCTAAGTGTTGCCTAGAAATTTTAAAAGCATATTCAATAAAATGTATAAAAGATGCACACTAGATACAACACATTTATAAAATATTTGAATATATTCAACCTGGGAGGTAAAAGACCTCAAGAGTGAGAACTACAAAGTTTTGAGGAAGGAAATCACAGGGGAGATGAACAAATGAACAACTATATCATACTCATGGATCGTCAGAATCAACACTGTTAATACTACCCAAAGCAGTCTATAGATTGAAGACAATCCCTATTAAAATACCAACATAGGCACTGAGCTCGTGGCCTGGGGCACTTGCACCCCACAGTTAGACTCCTTCTGTCCCGGCAGAGGCAGACGAACATCCAACTCAGATGAAGAGGAATCCTTCACACACCTAGCGCAGGAGGCTGCTGCCACTGGATGCCTCCATTGTTTGACCACAACAAGGGCCGGATTCTCACCCAGGATCCTAAGGCTTTTGTAGACCTTCAGCCACTGTGGATCCTGTCTCTGTCTCTTCTTCTGGAATGTTTTGGGGGTTTGGACTTACATCACTGTGTCCACAGGCACAAGAACTTAAAGAGCAAGAGGAAGTGACAGGAAAATTAGGGCAAGGAAACAGAGAAAAGAAATCACTCATGAGGAAGAATCAGCAGAAAACTCCAGGCAACATGAAGAACCAGTCCAGAACAACCCCGCCAAGGGACCATGAGGTAGCTACTCCAGATGATTCCACTTATAAAGAAATGTTAGGAATGACAGAAAGGGAATTTAGAATACACATGTTGAAAACAATGAAAGAAATGATGGAAACAATAAAGGAAACTGCTAATAAAGTGGAAAATAACCAAAAGGAAATCCAAAAACAGAATCAAATAAGAGATGAACGATATGAAGAATATAAAAAGGATATAGCAGAGCTGAAGGAACTGAAACACTCAATTAGGGAACTTAAAGATGCAATGGAAAGTATCAGCAACAGGTTAGACCATGCAGAAGAAAGAATTTTAGAGGTAGAAGACAAAGTTCTTGAGATAACTCACACAGTAAAAGAGGCAGAAAAGAAGAGAGAGAAAGCAGAACATTCACTGTCAGAATTATGGGACTTTATGAAGTGTTCCAACATATGAGTTATAGGAATTCCAGAAGGGGAAGAAGAATGCCCCAGAGGAATGGAAGCCATACTAGAGAATGTTATAAAAGAAAATTTCCCAAATGTCACCAAAGATTCTGACACACTGCTTTCAGAGGGATATCGGACCCCAGGTCGCCTCAACTCTAACCGAGCTTCTCCAAGACACATTGTGATGAACCTGTCCAAGGTAAAGACAAAAGAAATGATTCTGCAAGCTGCCAGGAATAAGCGCCAGTTGACCTACAGGGGCAAATCCATCAGAGTGACCACAGACTTCTCTAATGAAACTTTCCAAGCAAGAAGACAATGGTCATCTACCTTTAATCTGCTTAAACAGAACAATTTCCAGCCCAGAATTCTGTACCCTGCTAAGCTAAGCTTCAAAATTGATGGAGAAATCAAATCATTTACGGATATACAAACATTGAGGAAATTCGCCACAACAAGACCAGCTCTACACGAAATACTTCAACCTGTTCTGCACACTGACCACCACAATGGATAAGCAGCAAAGTAAGAACTCAGAAATTAAAGGACAGAACCTAACCTCCACACTGATGCAAAACATAAAACTAAGCAATGGACTCTCACAAAATAAGATGAATAGAATACTACCACACTTATGAATTATCTCAATAAATATTAATGGCTTGAATTCCCCCACTGAAGAGACATAGATATGTTGACTGGATTAAAAAACACAAGCCATCCATTTGCTGTCTGCAAGAAACACACCTGGCTTCAAAAGACAAATTAAAGCTCCGAGTCAAGGGTTGGAAGACAAATTTTCAGGCAAATGGAATTCAGAAGAAAAGAGGAGTTGCAATCTTACTTTCAGATACATGTGGATTTAAAGCAACTAAAGTCAAAAAAGACAAAGATGGTCACTTTATATTGGTCAAGGGAAAAATACAAGAAGACATTTCAATTCTAAATATCTATGCACCCAATTTAAATGCTCCCAGATTCTTGAAACAGACCTTACTCAGTCTGAGCAATATGATATCTGATAATACCATAATAACAGGAGACTTTAACACTCCTCTTACAGAGCTGGACACATCCTCTAAACAGAAATTAAACAAAGATATAAGAGATTTAAATGAGACACTAGAACAACTGTGCTTGATAGATGCATATAGAACACTCCATCCCAAAGATAAAGAATATACATTCTTCTCATCACCCCATGGAACATTCTCCAAAACTGATCATATCCTGGGACACAAAACAAATATCAACAGAATCAAAAGAATTGAAATTTTACCTTGTATCTTCTCAGACCATAAAGCACTAAAGGTGGAACTCAACTCTAACAAAAATGCTCGACCCCACCCAAAGGCATGGAAATTAAACAATCTTCTGTTGAATAACAGATGGGTGCAGGAAGAAATAAAACAGGAAATCATTAACTTCCTTGAGCATAACAACAATGAAGACACAAGCTACCAAAACCTGTGGGATACTGCAAAAGCAGTTTTGAGAGGAAATTTCATCGCTTTAGATGCCTACATTCGAAAAACAGAAAGACAGTGCATCAACAATCTCACAAGAGATCTTATGGAATTGGAAAAAGAAGAACAATCTAAGCCTAAACTCAGTAGAAGAAAAAAATATCCAAAATCAAATCAGAGATCAGAAATTGAAAACAAAAGAATCATTCAGAAAATTAATGAAACAAGGAGTTGGTTTTTTGAAAAAATAAATAAAATAGATAAACCATTGGCAGACTAACGAGGAATAGAAAAGTAAAATCTCTAGCAAACTCAATCAGAAATGATAAAGGGGAAATAACAACTGATCCCACAGAGATACAAGAGATTATCTCTGAATACTACCAGAAACTCTATGCCCAGAAATTTGACAATGTGAAAGAAATGGATCAATATTTGGAATCACACCCTGTCCCTAGACTCAACCAGGAAGAAATAGAGCTCCTGAACAGACCAATTTCAAGCACTGAGATCAAAGAAACAATAAAAAAGCTTCCAACCAAAAAATGCCCTGGTCCAGATGGCTTCACTCCAGAATTCTATAAAACCTTCAAGGAAGAGCTTATTCCTGTACTGCAGAAATTATTCCAAAAAATTGAGGAAGAAGGAATCTTCCCCAACACATTCTATGAAGCAAACATCACCCTGATACCAAAACCAGGAAAAGACCCAAACAAAAAGGAGAATTTCAGACCAATCTCACTCATGAATATAGATGCAAAAATTCTCAACAAAATCCTAGCCAATAGATTACAGCTTATCATCAAAAAAGTCATTCATCATGATCAAGTAGGCTTCATCCCAGGGATGCAAGGCTGGTTTAACATACGCAAGTCCATAAACGTTATCCACCATATTAACAGAGGCAAAAATAAAGATCACATGATCCTCTCAATAGATGCAGAAAAAGCATTTGATAAAATCCAGCATCCTTTTCTAATTAGAACACTGAAGAGTATAGGCATAGGTGGCACATTTCTAAAATGGATTGAAGCTATCTATGACAAACCCACAGCCAATATTTTACTGAATGGAGTAAAACTGAAAGCTTTTCCTCTTAGAACTGGAACCAGACAAGGTTGTCCTCTGTCACCTTTACTATTCAACGTAGCGCTGGAAGTTCTAGCCAATACAATTAGGCAAGACAAGGAAATAAAGGGAATCCAAATGGGAGCAGAGGAGGCCAAACTCTCCTTCTTTGCTGACGACATGATCTTATACTTAGAGAACCCCAAAGACTCAACCACAAGACTCCTAGAAGTCATCAAAAAATACAGTAATGTTTCAGGATATAAAATCAATGTCCACAAGTCAGTAGCCTTTGTATACACCAATAACAGTCAAGATGAGAAGCTAATTAAGGACACAACTCCCTTCACCATAGTTTCAAAGAAAATGAAATACCTAGGAATATACCTAACGAAGGAGGTGAAGGACCTCTATAAAGAAAACTATCAAATCCTCAGAAAGGAAATAGCAGAGGATATTAACAAATGGAAGAACATACCATGCTCATGGATGGGAAGAATCAACATTGTTAAAATGTCTATACTTCCCAAAGCAATCTACCTATTCAATGCCATTCCTATCAAAATACCAACATCGTACTTTCAAGATTTGGAAAAAATGATTCTGCGTTCTGTATGGAACCAGAAAAAACCCCGTATAGCTAAGGCAGTTCTTTGTAACAAAAATAAAGCTGGGGGCATCAGCATACCAGATTTTAGTCTGTACTACAAAGCCATAGTGCTCAAGACAGCATGGTACTGGCACAAAAACAGAGACATAGACACTTGGAATCGAATTGAAAACCAAGAAATGAAACTAACATCTTACAACCACCTAATCTTCAATAAACCAAACAAGAACATACCTTGGGGGAAAGACTCCCTATTCAATAAATGGTGTTGGGAGAACTGGATGTCTACATGTAAAAGTCTGAAACTGGACCCACACCTTTCCCCACTCACAAAAATTGATTCAAGATGGATAAAGGACTTAAATTTAAGGCATGAAACAATAAAAGTCCTCAAAGAAAGCATAGGAAAAACACTGGAAGATATTGGCCTGGGGAAAGACTTCATGAAGAAGACTGCCATGGCAATTGCAACAACAACAAAAATAAACAAATGGGACTTCATTAAACTGAAAAGCTTCTGTACATCTAAGGAGACAATAACCAAAGCAAAGAGACAACCTACACAATGGGAAAGGATATTTGCATATTTTCAATCAGACAAAAGCTTGATAACCAGGATCTATAGAGAACTCAAATTAATCCACGTGAAAAAAGCCAACAATCCCGTATATCAATGGGCAAGAGACATGAATAGAACTTTCTCTAAAGATGATAGACGAATGGCTAACAAACACATGAAAAAATGTTCATCATCTCTATATATTAGAGAAATGCAAATCAAAACAACCCTGAGATATCATCTAACCCCAGTGAGAATGGCCCACATCACAAAATCTCAAAACTGCAGATGCTGGCGTGGATGTGGAGAGAAGGGAACACTTTTACACTGCTGGTGGGACTGCAAACTAGTACAACCTTTCTGGAAGGAAGTATGGAGAAACCTCAAAGCACTCAAGCTAGACCTCCCATTTGATCCTGCAATCCCATTACTGGGCATCTACCCAGAAGGAAAAAATCCTTTTATCATAAGGACACTTGTACTGTTTATTGCAGCTCAATTTATAATTGCCAAAATGTGGAAACAGCCTAAATGCCCACCAACCCAGGAATGGATTAACAAGCTGTGGTATATGTATACCATGGAATACTATTCAGCCATTAAAAAAATGGAGACTTTACATCCTTCGTATTAACATGGATGGAAGTTGAATACATTATTCTTAGTAAAGCATCACAAGAATGGAGAAGCATGAATCCTATGTACTCAATTTTGATATGAGGACAATTAATGACAATTAAGGTTATGGGGGGGGAAGTAGAAAGAGGGACAGAGGGAGGGGGGTGGGGCCTTGGTGTGTGTCACACTTTATGGGGGCAAGACATGATTGCAAGAGGGACTTTACCTAACAATTGCAATCAGTGTAACCTGGCTTATTGTACCCTCAATGAATCCCCAACAATAAAAAAATAAATAAATAAAATACCAACATAATTTTTCAAAGATCCAGAAAAAATAATTCCACACTTCATATGGAACTAGAAAAGAGTCTTATTAGAAAAAAAAAGTATCCAATGTACTCTATACTACTATGAAATCAATATATAATCACCTACACACTCATATGAATAGGACTCTACTAAATTAAAAAGTTATGCACAGCCAAGGAATAAATGAAGTGAATGTAATGGTGGAAAATATTTGGATGCTATACATCTGAGAAAGGGCTAATAACCAGAATCTATAAATAACTCAAATCAGTAAGAACAAAATCAAGCAACCCTGTAAAAAGTGGCAAGAGACATGAGCAGAGGCTTTTCAAAAGAAGATAGACTTATGGCCAGTAAACATGAAAAAATGCTCAGTGTCTCTAATCATAGAGGAAACGCAAATCCAATCCATAGTAAGGTATTTCTTAACTTAAGTGAGAATGGCTTTTGTCAAAAAAATCCCTAGTGTGGATGTAGACAGAAAAGAATGCTCATACACTGCCTGTGGGACTGCAAACTAGTGCCTCCTCTGTGGTAAAATAGTACAAAAATGTAACCAAAACTAAAAGTCAACCCACCATTTGATCCAGCAATCCCACTATTGAGTGTGCACTCAAAGCAAAAAAGTCATTTTGTTAAAAAGACAGATGCACTGTAATGTTTACTGCAACACAATTCACAGTGGCAAAGATGTGATATCAACCTAAGTGCCCCTCAGTACAGGAGTGGATAATAAAATGTGGCATATATATACACACCATGAGGTACCACTCAGCCATAAAAAAAAAAATGGTGACCAACGCCTTTTGTAATAATGTGGATGAAACTAGAGACCAGTCTTCTAAGCAAAGTATTGCAAGAATGAAAAAGCAAACACCACATGTACTGACCATTACGCTGGAACTAACCCATCAATATTCATGTGCACATATGATAGTAAAACTCCACAGAAACTAAGTGTTGGGGGTGGCAATGTGTAAAATCACACCTAACTGGTATAATGCACACTACTTGGGTGATGGGCACACTTACAACTTTTACCCAAACTGTATGAAAGCAATTCAGGTAACCAAAGCATTTCTACCCCAATAAATTAAAGGAGAAAAAAAAAAAAACAGAGTAGAGGAGTAGGGGTGGGAGGGGGGAGAGGAAGAAGAAGGAAGGAGAGAGGAAGAGAGAAGAAAGGAGGCAGTTGCCAGGGGGATTTGTCACATTTGTGGCTAACCACTTGTATCTTCTCTTTCACCTCAATGAAGAGAACAGCATTTTTAAAATTGAAGAGTAGTATTAGCTTGTCTAAAAAGCTTTAAAT
The DNA here is from genome assembly GCF_027406575.1 of Nycticebus coucang. Lineage (NCBI taxonomy): Eukaryota > Metazoa > Chordata > Mammalia > Primates > Lorisidae > Nycticebus > Nycticebus coucang. The sequence continues at coordinate 74,215,010 of NC_069784.1, read as the reverse complement.
TTGGTTTCAAAATATCACAGCTTTGTGCACTGTCACATGTTATCAGTGTGACCCTGTGACACATCTGAACCTTTCTGAAAAAGCAATCAGGCTTCTTTACCTCAATTTTAATGCAGATCTCAGAAGGAAACCCATTTTTTCTTACAGATTTTACAAATCTGCATAAAAATAAAAATGTTAACATTCAATAACATAGAAAGTTACTGAACTCTACTCAAAAAAAGTGGAAGTATAAATGTGCCTTCCTAAATTGAAATGTATATGAAATGTGGAGACATTGTCACTTAATCATTTGAGCTGCTCCAATCATTTTATTTTTTTCTAAACACATCTTGGCAAAAGCCACCCAAGAGCATGGATTTAGTTCTTATGATAGCTAAACTAAAAGAAAGGACACTAGTTGGTTATTTGGGTCCTATTGATATGGATTTAAGGTTTGCACATAGCCTACATAAGGTCTATGACACTCTAATTCTCTAATTGGTATTTAAAAAATGAATTCTTTCCCAGCTTTCCTGGTAATAGTAGCCTGAAAATAAATCACAATATTCTGATGTTAAGCAACTGACCCCAAACTGTGAATAAAGAGATCTGAAAGTGGAGAAACTTGAACATGCCAGAAAGGAACCAAGAGCCTTTCAAAGGTTAATGTGTTCGCAACAGAAAATCTTTTCCCAGCTCCATGTTGTTGTCACAGGATAAAGAGCTGGTCCACACATATTAAGCACAGAAACAGAAGCAGAACAGGTTGGAAGACAGGGCTAGGATTGGGGCAATCTCTGGCCACAGCACCAGGTTCTAAGGCCCCACTCCCATCTGTACATCCGGCTTGAAGAGAAAGGCCTGAAATGTCTTCACTGAGGCCCAAGACAGTTCCTTTGGGCCATGGAATGTAGAGTCAACGTGCAAGGAGAGATCAGCACCAAAGGGATCCGAGGCTCTGACTGATGATGCAGTGGGAAAATTAGCCTGAGTGGATTTATGGAGCGCAGGGTGGCAGCCAAGTAAATGTGTGAATTCTTCCACCCCCCCACCACAGAGAAGTTATGTGTTTTCATGACATTTGCTATTCAGTAAATGTCAGCATGGCACGAATATTACAAAAAGACTAATGGAAGAGGGCATTCGTAGCAAAACATAGGAGGAGAAGCTACAATTAAGCCAAAAGTCTTAAATTTAGAAAATGCACTGAAAGAAAAGTGAAAGGATCAGAAGCCTCTAAAACCAAGATGCTCTTAAGAGACAGGAACACTATGAGGATTTTTTTTTTAAACAGGAAAAAAGAGAGAGAGAGAGAAAGGAAGAGGAGCAGGATTTTTGCCTCTAATTGATCATATTATTAAAAGAACTACTTAAAAATGGACCATAACACTCTAAACACATTTAATTGCTTTAAAATGTGCCTCAGTTAACTTTTGAAAACCCATATACAGAATCATTTCTGTCTTTTCTTCGAAGATAAAAGCTTTTCACAGCTGAATCAAGTGCCTTTAACTGGTTTTTACATGTTTATCACAGACATTTACTTCTGGGAATTTATCTTAACATTTATCACAAAATATAAAGATTGTGACTGAAAGATGTTCTTCACAACAATGTTTATGCCTCATTCGTTCATTCAACAACATTTCTGGAGAACGTTCTGTTGGCCAGGCAATGTGTCTGCTGTTTGGAAAAAAATTTTCTACATGACATTAAAAGAGCCATATTTAACCATGGCATGGGCATATAATAAGCTGTTATGCAGTTATTAAAATGATGTTTATAGAATGTTTAATGACTTGGGAAAATGCTAATGATTTAATATTGAGTGAAAATGCACTTACAAAATAGCACTTACCATATTATCTGAGACATGTAAAAACTGCATTAAAATTAAGAAAGACTTCAAAATAGGAACAATAATTGCCTTTAGGTGGTGCGATGATGGATGCTCGCTTCCCCTTCATGGCTTTTTTACAAATAATATGTGTTAATTTAACTGTCATTAACAAATATTCAGATTTTGGTAAACTAGAAGTATCAGCTCCTGACCCAGAGGACCACCTGATCAGGTGTCAGGACTTGACAGAGTCTGACAGAATGCAAGACTTTTACAGATCTGCTTCCCTGGAAGGAAAGAAACTTTATTTTGTGCCTTGCTTGTAACCTTATTTCACTTCCCTAAAATGCTTTCTATACCTAGAAGCATCAAACAGATGTGTTTTAACATGTCTAACAAATGGGTTTTTGTTAATAATCAAAAGCAGGTTTGATGTTTCTTTTTATTTATTTATTTTTTTTTTTTTTTTGTAGAGACAGAGTTTCACTTTATGGCCCTTGGTAGAGTGCCATGGCATCAAACAGCTCACAGCAACCTCCAACTCCTGGGCTTAAGCGATTCTCTTGCCTCAGCCTCCCGAGTAGCTGGGACTACAGGTGCCCGCCACAACGCCCAGCTATTTTTTGGTTTCAGTTCAGCCGGGGCCGGGTTTGAACCCGCCACCCTCAGTATATGTGGCCGGCACCTTACCAACTGAGCCACAGGCGCCGCCCCTGATGTTTCTTTTTATATCAATTTTATTGATATATAATCTACATACAACTAAATCCACCTATTTTAAGTGTATGGTTTGATAAATTCTGCCAAATATATATACGAATGCAACACTACTATAATAAAAATGCAGACTATTTCCATGATCCTCCAAAGTTCCCTTCATTGTGCTGCTCTGCGGGCAATTCTTAGCCTTATTCCTGGCACCAAACAGCTGCTGATGTTTGCCATCACTACAGATTAGATTTTCCTTCTAGAATTTCATATAAATGATATAATATAGTATATGCATTTTTGGTAAATGATTTATTTCACGCACCATAAAATGTTTAAAATTTATCCCTGTTGCATTTATCAGTATGGTCCGCCATTACATATACTTTAAAATTGTTAAAAATTAAAAGATTTATGTTATCAAGTGCTGGTGAGGAAGCAGAGAAACTCACAAGACATTTCCAATGGGAATGTATGATAGTTCAGACACTTTAGAAAACAATTTGAAATTTCTATAAGGTTAAACATGTAACATATATCTTACCATATAATCCAGGAATTCCATGCCTAAATATTTATTTAGAAGAAATGAAAGTATATGTACACAGAAGGGCACGCTTGCAAATAGTATGGTGCCTGAATTAGTTAAAAACACAGCTGTGGCTAGAAACAACATAATGTCTAGGAATAAGCTAAAGGATAAAGAAAGTTCTGTATATGCGTACAGTGGTACACTACTCAGCAATAAAATGTTGCCTTTTTTAAGTATAACTTTTGAAAACCTAGTTTAATAAAAATGTGCCATCCTGAGAAAAAAGTTTGAAAAATAGAAAAATCCTATAGATTCATTACTTTTCCTATACATCTTATTACTTAGTAAAGAAGTTTAAAAAGTATTCATTTTTAAATAAGCTTGAATCAAAGTTTAAATTAACAAATTCAGTTTACATTTCAAAAGCACGTTTGTCCATTATTAATTTTTAAGATGAATTAAAATATTTATAACATCCATTATGTAATTCAGAGAAGGTATTAAACTTGTTAAACCATCAAGAAGCTGACATAGTAGTTATTACATAATACTCATATGTTTTAAAATAAGTTCCAAACTCCTACTGTGTAGTCTTCTACTAAGTTCTGATAAAAAGTTATTTTTCTTCAAATGAGAAACTCCAATAGTCAGAGATGAAATTGTTTCATTTTTCTTTCATTTAAAATAAAGTGCTGAGCACAGAATTAGACATGGTCCCTGCTCAGTGGGTTCACAATCTACCATGCTAGCCTGATTTTCTTTCTGCCCAAACTCAATATTAGAGCACACACATGATAGGAACTTGTTTACTATTACTAAGATGTGCTCTGGGCCCTGATATACTACTGAAAGAAAGTTCACAGTCCTTTGAAAAACTAGGGCCTTGGGCATGCTGGTAGGCCAGGCATGATAACACACACTTGTATCCGATAAAGGAGAATTCTGTGTCAAGAATGGAATTCTAATAATGACTTGTCTCTTTCTAGTTTACTATTTAAAAAAGCTTTTCAGAAACAGAGCCATTTCCCTTTTAAAATGTGTGCATGTTTATAAGTCTAGCATAGAGCACTTAGAATACAGTAAACACTTGTTAGATGGCGGGGCAAATCAAAAATATGCATTGAAATAAAATATTCTATGTCAATAATAAGCTTAATTTTTAGTTATAAAATTATAAAATGAGTAAAAGTTAAAATAATCCCCCAAACAGTTACTGTGGTTTATCCATTTACATATCTTTCACATCCCTGCTCAAATACTCACAGAAATCTTTGGCCATCATGAAGACCTGTTTCTCTATTTTCCTGAAAACTTTTATCAGGGAAGTCATTCTTGGCTTCATAGGAAGCAATATAAAAACACAGTAAAAAAGTACTTATTCAAACTCGTGGAAGTGGAAGAAGAGAAATTTCATATATTGGAGACTTACTGTGTCTCAATACTGAACTAAACCAGTTAATGCACATATTTAATGAATATTGTTCTCGTGCCTACTACGCATCAGGCATCATGCTGGTGCTGGCTCTACAGCAGAGAACAATTCAGAAATGCCCCTCATACTCAATGGATCTTACATTCTAGTGGAAGGCTCATGAAGTTGGGGAAGCAGGAAAAGAAAAGAGACAATAAACAAATAAATTAGTATCAAACATTATGTCCCATTACAAACCAAGTTTCATTTCTTCTCAACACAAGCTTGAGATTTGCGTATTTTTTTAAATGAGAAAACTGGAAACCAGAGATGTCATCTAACTTCCAAGCTAAAGTCATTTGGTAGTATAATAGTAATATAACTCAAGTCCTCCTTACTGGCAATCCATTGCTTTTTCCACACAGTTATATTAATAAAAACAATAGTAAAATAACTCCTAAAGTTATAAATTAAAATAATAAAAACTGGAGGCAGAATGGGAAAGGATTTCAGAAGTAAAAGCTTTCTCTGTGTGAAAGCCACAAGTATGTGCAGTGTTTACCTCCCTCCGGGACAGTGCAGCTGACCAGGAGCCCAGCTACTGTGCTGGGAAATCTAGTGTGGCGTTTGCACTGAGCCCATGAGCAGCTCTCCACTATTCATGGAGCATGGCAGGGATATTAAGTGATGCCCAATGAGGCCCATCCCTGGGAGACATTGGACTCCTCTAATGGCTGACTTTGGCTTGAAGACTCCTCCAAGGCCTTGTTCAAACATCCTTAGGAAGCATCACTGTCAAGGGTATCTTTCATTTCCCCATCTTTCATTCAGACTGTTGTTTTTTGTTTGTTTTTTGTTTGTTTGTTTTTTGTTTTCTGAGACAGGATCTCACTCTGTTGCCCTGGGTAGAGTACTGTGGCATCATAGCACATAGCAACCTCAAATTCTTGGGCTCAAGCGATCCTCTTGCCTCCAAGTAGCTTGGACCACAGGCATCCATCACAATGCCAGGCTAGTTTTTCTATTTTTAGTAGAGACTCACACTTGCACAGGCTGGTCTCAAACTCCTGAGCTCAAGCAGTCCACCTGCCTCAACCTCCTAGAGTACTTGGATTACAGGCTAAGCCACCACACTCGGCCTCATTCAGATCATTGTTTGAGGGTTCTTCTAGCCTTATCAGACTTTCTCACCATTTTATATCTCAGAGGGGTTGTGTCTACTAAAATACTTGTGTGTTAAATCTATCGGGTCTATTTCTAGGAGAACAAGGCAAGTGGTCCTGAAATTGACCTGAGTGAATAAACAATAAGATATAGATTTACTATACTTGGTAGGTTAAAAGGACAATATCCTGGTTAATATATGTGGCATGGGTAATCTTTAGCACAATGTGGTGGCTCAACTGCTGAAGATTTCACCAACAGGGACATAGGAAAATGTCTTTGTGAAGCAAAATGCTGTGGCAGTGTAATGATTCTGACATCTAAAACCGGGAGGGAAACAGTGCCTATAAAGACAGCAGAGGAGGATGCCCTTTAGAAGGATAATGAGAGACTGATGGTTGTTAACAAGCAGTTTATGGCTAAGTGTGTGAACCAGAAAGTCTCAGTTGTACCTTACAAAGAGCCTCTTATCACCTGTAGTAGAAGGGTAAACACAATTAAGTGACAGGCTAAAGATTATTGTCAGAGTCACAGAGCTCCAGAGATGCTTAAATGCTCAGCTAAGACAGGATTGTTATAAAAAGATGAGGGCCCCAGTAGGGAAAACCTAAGATCCTGAAAAATGGGGCAGGGTAATTTGAATGGATGACCCTGCCCTTGGACTCTCTGGGCTTGCAAAGGTGGCTCATCTTTCCTTAGTGAAAGCTGGAGCTTCTACGGCGCTGGAAAATGCTGCTGTAGAAGACGCTCCTCACACAGTTAGCAGACCCCCACCCCCACCTCAGAAGCTGCCCTCACCTCCTCTCCCCTTCCAGAATATTAGCAGGGTTAAATCATAGCATAATAAGCTGAGGATATCCTAGGTCTGATAAGAGAGGAAAGAGACCATGCTAAAAAATATACGAGAAGTTGCTGTTGTACACGGGCATGAGCAAAAAGACTGTTTGGATTGAATAATAAAGGTGTTTGATAAAGGAGGCCAGAATTTAAACCCAGACAAGCAATCATTTTAAATAAACTTTCTAAAGGCATGAGTGTAACATCCTAGCAAGGAATCTAAGGGGGTAAGAAAAACAAGCTGCTCAGATAGCTTTGAAAGGTCTATAAAAATGATGGCCAACGCTCACTGAAAGAAAAGTGCCAGTAATGTCCTGGCAGATGGTCGAGGGAGGACTAATGACACAGGGAAGTGAGGATGTTGAATGGACATTTTACATAAGACCAAAAGGCTCAGAAGGAGATACCTTTCGCTGATGATGTCATAAATGTGCTGGTTCCAAGGATTCAAGAGTCATTATAAAAAAAAAAAAAGAAGAAGAAGAAGGAGCTCACGAATAGTTCTCTCCAGGGATGATAGGAGAGGCAGCTACATAGGTAGGCAGTTTAACCACCCATGGTGACAAGACCCCTCCCTCTAATAAAAATTTACCATAACGATAGGAAATGTTGGAGACATAGTCAAGGGGTTTAATTTGCAGAGACTTGTGAAAATGTTTAGTAGAGTTGGAGATCTTACAATCAGAAGAGAAAGATGGGCAGCTAACAAGGGTGGTGCTTCCTATCTAAAATTTTTTTTAAAATAATAATAAACAAAAACACACAAATAGAGGAATCAGAAAGGGTTCTGTAACAAGTCCAGACTGTGATGCAATCAGCCCCAACTGGGTTATACAACAGCAATGATTTTCAGCTGGTGTGCTGAAGCTGACTAGTGTGTGCAGAGAGGATCTTAGGTGTGCAGTGAAAATTTTTAAAGATGATTATTTAAGGGCAATGCCTGTGGCTCAAAGGAGTAGGGTGTCGGCCCCATATGCTGGAGGTGGCAGGTTCAAACCCAGCCCTGGCCAAAAACTGGAAAAAAAAAAATCATTATTTAAATTATTTCAAAATAAAATCAAAGCACCATAAGTATATTTTTTCACTCTTTTTTTTTTTGATGAACAAATTTAAGCATGCTATGGAAGTTTAACTATAGGTTTAACTGTGCTGTGAGATTTAAAAAAAAAAGGTTGAAAAACACTATTCTGTAGTATTGGAATATTCCTAAGACCCTACAGTGATAAAAAAGGTGCAATGAAGAATTTGTGGCAAGGTCCTGGTGAAGAATCACAGTGCAGGCCCTTGAAAGTCTGGAATAAGACCAGGCAGTGTAGAGAATTATTCTCCCTTGGAGAAATAACTCTGTGTATCACTGGGCTCTGGTATAGATAGAACACTTGACCATGGAACACACTGGCCATGCATTCTGAGCAGGATTCTGTTGGACCAACCAAGTCGTAACATCAGACAGACCCAGGCACACAGTTCAATGGACCTGAGCAGACCACATTTTGGCCACCACAGCTGCACCAGGGTCACTCCCCTGGTTTGCACCTATGTGATACAGGGTTTCCTATATCATCAGCTAAAAGGAAAAATTCTGAGATCAATTTATGACTGGATTACCTCAGGATGTAAAAACAAGTAACATATGGACAGCGGCTGCATTATAGCCACATTTAAGGTTGCCCTTGAGAAAATAATGGAGTGAAAAAAATCTTCTCACTGGTAGAACTATAGACGGTGTACGTGGTCAATCTATTTTGCGTGGCAAGAGAAGTAGCCAAGGTAAGAATACATACAGATTTCTGGGCAATGGCCAATGCCCTGACCCTCTGTTCAGCAGCATGGAAGGAAAAAAGAACAGGAATATTAAAGACTAATTTGTCTCGGGGAGAGTCACATTGATGGACCTGGTGAGGGCACAAGGTATGAAGATTTATATATCACCCAGTGTCTATTAGAAAGTTTCCATCAGGGAAAAGGCTCCTAACAACCAAGCAGATAAGAACTCATGAAATGGCACTGGCCAGCTTTCATTATCAGCCACCAAAGAACTTGCAAGATGGGCACCTAAATGAATGATGACAGTGGAAAATCTGAAGTCCAGCAACTGTTCTATTCAGAGTTCTTCATAGGAATAGTACCAACAATAGACATAGGTGAAGAAAAGAAAAGAAAAGAAAAGAAAAGAAAAGAAAAGAAAAGAAAAGAAAAGAAAAGAAAAGAAAAGAAAAGAAAGAAAGAAAGAAAGAAAGAAAGAGAGGGAGGGAGGGAATAGCAGATAGAAATTTTTCACCAGATAGATTATAGACAGACAGATGATTGAGAGATAGATGATAGATGGATGGATGGATAGATAGATAGACAGATTGATTGATTTGTTATGGGAATTGTCTAATATGACTGTGGAGGCCAAGGAGGATGAATTAATTTCTGGTGTAAGGCCCAGTGTCTGAAGGCCTGAGAAATAGAAGCTTTAATATGAGAGGTCAGCAAAGGAGAGATGTCCATGTTGAAGAAAAAAGAAAGAATTTTCCCTTCTCCCACCTTTTTGTTCTGTTTTGACCCTCAAAGTATTAGATGATGCCAGTCAACTCTGGTGAGGGTATACTTCATTTAGTCTACTGATTGAAATACTAATCTCTTCAAGAAACACTCTCAGAAACTAACCCAGAAACAGTGTTTCACCAGCTGGCCAGACATCCTTAACCCAGTGAAGTGATCTGGAAGTTAACCATCACACTTACTTACCAAAGCTGATCTGATTAATGCTACTATCAATCCCCAAATTTTCAGTGACAGAGACTAATACTGAGTCTCATTTATTAGATGATAAGTTATTTATTCAGAGAATATTTCTTTTATTTCAAATTAATATAAGGGTACAAATAATTAGATTACATTGCTTGTGTTTGTTAGATAAAGTCTAAGTTACAGTTGAGCCCTTCACTCAGGAGGTGTGCCATATACACCTACATTGTGCCTGTTAGGTGAGAGCTTACCAAACCCCATCATTCCTCCCTCTCCTCCTTCCCTCACCCTCAACCTCCTACTTGAATTTAATTGTGTTTTTCTACTCCAGGCATGTAGTTGTTCATCTACTAATTTCATATTAGTATTGAGTACATTGGATGCTTTTTCCTTCTCATGATACTTTACTTAGAAAGATATTCTCCAAACCCATCCATGTAAATACAAAAGATGTAAAGTTTCCATCGTTCTTTAAGGCTGACTAGTACTCCAGTCTATATATTTACCCTAATTTATTTTATCTATTTGTAAGTTGATGGGCTCTTGGGTTGTTTCCACATCTTGTTGACAGTGAATTGAGCTGCAATAAACATTCTAGGGCAAATGTTCCTATGGTAAAATGATGTTTTTCTTCCAGGTAGATGTCTAATAATGGGATTGTGGGATTGAAGGTCTACTTTTATTTATTTATTTTTATTTTTGGCTTAGGTCAGTTTAAAACATGATTTCTTTTTTTTTTTCCTTTCTTTTTATTTTTATTGTTAAATCATAGCTATGTACATTAATGCAATCATGGGGCACCATACACTGGTTTTATAGACTGTTTGACACATTTTCATCACACAGGTTAACATAGCCTTCCTGGCATTTTCTTAGTTATTGTGTTAAGACATTTATATTCTACATTTACTAAGTTTCACATGTACCCTTGTAAGATGCACCACAGGTGTAGTCCCACCAATCACCCTCCCTCTGCCCATCCTCCTCCCTCCATCACCTCCCTCTCTTCCTTCCCCCTATCCTTAGGTTATAACTGGGTTATAGCTTTCATTTGAAAGCCATAAATTAGTTTCATAGTAGGGCTGAGTACATTGGATACTTTTTCTTCCATTCTTGAGACACTTTACTAAGAAGAATATGTTCCAGCTCCATCCATGTAAACATGAAAGAGGTAAAGTCTCCATCTTTCTTTAAGGCTGCATAATATTCCATGGTGTACATATACCACAATTTATTAATACATTTGTGGATCGATGGGCACTTGGGCTTTTTCCATGACTTAGCAATTATGAATTGGGCTGCAATAAACATTCTGGTACAAATATCTTTGTTATGATGTGATTTTTGGTCTTCTGGGTATATACCAAGTAGAGGAATAATAGGATTGAATGGCAAATCTATTTTTAGATCTCTAAGTGTTCTCCAAACATCTTTCCAAAAGGAATGTATTAGTTTGCATTCCTAACAGCAGTGTAGAAGTGTTCCCTTTTCTCCACATCCACGCCATCATCTCTGGTCTTGGGATTTTGTGATATGGGCTAATCCTACTAGAGTTAGATGATATCTCGAAGTAGTTTTTTTTTTTCTTTTCTTAAATATAGCTGTGTACATTCATATGATCATGGGGCATCATTCACTAGCTTCATAGACCGTTTACCAACTTTCACATTTGCATTTCTCTGATGATTAAAGATGATGAGCATTTTTTTCATCAGTCTGCAGGCTGTGTGCCTGTCTTCTTCAGAGAAGTTTCTCTTCAAGTCCCTTGCCCAGCCTGCGATGGGATCACTTGTTCTTTTCTTGCTTGTACGTTTGAGTTCTCTGTGGATTCTGGTTATTAAACCTTTGTTGGAGACATAACCTGCAAATAACTTCTCCCATTCTGAGGGTTGTCTGCTTGCTTTACTTACTGTGTTTTTGGGGTGGCACCTGTGGCTCAAAGGAGTAGAGCGCTGGCCCCATATGCCGGAGGTGGTAGGTTCAAACCCAGCCCCGGCCAAAAAAACTGCAAAAAAAAAAAGAAAAGAAATGTCCCTTCTATACCAATTTTCTTAAGTGTTCTGATCACGAAGTGATGCTGGATATTATCAAAAGCTTTTTCTGCATCAATTGAGAGAATCGTGTAGTCTTTGTTTTTTAATTTGTTTATGTGCTGAATTATACTTATAGATTTATGGATATTGAACCAGCCTTGAGAACCTGGGATAAAACAGACTTGATCATGATGTATAATTTGTTTGATGTGTTGCTGGATTCTGTTTGTTAGGACCTTATTGAATATTTTTGCATCTATATTCATTAGTGATATTGGTCTATAATTTTCTTTTCTTGTTGGGTCTTTTCCTGGTTTGGGGATCAGGGTGATGTTTGCTTCATAGAAAATATTGGGTAGTCTTCCTTCCCTTTTCTATATTATGGTACAGGTTGAGTAATATAGGTACTAGTTCCTCTTAAAAGGTTTGGTAAAATTCTGGTGTGAAGCCATCCGGACCCGGGCTTTTCATTTTAGGGAGATTTTGTATGGTTGATGCTATTTCAGAACTTGATATGGGCCTGTTCAACATTTCCACTTGATTCTGGCTAAGTCTTGGAAGGTGATGTACTTCCAAGTATTGGTCAATTTCCTTCAGATTTTCATATTTCTGAGAGTAAAGTTTCTTGTAATATTCATTAAGGTTTTTTTGAATTTCTGAGGAGTCTGTTGTTATTTTCTCTTTGTCGTTTCTGATTGATGAGAATAGAGATTTTACTCTTTTTTTCCTTGTTAGGTTATGCAAAGGTTTATCTATTTTACTGACCTTTTCAAAAAACCAACTTTTGGATTTATTGATCTGTTGTATAATTCTTTTGTTTTCAATTTCATTTAATTCTGCTCTAATTTTGGTTATTTTTTGCTTCTACTGGGTTTGGGGTTAGAATGGTCTTCCTTTTCCAGTTGCTTGAGATGTCCCATTAAGTTGTTAACTTACTCTCAATCCGTTCTCTTGAGGAAGGCTTGCAGTGCTATAAATTTCCCTCTTAGGGATGCCTTTTAGGTATCCCAGAGTTTCTGATAATTTGTGTCTTCTTTGTCGTTTTGTTCCAAAAATTTGGCAATTTCCTTCTTAATCTCATCTCTGACCCAGCTATCATTCAGCATAAGGTTATTTAACTTCCATGTTTTTGTATGAGTATGCAGATTCCTTTTGTTACTGAGTTCAACTTTTATTCCATGGTGGTCCGAGAAGATGCAAGGAATAATTTCTAGTCCTTTAAATGTACTGAGGTTAGACTTGTTCCTAAGATGTGATTGATTTTGGAGTATGTTTGGTAGGCTGATGAGAAGTATGTGTATTCATTTTGTTGGGATAAAATGTTCTGTAGATGTGTGCTAAATCCAAATGTTGGATGGTTAGGTTTAAATCAAAATTTCTTTGCTCAGCTTCTTATTGGAGGATCTATGCAACACTGCCAAAGGAGTGTTCAAATCTCCAACTATTATGGAGCTGGAGGAAATCAAGTTGCTCATGTCTGTTAGGGTTTCTCTTATAAATTGAGGTGCATTCTGGTTGGGTGCATAGATACTAATAATTGAAATCTCATCATATTGAGTATTACCCTTAACAAATATGAAGTGACAATTCTTATTCTTCCTTACTTTTGTTGGTTTGAACCCTATTGTGTCTGCAAATAGAATTGTGACACCTGCTTTTTTCTGATTACCATTTGCCTGAAATATGGACGACCATCCTTTCACCCTGAGTCTATATATCTCTTTTAAGGTAAGAGGTGACTCTTGTATACAGCAAATATCCGGCCTGAGTTTTTATATCCAGTCAGCTAACCTGTGCCTCTTTAGAGGACAGTTAAACCATTCACATTAATGGAGAATATGATAAGTCTGGTAAAATTTTGGGTATCGAGTTTTTCAAAAATCCAGTGGACATTTTTAATCCTTTCACCACTGTGGAAGTTGGAGTTTGATCAAAAGTTTCTGAGCAAGTTTACTTTTGTGGTAGAGGATTGGACTGGTCATTATGGAGGATAGGTCTGAGAGTATCCTGAAGAGCTGGTTTGGTTATGGCAAATTTCTTCAACATGTGAATGTCATTAAAGTATTTAATTTCTCCATCATAAATGAAACTCAGTTTAGCTGGATACAAGATCCAGGGTTGAATATTTTGCTTCAGGAGATTAAAAGTCGATGACCACCCTCTTCTGGCTTTAAAAGTTTCAGCAGAGAGATCTACAGTCATTCTAATATTCTCCCCTTTGTAGGTAATGGATTTCTTATGTCTGGCTGCTTTCAGAATGTTCTCCTTCATATTAACTTTAGTGAAGTTAATTATGATATGCCCGGGGGATGTCTTATTTGGATTTAGTCATGCTGGGGTTCTGAAACTGCCTGCTATCTGACTTTCAGAATCCCTTGGCATGTCTGGAAAATTCTCTTTCATAATTTCATGGAGAAGGACCTCTGTGCCTTGCGAGGCCACTTCATCACTTTCAGGGATTCCAATGAGGCGGATATTAGCCTTCTTCAAATTATCCCAGAGCTCTCTGAGAGAATGATCCATTTCTGCTCTCCATTTCTCTTCCTCTTTGAGAGTTTGGGAGCATTCAAAGACTTTGTCTTCAATATCAGAAATCCTTTCTTCTGCCTGCTCTACTCTGTTACTGAGGGATTCTACTGTTTTTTTCAGATCTTTGAGGGCTGCAAATTCTTGCTTCAGTGCATCAAAATCTTTGGTGGTTTTGTCTTTAAATTCGTTAAATTCTTGAGACAACTTTTGAATTTCTCCTCGAATTTCTAATTTTTAATTTCAACTTTTGAATTGCTCCTTGAATTTTTAATTCCAAATTTTCCTCCATTCTATTAATGTTGTTTGCAATCCAAATTCTGAATTCGATTTCTGACATCTCGGCCAGCTGTTTATGAATGGGATCTTCAGTTACATCTGCCATATCTTTCCTTGTGGGGGTTGATCTATTCTGGTTATTCATGTTACCAGAGTTTTTCTGCTGATTTCACCCATTATTCTTTTACACTGTTTGATTTTTCCCCTGGAGCTTTGTCGAGGACCCATACAGTGCTATGGCCTGAGAAACTAGGGACCTGTTTGGTGTGGTGATGCTAAGTGGTTCTGTCTTGTTTGTAGCTGGTCTCTGTTTGACCCTAGTGAAACAGTTACTCTGGGTTGAACTCTCAGCTGTGGAGAAATACCAGCAATTAAGTCACCCCGCCCTCCCACAGGCAATAATTGGAAAAGGAAAATCAGACCTTCCTACAACCACACACCCAAGGCACCACTTCAATAGTCCTCGGGTGATTGGCTCAGTTCAAAAGGTCCAAATCAATTGTCTCAGTCAGTACCTGTTTCAAGTGGGAGATTTTAAAAGGTCTCTGGCAACTGGATCACAGGGGTCTGGTGACAACTCAGATATGGCTTGCTCCGGTGCTCTGTGGAGTCAGGAGGACCCACCCAGAAAATATATTAGTCTGGGAAGGTTGATGCCTCTTTCTCCACCTTGCACCTCTGTCACATCCAGTCACTGATAGCCCTGCAGGGCTGTGATGCAGTTGTCTCTAGTGAACAGATACTCCAGGTGGTTTCGCCAGCCTGAATCCCAAGGAAATCTATTTCTGTGCAGCCAGGCCACTGTGTTCTGCCTCTATCCAGCAGGGGGAGGTGAGGCCTGACAACTTCAGGCCTTATTGATTGGCACCAGCTTCATTTTTGACATCACAGGGAAATGCAGCAATCTAGTGAAGTGACAACTTTTCAGGCACATGGTAAATAAGTGAGTTTAGTGCAGCATGACCACATAACAAGGTAATTTTCCAAAACCAACCTAGTTGAAATTATTTGCATCATTGCAATGGTCCACACTGTGCCTGAATGGCATCACTTAAAAGATTGAAATTCTATAGTTATCTATCTATAAAATATATACAACCTAAGAAGGGAGACTAGACAAGGTTCAAGATGCTCAATGTTGCAGCAAAGAGGTAGTGAAAATTATCTTCCAGTTCTTCCTTTCACATCCTTAAAAAATTAAGGGAGATTGAATTGACATTCCTTATCATTACTCAGTAGAATCCTCCACCAGGCTAGTTACTTCTCCTGTGGCTCCAGCCTCCCTTTCCATACATTTCCTTCTTAGTGGCTTCATATATACTTTGCACAGTCTTCCTCTCACCTCCTTTCTACTTGATTTCTCACTTTCTTTCTGCCATCTCCTGTCATTTTCATTATAATAGATGCCTACCAAAGGCTGAAAATATTTCCTAGAAAGTTCATTTTACTCTTAACGGTGATATTACTAAAATCAAGAGAAAGTATTTTTGAATGGTCAAATGGTAATGGGCTGTTTGAAAGACTGCAAGTTCATGACTTTGAAAGTCTTCACATGGAGATGGTTACCCCAGTTTGCTTTCGCTTTCACATTCAGTGATTATGAGTTGTCCAACATACATGAGGAGATCCCCTCTTTACAAAGAGGAAAAATCATTAGCCACCAGTGTTTCCAGAACAGTGTAGAAAAATGTTAGTTTTTGAAAGTTCTTTAATCAGGTTATCGTTTTATTTTCATTTTCTTATTTTCTTCTTCTACAAAAAGCTGAACTTCAGTCTGTCAGAATTGCCATAAACTGACACATCAGTGTCAAAAATAATGTTTTTTTAATGCTTATAAAGTTGTTCTTTCAGTTATTCTTGTTTCCTGAAACGAGAGCATTCCAGGATTCAAAATTCAAGAAATTTAGCATAATTTGCTTTGAATTAAATCACCACTATAAAAAATTTCCAATGCTAATATTGGTCTGTCAATCAAAGAAGTAATGTTGTTGGTATTCATTCATTTTAGGTTTTCACCAGTATGAGCAGAAAACATGAAAAAAGGATAAGTTGCTTTTTCTTTCTTCAAGCATAACTTTTTATTCATCGTTTCCTTATATCTGCACTTATCTTTTAAAAGTTCCACTTATATAATGAAAAGGTCTCCATGCAGTAAACTAAGAATTTTGGAATCCAGTCATAATTCATTTCCTTTATCAGATATCACATCCCAAGGTAAGCTCAAAGTCAAAAATAAATTTCTAAATACTTGTATGTTTGAGGAAGCTGTTGTGATGAAAGAAATCGCTTCCAACTATTTTGAATCACATTCATCTACTGTAAAAATGCTATATACCTTTGTCTTTTTTTACTAAACTTATCAACCATTGTCACAAATGCAGCAAAAGTTAGTATTGAATGCTATATTTTTTAACATAAAATTCACAAGTGACACAAGAATATTTTTTAAACTTACATCAAGATTATTTGAGTTTACAGAAATACAGTTACTCAGATCCAGATTAGGTAATATATGTCAGTAATGTTTAGATGCATATATCATATATATGTCAGTATGTGTATGTATGTATGTAAAATTCCCACATACAATTTTAAGGTATCAAACTATGGCATCCATTACAACATATGAATATATATTCTGAATTTTTCAGTTGAAAAATAGGTGAGTCACTTCTATTTTTTCCTTCCATCCTTTTTGTCAGAGTATGTAAATACTTTAGGTAGAGAACTATCAAGTATAACATCAATTTCTTTTGCATTGCCTTTTGATTTCCCCATGAAATGAAGGCTTGCATTCCTTCTAGAACATTCTTCAACTTCCTTGACATTGTATGTACTGTTTCAATTGTTTCTGAAATAATTCTTTGGGCTCATAATCTCTCCATACCTTTCATCTAAAGATTTATTGTATGTATCATAGTTGATCTGAAGACTTTCTAAGAAAAACTGCAATATGCATGATTATGAAACAATAGTATAATTGTTTTTATATTTTACTTATATGTCTACTACCTAAGTCCACATTTTTGAAAGCAATATATTTTATTCAAATATGATTAATTCAATGTTCTTAAAATTGCTTCTCTTTTGTCTAATTAAGCATCACCATATTTTTTACACAAGAGAATAAAGATCATAATATAACAGTTATCCCTCTTCATTAACCTCCTCCCTAGAAAATAAATACACACAAATATTCTGGGTATAAGTGGAAGTTTAAGTAAATGTATTTACTTCTCCTCTTCCCTGAGATCCTTTAAAATAAAAGAAGGAAACAGAAATGGTATAAACTAATTAAAGAAGGAATGGGTGAGGGACCTTAGTAATTTAGCACATTGTAATAGACTTCTGGGAGATGTGCAACAGGTGGTAAAAAGGAAACCAAGGAAAACGCAATCTAGGGAGTAAATACAGCAGGCAGAGCCAAAAAGAGAATCTATTTCCTCTTCATTTTCTCTGAGCACAGGGAGCTGAGAAGGCCAGGAAAGATGGGGTCAAGTGAGAGATGGGGTGCTAAAGATGCATTAATTAAAATTCTACATAAGGAAAACTGGTGATCCAAACACAAATCTCTTCCCCAATCTGGGTGCAGATTTTCCAAGCAGTCAAGAGTCTACCCTCCCATAATAAGTAAACAAAATAAATTAAATGTGAAGTATCCTTTTTATAAAAATTGGAAAACCTGAGATAACATCTGAAGTATGATGACTCCAGAAAACTGCCTAAGTCTTTGCTTCTGCACCATAGAGCAAACTCACTTTTCAATACAACTAGGGAACTGGCTAATGTCTCTGCTTCCTAACTTGTCATTCTCAAATTGGTTCCATGAAATAGCTGTTGACAAAGTTACTAAAGACTGCCATATTTTTAAATATAGTAGTCAATGGTCAATTTTCCTTTTTCCCCTTCATTCTCTCACAAATCTTGATAGCTGATCTTTACTTCTTTGCTGTAACATCCCTTCCACTTGGCTCTCAGGGCTCAGTTACTTTACTAGGTAGCCTCCTTCTTGACGGGCTGCGCTCTCAATATCCTCAGATGGCTTTCCCCCTCCTCAACTCCTGGATTTGGAAAGATGTTTGGAGAACACTTAGAGATCTAAAAATAGATCTGCCATTCAATCCTATAATTCCTCTACTTGGTATATACCCAGAAGACCAAAAATCACATCATAACAAAGATATTTGTACCAGAATGTTTATTGCAGCCCAATTCATAATTGCTAAGTCATGGAAAAAGCCCAAGTGCCCATCGATCCACAAATGTATTAATAAATTGTGGTATATGTACACCATGGAATATTATGCAGCCTTAAAGAAAGATGGAGACTTTACCTCTTTCATGTTTACATGGATGGAGCTGGAACATATTCTTCTTAGTAAAGTAGCTCAAGAATGGAAGAAAAAGTATCCAATGTACTCAGCCCTACTATGAAACTAATTTATGGCTTTCACATGAAAGCTATAACCCAGT
Organism: Nycticebus coucang; assembly: GCF_027406575.1. Lineage (NCBI taxonomy): Eukaryota > Metazoa > Chordata > Mammalia > Primates > Lorisidae > Nycticebus > Nycticebus coucang. Next base: position 74,196,489 of record NC_069784.1, on the reverse strand, counting down.
TATAACCTAAGAATAGGGGGAAGGAGGGGAGGGAGAGAGGAGGATGGACAGAGGGAGGGTGATTGGTGGGACTACACCTGTGGTACATCTTACAAGGGTACATGTGAAACTTAGTAAATGTAGAATATAAATGTCTTAACACAATAACTAAGAAAATGCCAGGAAGGCTATGTTAACCTGTGTGATGAAAATGTGTCAAACGGTCTATAAAACCAATGTATGGTGCCCCATGATCACATTAATGTACACAGCTGTGATTTAACAATAAAAAAAAAAGTGATCAACAGCAACAACAAAACAATTGTATAATGTTGCATATTATGTATGTTTGATTTCATCAGGTGCTTTTTTGACATCTTTTTGAATGACCATATGGTCATCCTCAACCTTATCTGATTTTTTTTTTTTTTTTGTAGTTTTTGACTGGGGCTGGATTTGAACCTGCCACATCCAGTATGTGGGGCCGGTGCCCTACTCCTTTGAGGCACAGGTGCCACCTCAACCTTATCTGATTTTCAAGATTGACTAGATTGGAAATGCATGAGCACAGCAAAGAACATTTTGAAAAATGATCAATAATGAAGCAAGTTGCCTTATCAGATAGCAAATCATAGTTAAAAGCAGGTGCAACCTGTGGCTCAGTGAGTAGGGCACCGGCCCCACATACTGAGGGTGGTGGGTTCGAATCCAGCCTCAGCCAAACTGCAACAAAAAATGGCCAGGCATTGTGGCGGGTTCCTGTAGTCCCAGCTTCTTGGGAGGCTGAGGCAAGAGAATCGTCTAAGCTCAAGAGCTAGAGGTTGCTGTGAGCTGTGATGCCATGGCACTCTACCAAGGGCGACACAATGAGACTCTATCTCAAAAAATAAACAAAAAAAGCAATACCATAGTATAGTACTGTTGCAGGAATAAACAAAGAGATGAATGCAAATTAATGGAAAATGAAAAAACATACTTTGTTTATATTTGAAAATATATTTACTTTATAAGAAAGATGGCATTTTCAAATTAAAAAAAAAAAAAACAACAAAACTCCTGGACATTGGTGTGTTGCTGGGTTCAGCACTGAGACCTCTTCTTTCCATCAATACTCTTTCCATACGTGAGCTCATGTAGTCTAACCCAACAAACAAAATCATGGGGAAAAAATTGTTGTTTTAAGCCACAGAATTTTGAGGTGGTTTTCTTTACATTAATACAAAACTGAAGTGTAGGATTAATGAAGAAATTGCATGTATATATTTTATATATTTATTACTATATACACAGACTTTTAAAATATAAAACTGCAGCATACTGTATAGGTTGTTTTGAAAATTGCATTTTATCACTTTTAATTTTTATTTATATATATTTTTGCTATTAAATATCTTTTAATACCATTCTTAGTAACTGCACATTTATTATTTATGCTAACATTTATTTAAATCATATTTTGTTTTTAGACATCAAAGCTAGATTCAATTTTTTACTATTGTAAACAACCATTCATTGAGCATCCTTATAGGTAAATCTTTGCACACCTTGGAAATTTATTTATATTAAAAATTTGAAAGCATTGTTGTTAAATCAAGTACTTTTGCCAAGTTCCTATGAAGAAAGTCTATAACCAATTTATATAAATTATCAACCATGCATAAGAGCTACACCACTGATCTTTAATGGTGAAAGTAAAATTTTGGTATTCAGTTTCAATACCACATAAGAAAATACATAGATTTAAAATTGAGCTTGTGATGATGATAAAAATGTAACTAGAAAGCAAAAATATTCATCTTTATGATGAATGATAGAATGTTTATTAAAATAAATTATCTTATAAATTGGAGAAAATAGTGCTTGAAGATGAGTTCTAACTTAAAATTTGGATGGGAAAAGAATTCTACTATATTAAATATTCTGACTATATCATTTTAATTTTATATTTTCCTTTGAATGCTGGATTCTTTTTATAAAAAAACATATTGGTAAGTATTTAAGGCTCTGTTTAGCTGCTTTCCTGACATATATTAAATATTTCAGTTATACTGCTAGATAAAGAGCATCTTATGCTTACTGAATTATCTTTGCCAGATTAAAACAAAGATTTTTTAAATATTGGTCTTTTTTATACTGACGTATTTTAAAGTTTTAAGGTATAGTTTTATAGAATAAATAGTAAATACCTAAAATGTACAACTCAATAATTTTTGATATATGTATAAGCCTGTGAAAATGTTACCAAAATCAAGATAGTGAACATATCCATCACTCCCAAGGGTTTCTCACTTCCTCTGTAATGAGTCTTTTCTACCATCCCCTATACTCACCCCAGGCAACCACTTATCTGATGCCACTGTAGATTAGTTTGTATTTTCCAGATTTTCATATACATAGAATCATGCATTATGTAGGTTTTTTCTGGCTTCTTTTACTAGATATAATTATTTTCAGATTCATCATGTTGTTTCTCATATAAATGCCTCATTCCATTAACTTTTCATCATCTAACTTCAAGTGATATTGTAAGACAGCATGTAACAGGAGAAGTTGACAACAGCATAATTCTATTTTTTTCTTCCTGTCTTTTATACTACTGTTGTAAAATGGTTGATTTACCCGTATATATGAATTCTATATAACACTGAAATTATGTCCACTTAACTAGTTGGTTATATTAAAATAATTTTCAAAAGAAAAAGTATTTTATATTTACTCACGTAGCTTCCATTTCTGGGGTTCTGTATTCTTTGTGTAGGTCAATATATCTTTCTTACATAATTTTCCTTCTGTCTGATATTTTTTTGTAGCATGGGTCTGCTGATGATCAACTTTTCCTAATTTTGTATGTGTAGAAAGGTATTTAATTTTATTTTCGAAAACTATTTTCAGGAGTATAGAATTCTAGATTGCCAGTACTTTTTCTTAATACTTTAAAGATATTGATCCACTGCCTTCTCACATTTTTTTCCCAATAAAAAGAATCTAATCTCTTCCTTTCCTTTGTTTTTCTGTGCATGATATGTGCTTTTTCTTGGGTTACATTTATTGTCTTATTATCATAATTTTTACCAATTTATTTATAATATACCTTGGTGTACTTTATATTTCTTATGCTTGGGTTTCTTTGAGATTCTTGGTTTGTGGGTTTATAGTTTTGTATCTCTTCCTGTATCCCTCCCCCACTTCAGGTATATTAGGCCACATAAATTGTCCTATAGCTCACTGATGTTCTTTATTTTTATCATTATTGTTCTCCCTGTTTTATTCCAAATAGTATATCTTCTGCATCTTCAAGTTCAGTAATCTTCTTCTTTAATATCTAATCTTTCATTTATCCTTTCTGGTACATTTTTGTGTCAGAAAGTATAGTTTGCATCTCTAGAAATTTGATTTGGATCTTTATATAGCATGGTCATATCACTATTAATTTTTTGAGAATATGAAATATAATTTTAACAACCTTTAATATCCTTGTCTACTTATTAAAATTGATATCAGTTGGCTTTGATTGTGTAATTTTTCTCCTCATAATAGGTTGTAATTTCCTGCTTCTTTATATACTGGTTAATTTTTTACTGGATTCAAAACATTGTAAATTTTACCTTGTTGGGTAGCGAATATTTTTGTATTCCTGAAAATGTTCTCAAGTTTTGCTTTTGCATGCAGTTAAATTATCAGAAATAATGAAGTGATTTTGGTCTGACATTTAAGATTTTCTATTTCAGAACCAGAAAGTGTTTTAACTAGGATGAATTATTCTCCACTAATGAGGCAAACCCCTACTTTGCTGAATTATTAATTTTTGTGTTGTATGAACATCAGGCATCCTTTTCTTTGATCGTTTAAGGAGCTTACTTCCCAGGACCGGGGTGTTATTCTCACATGCATGCACTGATCAGTGCTTCACTGACTACGAAAGAGTTGTCTATATCTGTGGAGTTTTCTCTGTGCTCAGTTCTTTTCTTTCCTGTACTCTGTCTTGTGAACTCTAGCAACCTTGGTGTCCCTGGATTCCCAAAACCTCCCCTTTTCAGTGAAATTAGCAGGCTCTGACTCTGTTGTTTTTGGTGCTGTCACCTAGAAACTTCCTCAAAGCAGTAATCTGGCTCACTTTGTTGTAACTAAAATCCTTATGACTCCATTTGCATCAGAAGTAAAACTGTCTACTAATTTTTAAAAAAGCATTTACTTGGCTTAATTTTTTTTTAACTTTCTAGGGCTATTGATTACATTAAAGTAGGAGGAAAAAATAACAGGATGTTTTTTCTGTTTGTTTTGAGAGAAAGCCTTACTCTGTTGCCCAAGTTAGAGTTCCATGGCATCAGCCCAGTCACAGCAATCTTAGGGTCAAGTGATCCTCCTTCCTCAGCCTCCTGAGTAGCTAGGACTACAGTTGTATGTCACAATGCCCCACTAATTTTTCTATTTTTAGTAGAGACAGACTCACATTTTTCTTAGGCAGGTCTTAAACTCCTGACCTTAAGCAATCCTCCTTCTCGGGCCTCCCAGTGTGTTAGGATTATGGGCATGTACCATCCCACACAGCCTTATTTTCAAAATGTATTGCTTTTCTTGTGTTACTTACTCCCTGCTGTAGAACCTAAAGCAGCATTATTGCTTACTAAATTAAATATAAACAGAAGCACAGACTAGCAAAAGTAGTGATATAAAGGACAAAAACAGTGTTTCTAGCTTTCTTATGTTTTAGTTTGATCTAAGAATACAGTTGGTGTAGAAGAATGGATAGACTAAATGGCCTTTATTCAGTCACCCATGACTAGTATTACTCTCAAGTAAAATTTGTATAAGAATTCACAGGAAATTCTCAATTATAGGCTATATTTCCTGAAAAATACTTGGACTGCAGATGAAATATGGGTACATGAAAGAATATCAACCCTAAAAGTGTAAAACTTAAGTACTCTAATGTAAATGTATGACTTTTTGCCCATCTTACTTATATATAGAGAGAGATATATTTAGTCTAGTAGAAATGCAAAAATATTTTTCCTGAGGATTTAAAATATGAATTGGAATTTTTTCACAATGTTTGCATAAATTTCTAGACCTATACACTATATCTGAACAAATAAATACTGCTACCTGTAGTAAATGTCTAGAATTACTACTTCTCTTAACAGTTTTCAAAAAAGAATTTTTAACTAACAAAGGCCTCACTAGAGGTTTATTAACTTTCATATTAGAGAATATTAAAAAATAAAACATACATATTTGGCTGTTCAGGGAACATTGCAGAGAAAAGACTTTAATACTAAAAATCCCTAGAATTTTAGTGAACAGGGAAGCTATAGTGCTTATACGAAAATAAACCATCATTTTTAATTCTGTATTCCTTTATGCATTCTTAGAGCCAGATTTTGATACACCCTAAATACAGGAGTGTGACAATGGCTACTTCTTTATATGGACCTACAAAGTTGTTTCAGATTTTTTTGTGAATTAATGAGAATATGTCTCTTTAACACAATGATGACATCAACAAAGTCTAACTGGATAAACTGTACCTGATGAGCACCACTAAAAATGACCATTAGCATGTCAGTTAAAAATGACCATCCGTCAGCTATTTCCATAAGACCACTACATAACAAACCGCCCCTTAATGTCTAAGTGTCTTAAAATAACAATTATTAATCCCAGCTCACCAGTCTTCAAGTTTGGCCTAGGTGCAATGATGGAGGCTGGATGTGCCTGGGCTTCATACTGGGTTTTGTGTTGAGCGCAGGACTGTTCTAGTCCTCTATTATACTCCTGTCCGGTCTCACACTCTTCTTCTCCCATAATAGACTAAAGATAAAATCTATTCACTGGACAAATGTGCCATTTTCTCCATCACAGAAAGATTCTTTTACCAACAATGTTGATGTGAAGTCTTCCAGGAACATGGAGTGGTTTGTGTAATTTGACCCGAGAAATTTCCTTGCATCATCCTGGTGTCTTTACTGTCCTTCTGGGTCTCCTAAACCTTTGTAGCAGGCTGTAAATGGAACAAAACTAACTTTTGCCCTTTCCTTTTCTTTTCCAAATGTAAAGAACACTTGTTAAATTTATGTGCTGTGGAATTTTGTTTTCTGTGAGCCAACTATTATTACACCTGTCATGGCTGCAGCCAATTGCCTTCCAAGCTGACTTAAACATGAAGTGTTTGACCAAGAAGAGATTCTCAAACTTACAGAGAATTTCTGAGACAAATTTACCTCAGAATGTCTTATTTTAGGGCTTTAATTTTCAAGTATATGCCAGAAATATGAAATAGAAAAAAAAATCTAATTTGTATGAAAAATATAAAAAGCAAAAATAAGTAATGGTTTGGGGTTTTAGTGGATTATCAATATCATTAAGTAATCGGGCTATCAAGTGCTCTAATGACATAAACCATAACACAAACATAATAACATTACTGTTTGCTCTTTTTTTTTCCAGACATATCTTTAGTAAAATTTATCTTCCTATAAGAATCAAAATTATATTTGGACCATTCTTTGTGTTTCATTGGAACCATTATCTATGATTACAGTTTAAACAGTAAAATTCCTTATTAACACTTCTATCAAAAATGTAGGGAATTTGACAATCATGTGCATAAATGTGTTTTTTAATTTGTTTCAAAATTAAGAATGAAAAATAAAAAGTTTGCAAACTCTCCAATATGCACTTTTTCTGTTCTCCAGCTCTTTTCTATACATTTTTATATTGTTACAGGATTTTGTCAGATACCAATGCAAGAAAATACACCCCCTTATTCCTATAATTGTGGCAGCCTCTCAAAGGTGATCAAAACTTTCTTGGGATCTATAACCTCAGATTCTCAAATGACAGAAACTGTGAAGGCATATTGGGCAACAAATAAGGAACCCTGGTTTTCCAGGGGATGGTAAGGCTTTCTTCTCCTTTAATCATCTCATTGCTTTAAGTGGATGACCTGTTCCCTGCCATTTCTGAAATAATTCTATGAAATGATTTAACATTCCTCGTAAGAGTGATTTTTGAAAGCATGCTTTTAATTCTTCAGGGTCTATTATTCTCTAGTGATTCTTATTTATTTATAAGTTTTACCTCTTCCTGAGGAAAAACCATTTCGACTAGCACAGAAGAGTGTTTTGATCACTACTAGAGTGACTCAGAATTCTTCTAAACAATATCAAATGTTTTCTTTCAATGTTTTAGCATTGCAATAATGAAGCCAAAATATTAGAGACTTGGATTTTCTTCTTTCTGATACTGCTACATTTACCAAAAGTTCTCTGCATAAAGTTGGGATTTTATGTGGCAATTTGGAATATTCATATTAGACCTAACAGGCACAATGTCAGTTTTTGTCTACAATTGTAGTGATATCTAAGCATGCATACCTTCATTCAAGTAACAAGCATTTATTGAATGTTTAGTATGTTTAAGCACTGGACACAGATGGAAATTTGGAATTAGAAAGAGGAGTATTTCTCTAGTTTTAAGAAGACAAGAAATGGGGAAAAGGCAAATGGGAAAAATGTAAGAGAATGAAATGAGTTAACACATTCTGATGCTCACACACCAGCATCTAAGTTAGGAAGATCCTCCTTGCTTCGAAAGAGCTGTGACCCCACTCACCTCCCTCTTGCCCACTGCCCAGCACACTCTACTTTTCCAGGTTGAGTGCCTCTTCTCTGCTATGTCACCGCATAAATCTCATTGCCTGGAAACCCCTGTGTCCATATGTTAAGTTGTGGCAGAGACCAAGTAGCTGAGATTGGGAGCAAGGAAGTGGACAGTTCTCAGGCACACCACATAAACTGCTGTAGTTGCAATTCAGCTAATGCAATGTCTGTAAGTCCTGAACCATGCTGATTATGGGAAGGATCAAGGTAATCAGCATTAACGTTACTGTCTAAAAATGTCATTATTTCACATTCTTAGGATACACATCTTACAAAGGTACATGTATTTAAAAGACACATTTATTTAAATGGGGATTCTGTAGACCTACACTTGAAAAAAGTAGTAATAGGTAAACATGTAGATATTCTTAAGTACAATTTTAAGTTTATGGAGCCTTTAAAATTAAGAAAACATTTAGGAATCTCCACACTACTACCACATAAAATAAATTTCAATTAAAACAGAAATATTGTATTAAAACAAGTATCAACATTATCTTTAGCAAGAAGGGAAATTAAGTGTTTCACTCAAATAGCCAAAGGTGAAATGACTTCAACTCATGGGTCACTTGGAAAAATTTGCTTAGGGACTTAAGGAAAGTGTTAATTGTTATATTTGTATTTAGAAGCACTTTCTTAAGAATAAACAACAAGGTCTGTCTCACCTTCTCTACTTTGGGAGAGGGTCCCATGTCAGCTCCCTTTAGAAGTGTTCTAAATGTTCTCTTTGTTCTTTCTAAATAAAATCTTTGTCACTCTGAAACTTGTGCAGGTTACTTTTGCTCTCTATCCACACTGCCTGTGCTGCAATATAAAGATGAAAATTTATTAAAGAAAGAAAAAGAATAAATACCAATAGGAATTCTTCCTCGCATCCCATTGGATTCCTTTTCACAAATCAGTGTGATGCTCTCAATACTTTTGCTTTGACTTTTCAAAAGTGTTAATAATACAGTATTATTCATTTCTGACTGATATATCAGTCTTAATAAATCAAATTTCAGGTACCATTGATATACTAAAAACAAGCTAATCATAATGGTATGAGTTAGGACTAGGGACTTAAAGTAATAACCTTTTCCTCATCATTTTCATAAAAGCATTCTTGATCTATGGCTATGCCTGGAACTCCTTTACAAAGTCAATTTAAAATCTGAAATATATTTTTCCAAAGAATTTTCAGTCCAAACATATGCCAACAACCCCAGAGGAGTTTAAGCTATTTTAGAAATGTTACAGAAAATTCAGAGGATGACAATTGTTAAGATTAGTTTGTTTGTTAAGATGAAAATTTTGGTGATTAATTTTTCTCTCCCTCCTTCTCATCATTTGAATATTGCATGGTCTTATATCATATAGAGTTAGTTAAAATTAAATAGAAAATCAGAGTATGTAAATTTACATCTATGTGCACAAACACATGTACTTTACCAGGACAGTAAATAATAAAACCTGAAATTTCTGAAATCTCTGAAACTAAACAAGAAAAACAAAATAAATGATGGTCTGTGATTAGATTCTTTACTCACATTTCTACTTTTTGAAAAAATTATACCTCACAGCATTAAATGATGACTTCTTTACAAGTAAAAATGTATAATGACATAATTAAAATATATTTTTGGTTAGCAATTTATATGTCGTGCTATGGTAAGCACTGGATAAAAAAAACTATTCAGACATAAATTCCATCTTTTTACAGTTTAAAATTAGAACTGACTTTAAACTATACTACAAAACTATACTAACCAAAACATCATGGTATTGTTAGAAAAATAGATACACAGGCCAAAGGAACAGAATAGAGAACCCAGATATAAAACCTTCTGCCTATAACAAACTGATATTCAACAAAGCAGATAACAACATACACTAGGGGGGAAAAAATTCCTATTCGGTAAGTGGATAGCCATGTGCAGAATGAACATATCACCACTCAAAAATTGATTCAAGATGTATAAAAACTTAAATATAAGGCATGAAACCATAATAATTCTAGAAGAATATGTAGGAAAAACTCTTCTAAAGTTCTAGAGCAAAGAATTTATGGATAAGAGCCCAAATGTAATTACAACAACAACAAAATAAATTAAGGAGACTTGATTAAATTAAAAAGCTTCTACATAGTCAAGGAAATAATCAACAGAGCAAATAGACAACATAAAGACTAGGAGAAAATATTCACAAACTATACATCTGATACATGACTAACACTAAGAATCTACAAAGAATTAAAAAAAATCAACAAGAAAAATAAAAAAAAATCAGCAAGAAAAATAAAAAAAAATTAAAAAGTGGGTGAAGCACATGAACAGAAGCTTTTCAAAAAAAGATAGATTAGTGGTCAAAAAAATGTGAAAAATGCTCAACACAATGCGATATCACCTTATCCCTCTTAGGATGACTTTTATTAAAAAGTCCAAAAACAATTGGTGCTTCCATGGTTGCAGAGAAAAAGAAATGTTGATGGAATGTACATTGTTGATGGAACTCCAAATTAATATAACCTCTGTGAAAAACATTACAGAGTTTTTTTTTTTTTTTTAATGGAGATTTTTTTAAAAAACAAAAAGGAGACCTACCATTCAATTCAGTAATCCTATTCCTGGTTACCTACGCAAAGGAAAAGAAGTTATTTTATCAAAAGACATCTGCACTGGAATGTTGTTTACTGCAGTATAATTCACAAAGATATGGAATCAACCCAAGTGCCCATAAATTCTTTGGTGGATCAATAAAATATAGTATTTATACACGATGGAGTACTAATCAACCATAAAAGAAAATTAATTAATGTCTTTTGCAGCAATTTAGGTGGAACTGAAGACCATTATCCTAAGCAAAGTATCTTCTGAATGGGAAAAAAAATTCCACATGTACTCTCTAATATGTAATTTGGAACTAATTGATGGGCACAGTTAAAATCACTGTGAATTAAGAAGGAGATAGGTACCTAGCAGGTACAATGAACACTATTCAGGAGGTGGGCATACATTTAGCTCTGACTAAAGCATTATAAAAGCTATCTATGTAACAAAAACACTTATGTCCCATTAATATGTTGAAATAAAATAAATAAAATTTAAAAAATTAGAACTGATGAAACTAGCTTGAACATATCCATCTCAAAACAGCTACATGATACAATAACTGAAAAGGAGCAGATACTGAAATATGATTTAAAACTATTTAAAGGTCAATCATATATGATGAGGTTTATAAAAGATTTGGATGAGTTGAGTAGATACATTGGGGAAGTGTAGTTGTCAGCTCTCTTTTTATCATTACACTAAATTTCCAAGGAGATCAGGTTGAGGCAAATCAACAAAGTGGAGTTCTCTGTGATAACAGAGTTACAGGATTGTCTAGGACAATGCTGGGTAGTGGGCATGTTATGGCAGAATGTAGGACCCTCGAGAGGCTCTCTAAAGTTATGGGAAGGGGTGCACAGAAAAACAGACACTGAAGCCAAAGCAGAAAGCCAGAATAATTTGAGTGATTAGAGGTGCACTTAGAGCCTTTCCTGAGTCCCCAAGCCAAGGAAAAGTTAAGTTCCCTGTTAGTGTCAAATAAATAAACTGAATTAAAAATAATATAAATGTTTAAGTTCTGGGGATTATTTATTAAGACTATTCCTAATAGACAGTTTCTTCTTCAAAACCACAAAATCTTGTGTGGAAAGCATACAAATTACAGAGAGAACCATGATTGACTTATGAGTGAAGCAGAAGTAATTCTAATAAGGAAAAACCAAACCGTAAGAGGTAAAAATGTTAATTTTGCAACCATTATTCAGTATTGTCACTTGAAAGTAAAAAACTCTTTATAAAAGTTAGTTGCAATAGAAAAACACAAAACTGGCATTTGTTTGGTTTGTTGGTTGGTCATTTATTGGGATATCTATCACCACAACATTTATCTTTTCTTTGCATTGGAAACATCACAATTCTTCTTTTCTAGCTATTTTAAAATATGTAATAAATTGTTGTTAACTATAATTTCCCTACAATCAAATACTAGACCTTATTCCTTCTATCTAACTGCAATTTTGGTCCCATCAACCAGCTTCTCTTTATCCCCCAACCCCTTTCCTTCCCAGCCTTTATAGCCATCATTCTACTCCCTACCTCCATGAGATCCACTTTTTTCAGCTCCCACATATGAGAAAAAAATGGGATATTTTCTTTCTACGCCTGGCTTATTTCACTTAACGTAGAGACCTCTGGTTCCATCCGCGCTGCTGCATATGCCAGGATTTCATTGTTTTTACGGCTGGATAACATTCCATTGTGTATATGTATCTATTGATGGACACTTGGATGGATCTCATTACTTGGCTGTTGTGAATAGTGCTGTAATAAACATGGGAGTGCAGATACCTCTTTGATATACTAATTTCCTTTCTTTTGGACATACATTCAAGAGAGAATAAATATTGTATGGTAGTTACATTTCTCGTTGTTTGAGGAAGATGTATACTGTTTTCCATAAGGGCTATCCATTTCATTGACAGCTTATGAGCATTTCCCTTTCTCTGCATTCTCACCGGCATCACTTTTCTCTTTTGATGACAATTATTCTAACTGGGATGAGAAGATAGTCCATTTTAGTTTTGATCTGCATTGCTTTGACGATTAGTGATGTTCAGCATTTTTCATATACCCGTTGGCCTTTATTTTTAATTTTTATTTTTTTTGCGGTTTTTGGCCGGGGCTGGGTTTGAACCCGCCACTTCCGGTACATGGGGCTGGCACGGTACTCCTTTGAGCCACAGGCGCCGCCCCCGTTGGCCATTTTTATGTCTTTTAAGAAACTCCTGTTCAGTGTTTTCCCCATTTTTTAAATTGAATTATTTGGAGGGGGTTGATGCTGAATTGAGTTTCTTATATAGTCTTATTTTCAACTCCTTTTAAGATGGATGGTTTTCAAATGTCTCCTTCTATGTTGTATGTTGTCTCTTCACTTTGCTTGCTGTTTCATACCTTTTGCTTGATGGAATCCCATTTGTCTACTTTGCTTTTGTTGCCTATGCTTTTGAGGTTTTACCAAAAAAATTCTTTAACCAGATGAATACCTAAAGCATATTCCCCATGTTTTCTTCTGATAGGTTTATAGATTCAAGCCTTGTATTTAACTGTTTAACCCATTTAGAATTGATTTGGGGCTATCTTGGGAAAGATGGGAGGTCTAGTTTCATTCTTCTGCAGACGGATATTCACTTTTCTCAGTACTATTTGTTGAAGAGAGTGTCCTTTCTCCAATGTAGGTACGTGAGCCTTTGTCAAAATTGAGTTGGCTGTAAGTGTGTGGATTTATTTCTAGGTTCTCTATTGGTTTATCTCTCCTTTATCAACACATGCAGCTTGCAATGTACTGTTTCAATGACTGACACGTTGGATTTGAAAAATAGTTTTCTATGCAGATATTTTGAAGGCAAAAAGAGAAGAAAAGATCAAGTTATCTCTGTTAGATACCTCTTAACAGTTTTCTCTCATGAATAAATATAAAAAAAAAATTGAATAATTAAAAAACCAAATCAAGTTGGCACTCTCGATTTGTAGACCAACACATCATGTCGGGCTAGAACTGCCCTCTCTTTTAAGACAAGAGATGTATTAGTCTGTAAAATGGCATTTTCTTTGTGTCTTAAGGCAGCAAAACAAAACCAAAATTAAACAAAACAAAACAGAGAAAAAATTGGCAACATGAATTTATTTGTAGTCAATTTGTATGTACAACAAAGTTGTTTATATAGATAACTTATTAAATATGCACATTTGAAATAATTAGTAAAACCATGTAACTAGTTGAGAAGTAAGCACTGCTCAAATTAAAGATACTTTTTTTTTTTTTTTGTAGAGACAGAGTCTCACTGTACCGCCCTCGGTAGAGTGCCGTGGCGTCACACAGCTCACAGCAACCTCTAACTCTTGGGCTTAGCCAATTCTCTTGCCTCAGCCTCCCGAGCAGCTGGGACTACAGGCGCCCACCACAACGCCCGGCTATTTTTTTGTTGCAGTTTGGCCGGAGCTGGGTTTGAACCCGCCACCCTCAGCATATGGGACCGGCGCCCCACTCACTGAGCCACAGGCGCCGAACCAGGTGTGGGCTCGTGCCTGCAATCCTAGCACTGTGGCAGGCCAAGGCAGGTGGATTACTTGAGACCAGGCTGAGAAAGAGTGAAACCCCCATCTCTACTATGAATAGAAAAAAAAGCTAGCTGGGCATCAAGGTGGGCACCTGTAGTCCCAGCTTCTGGAGAGGCTGAGGCAGGATGGCTGGGGGAAGAGGATTGCTTGAGCCCCAGAGTTTGAGGTTGCTATGAGATATGATAATGCCACAGCGCTCTCCCCAGGGTGACAAGTGAGACTCTCTCTGAAAACAATATATACTTTTTGAGGGGGTTATGGCTTGAACATAAGTTAGCATTTGAAAACAATGCTAAAGTTTGTTTGTTTAAATAAATTCTGAAATTCAAAGGCAATCTAGACAGGATCCCAAGGCAGGGAAACAGTGACGGGTAATAGAAGTAATATGACTGGTGTGAAAGCTGAAGTCAGGTAATATTTGCACTGCCTTTTCCTATTCCTTCCCCACCTTTTTTTTTTTAGGCTTTGATGGATATATAATAATTATATTTTATAAGAATGCCACTGGTGACGGAAGTGCTTCTCCTAATGCAGAGGCTGTAAAGCTATCAGAAGAGCTTTAAGCAAATGTTATCTGTTTTACAGAAGAAATCAATTACCCACAGATTGCTTAAACCAGTGACAGGCATGGTAAGGAATAAAATGTGTTAAGTAGAAAAGTTACAGCCATCAACATGTAAGGAATTACATGATATATGAAAGCAATCACTTGTTCAATTTACCTTCAAAACTAAAACAAGTTCTTCTGCCTTGGAAATAAACATGAACCTCTGTCTGAAAAGAGAACAATTTCCAACTCAAGGGAAAAAGTACTGTATAAATTTTAGCCGGCAGTAGTGCTATTAGGAGCACACAAGCAGGTTTTCAGAGATAAAGTAGGTGAACTATTTAACATACTTATTTCAAAGTAGGCATCCATTTGTCTTCATCTTCCTGCAGTTCAGCATTACATAGTTTTCCAGATATGCCTAGAATAAAAGGAGTCTGCCAGAAAATGCTCCACACTTTATAAATGCCTTATACTGTATTTATATCAACGACCAAGATTTTAACACTCAATTAACAAATATTTTTTGGTATATTTAAGTTCTAATATCTATCATTCTCCTTGAATGATACACATTCTATTATCTGTATTAGCAGCAAAATAGTCAGAAGTGGACCTTTTTCCTCCTGCTTAAAGTCGAAAAATAAATGTTTCAAACAAGCCCTTACACTTCTGACAGAGGACTCCATGGTTCAAATGCTCACCGAAGCTGTTAATGACTCAGGTGGCGCTGGCATGTTGCTTGTGAGACAAGGTCACAATTTTTATTTCTTTCTCCTATCGGTCCTTCAGGAATTTTTGCACAATGTAATTGAATTTTGGAAACAAATTAATTCAAATCACATGTAACATTAAAAAGTGATTTCTTAGTATTGCAAACAGAAATAATTTTACCAGATGTGCCGTTAGAAACATCACGACATAACCATCACGTTTTTGTGTCATTGTGGGCAATGACAGCCGTGACGAGAGCTACCTGCCTAATGAAGAACTTATGTTTTTCTTTTTACTTTCTTCTTTTTTTTACACTGAGAAGTGTTTAGAAGAATTTGTTCACATGATCTTTTAATAGAATCAGAAGTAATATACCAGCTGGTGCATATCATTCTCTTATGATATTCTGAGGGAGAGTTCTATACTGATTTAATTTTCTTGGGAATAAAATATGTATATTCAGATTTCATGCAAGTCAATTGTCCTTAATGGACAAATGTTAATGATAAATTTAAAGTAGTGCATTTTTGGAACATTTGTGAGTAAAATTCTGAAGAAGAATCATACTAGCCATTTTTTATCCACTCTAACACAGAAAACAGTCTTGTGAAAATTCCTAAATGAAAGACAACACTGCTAATGCTTTTTCATCTGCAAAATTATCAGGTTGATATAACGGTGATGTCCTACTGATTATTCACCGCAGACCTTCCAGCAGGATAATGCATTCTTACAATATGAACTTGAGCTAAAATATTAAATATGCATTTCCTCCTCCTGTAGGACATGTTAAAATGCTGCATGCTGTTGGTGAGAATGACCCATAAGTGTTGGCTCTTTCTCCCCCTTGCTCTTCCTTTCCAGAAACAGTTAGTGTGGCGTGCAGTGAACCAAATCAACAATGTGATTCAAGCTGTCTCCGTAGTTTCTTGGCAAAAGAAAGGATAAACTATAAAAAGTCCCCTCCTACAGCTTTGAGCTCTTGCTTCCCACACTTTAACATCTTCTGTCACCTCTGGCGCTGTTACTGACCCATGCTAAGCTAAACTAAAGGATGATAAGTTTGCTGCCTTTGCCCTTGTCCTGAGGGGCTGCACATTATCCTATCAAGTATCAGTAGCCATTTCTGTGGGATATTTGTCACCCCACGAAGGCCTTTGGAACAAATGAAATGGGCAGCGAATTACAAAAATGTCATTCTCTAAAGGAAATGGATGAAGGCTTTTGTTCTCTAATAATAAATAGATGCCATAGGCTTATAACACTATTTTTATATTAAATTTGACAGGGTTACTATTTCCAGCTCATTAAGGGAACAGCTTGAAAACTATTTCTTTCTGTACTTTTAAGAATAATGATGTTTCCTCCTTTTCTTCCGAGTAATAAATACAAACAATACCTGGCAATAGATCCTGGAAATCACAAGTCATGATTAATTTCAAGTTACTTTTGCCAATGTTTGTTTTTAAAACACACAAAACATCATTTTGGGATAAAATTTTGAAATTATAAATGGATTAGGTAAGAGGCACCTTTCAAAAGATTTCAAAAGTCTGATTTATACCTGTTCCTTCTTTCTTTATAAATCACAGATCTATTACTTCCTTTTCTCACTTTTCTCACACATTATAGTTTTACAGGGCACTGTGATAAATATGCCATGGACAAAGGTCAAGCAAAGGATAATAACTCAATTCCTTAAATGAAAGCTTCAAAGTCAATCCTCTGTGCTTAACAGCAGCGTACAGGGGGCAAGATGACAATGTCTCAGACTTGGGAATAAAATGTGTGTTAGTACCTTTGAGCCTCAGTACATTTGTTAAATGGGTATACTTGGACTGACATACTTGGATTTTCTTTGAAATGGAACTTGAGCAAGATATACAATACATGATAATAAATTAAATAACACCATATATTTTAAGTAGACGTGGATTGTGTGGCTTATTGGGTTGAGCTGAGCATTTTCATGGTAGTTAATAACTACTTCCAACATAATAGGCGTATTTCTTCTATAGCTTCACCCAGTGATTTTGGAATTAAGCTATCTTTTACTAAGTTTGTTTTGTTAAACAAAATCTGTAAAGTAAGATAGTGAAAATAATTCATGAGAATGTTTTAAGCTATAATTAATTTGACCCATTAGTCATTGAAGACTGTTAATAATGGTGACAAGCTCTTTTTGAAAATTATGTAATCGTGAAACATGTTATCTAGACTTAGATTTTTGATTTTACATTTTCAATCAGAGATCTTGGGCTGACACATAGTGTTCCATATCTATGTTCAGTCAATATATGCCCATATTTTGACAGAATTGATTAGTAAATAGTAAAAACTCGTCCAGCAAGTTTTAATTCTGTTATGTCAAACTCATCATTTCTTAGAGACAAAAGATTTTAAAAATCTAACCCTTAGTCATGCATTTTTGGGGACAGCTGCCTAATGTTGTTTCTTTTTGATCTTTCTTTTCTTCTCAACATGGGAACACATGCTTAACTTTGTGAGCCCCCTATTTGCGTAAGCTTTGAAAACAGAACTAAAGAACCCAGAGTTTCTACAAAGAATATCTATGCACCTCAGGCCACACCTATCCATCTAACCCATATACTGAAGCTCATCGGCACTAAGGCACATTTTAATTTCTAGCCTGATCACTATATATTTCTGTGAGCCAACAAATACTCATTTTCTAGTATTTTTTTTTTCTGACAAGTTAGTCTCCATTGCTTAGAACTAAGAAATTTGTATCCTTAAACATTTAGCTTCTTGATTAAATCTAGTTAACTATTCTTCTAATTAAGAGATGGAAAAGGGTTTGAAAAACACATAATAGGGAAACTATATGAATAATGTAGATTTTGAAGAAGAAAAAATTCAAATAATTAAATATAAAAAAACTTGTTTTTCTTTGCAAGTGGAAAAATGATGACTAATATTCCCCCGCATTCCTTGTATAGTAATAGGTAAAACATCCTTATAGTAGGTAAAACAAAAATACGGTGGATAAAAGTACTTTCATTAAGAAAAAAATTATTAAAGCATTGCCGTAGATTGCTCAGAAAGTTTGAGTGATTTATTTTCTGTTGATTTTTAAAAACAGCACAGACTCCATCCTATTTGATACTATTTGTCTGTCTCATCCACAGGAAATAAAGTACAGAGTATATACCATCCTGTCATCATTGGAATACTCGTTTAAAATTTGGCTTTACTCTTTATCTGACTTCTTAATTAAAGATTCTCTTAGATCACCAGTTTCTCTTATCATCAACTGTAAAGACCATTTTAAAATCAATTCATTTTTTCTTTCTTTGATTAGTATTCTTTAATTTAATCAACAGGTCTAAAATTTAGCTTTTTATTTCCCAAAATATCTTCCTCCTGATTTCGTCATTGCTACACTCTAGGAAGCAGTAAACAGAAACCCAGAGCGTATCCGTGGTATTGGGGCAAGGACAGGGGAAAGAATGCTATTCTTTCTTCTAAAGAAAAAAAAAAAAGATGACAATAGCAAAAAGAAATAAGTTCCCCCACCTACTGGTGAAACTGGAGATTGTTCAGCCACATGTGAGCCAAGGGCTTTAGAGGAAGAAAACCAAATATCTGTAAAGCTATGCAGACCAGCAACGACTTGGCAGCCTAGAGCATTTGTAAGAGCAGAAAGAAGGTTAAGAAATATGCCTGGCTCTTGTGGAGCTATGAGGCCTAATGGAAAGACTGTTTATATCCATAGGTCTGCTTATCTGCTTGGCTGGCTGCTAGGCACTCAGATTTGTCAGAATAGGGTAAGGCACAGAGGTTGTTCAGCGTATTTCAGCAGTTCTTTGGTAAGTTATTGAACTAACAATATTTTTTTTGTGAATTAAGTTACTCTAGGGTAAAAGTACCTACCTTTATATGCCCATATTTTGTAGCAGAGAAGGCAGAAAAAGTTGCAATCTTGGATGTTTTATAAAATATGGCCACGTGGGAATTTTTCAGAAAATAAATCACTTAGGAAATTTACCAAAAAATTTTAAAAGCCAGATCATTTACATCAAATGCTCTTGTGACACTTGAACATTTGTTTGCCTAAATCTAGATAATTATTCAATATA
This sequence comes from Nycticebus coucang, assembly GCF_027406575.1. Lineage (NCBI taxonomy): Eukaryota > Metazoa > Chordata > Mammalia > Primates > Lorisidae > Nycticebus > Nycticebus coucang. Next base: position 74,177,339 of record NC_069784.1, on the reverse strand, counting down.
ATAGAGAGGAAAATACATGAAAAACATAAAAAGAGAATGAGAATAATTTAAAGTTTGAAGAAGTACATTTTTACTGAATCTAAAGAAGAAAAACATTATTTTTAAGTAATGCAAGGAATAGTAAGTACAAGACGTTCTTTCACAGAAGCTGTTAAAGAGCTTGTGTGAGGTTACTCAACAAGTTTTTATAATTTCCTTTCACGTGGATAGAATAAAGTATTGTATTTAGTCACTTTTCCTCTCTCATTATGCACATCTTTCTTTTCAACTCCTGTCCAGTCAGTTGACTAGTCCTTTAATTTTGATTTATCAATATTTCTAGCAAGCATACATAATTTTAAATTTCTATAGCTTCTATTCTAGTTTGGGTCCTCATTATCTCTTCTCTTCTATAGATTGCTTTCAAAAACAAAAATAAAACCTTCATAATCAGGCTCACCTCCATTCTCTCTCCACCCCTCCTGTGCACTATTACAAGTCTTCACAAATTGCCCACCCACCCATCAAGCCAGGAGGCATTCTACACAGAATCAGACTGCTGTTCTTACGATCTTGGTGAACATGTTCAAGTTCTTTAACATGTCTAACATGTAAGTTTCCTCATTCCAGAAAGCAAGACTAATAATAAATAGCACTACCTTCAAATTGTTGATATTTTAAATCCACTTGAAGTTTTCGCAATTTTTTTTTCCAAGCTATTTTTATAGCTCTCTTACAAGACAGAGATTTTTGGTTGGTGTGCTTCATAACAAAATGGAAATAATAGCAAGTGTAAAATGTGTTATCCTTTGAAGTTTCTGACATTTAGGAAATGTATCAATAATATTTAAAAATAATTATTTATTTCTGAAATGATTTTCTTCATTAAAACATTGCTAACTTTATCACCTCATATTTATATGTTAGATGTATGAATGCTTTATAAGTGTAAGTGATTTAAAATCATGTATATTGAAATGACCCTATGTGATTTTTCACCTATAAATTGTTTTCTTAAAAGATGAGACTAATGTGGCTTGGTGCCTGTAGCTCAAGCAGTTAGGGTGCCAGCCACATGCACTGGAGTTGGAGGGTTCAAATCCAACCTGGGCCTGCCAAACAACAATGACAACTACAACCAAAAAATGGCCAGGCATTATGGCGGGCGCCTGTAGTCCCAGCTGCTTGGGAGGCTGATGCAAGAGAATCACTTGAGCTCAGGAGTTTGAGGATGCTGTGAGCTGTGATGCCAACGGCACTCAACCCAGAGTGACAGCTTGAGACTCTGTCTCAAAAAAAAAAAAAAAAGAAAGATGAGACTAATTATTGCTTATGGAATGTGGGATCACTTTTAACTAAAACACTCAAGGATGAGTGAGATACTCTAAGCCTAGCTACTTTAAATGCCTTTTTATAGCAGCATTAGTATCATCTTTGTTAAGAACACCGTAACTACCACATTTACTCATTCCTGGGGAATAATCACGAAGGTTGATTTGTACTGCCATCTTAATTTTTGGATGATAATATTAAAGTAGAATCACAAACTGGTGCTGTTAACAATATCTAGTAAAATGAAATGTAATTTATACCCATACTATGTGATTTTAAAAGAGAAGTAAACAACCCTGTTTAAACGGCTTGGCTTGTATTGATAAAAGTTGGCATAAATGACTAATCTTTTCAAGATTTACTTTCCAAATTTAACTTTGAGCTGACACACAGAAACTTTCACTGGTTAAATATGGCTTTGAAAAATCAGCCATAAAATGTGTATTATATATACATTTAATATAAACAGAATTCTTCAAATCATAATATATTAATTAGCTACATGATAGAGTAAGCCATGATTAGATTACTTATTGAACTAATTTAATTTGCACAGTGGCAGCTAATTTAAAGGAAGCATCCTGTTTTCAAGCTTGTTTGTAGAATTTATTGTATAAAAATTATTAATCTGGCATTTGAAAACAATCTTTTCCCTTTTCCCTCCTCCCTCTCTTTCAGAGAGTTAATTTGCAATACAGTACTTTTACCTTTGATAGAAATAGAAACATAAAAAAATGATAGGAATAAAGTAAATGATGAAAAACTATTGGAAGAATATGAATCCTGCTTTTCAAGATTAGCATCAGATTTTTATTTCATTTTGCCTTTTCAGGGTCCTTTTGAAATCAATGGGAAATCTATTCCTTGAGATGAGAAAGAGCGCACCCACTCAGGACAAACAAACGGAAAGCAAACCCCACTTCCCAAAGCCCTACATGTTTGTTTCTGTACTCATCTGCTCTAAAGAAGCCAATGTTCCACTGATTCCTGAGACGTAGATAAGAAAGAGAAGAAGGAAATAAAAGTCCTTGACCCAAATAATTACATAAGCCTAAACTATTATGCAGAAAGAAATAATGGAACAACTATTTACACAATTGCTAATATGTTTTGAGGCTGACATAAAATGTCCATGAAGAGGCATCTTGTAAAGAACACATGACCCAATTGCTTTACTGGGAACAAATAAGGAATAAAACTTTGTCACATAGCAGCTCTCTGAACGAAGATAAAGTGATTGAAAATCATTGCAGATACATTTTACAACACATCTAATTAAAAAATAATATACATAATCCAAATACTTCAATGAGTTCAGCAGTGGGAGTGAACAATAAAAGTAATGGAAAGAAATAACAAAACTCTTCCTTATTTAAATTTAGTCTTGGTATACATAAGTAAAATCTGTCCCAGTTCAACCAGAATTATTGTACAGTGCTGTGATCACCCAGTTATTAGTGTGAGTTTCATATTCTAAATATACGTTATCCAGGGATAAACAAATTTATCAGTCATTTCATCACACACGTGTTCATGCAGTTAGAAGCCAAGTTCTCCATGTGAGATCTTAAAAAGAAAGAAAGACTCTAGTACATGCAGACTACACAGCAAAGTTCTGTTCGCAGTTTCTATGACCAGAGATTTACTGAAGTGTTCAGTTAGTGCCAGGCATCATTCAAACCTAAATAAATCATATGTGGTTAATACACATCTTCAACCAAAAATGTCACCGAAATTTGTTTGTAATCTCAGATGCTAAAGTGTAGGACTCCCAATGATGACTTTAGACTAAGGTACAAACACTCTGGACACCCAACCCCTTTATCCCTGGTAATAGACTCACAGATGCATTCATCTCAAACCAGGAATTCCAGTTTAATATATTCAAGAGTAGTGACATTTATTAATTCTGTTCCAATTAAAACATTTATTCTCTTAAGTAAAAAATGTCACCTTAAGGGTCTCAACTTACATGGAAACTACTTAAACTTCACATACACATATGTTTTCTCGTCTGTATTTTGTGTTTTATACTATAATAAATATAACAAAATGGTTTAGAATTAATCAATCAAAAGCACAAATCTCTGAAATGTAGGTAGGAGCACTGTTACTATGTTGTCTGGTGGGTTTTTTGTTGTTGTTGCAGTTATTTCAAGTTCACACTTTGATGTCGAGGTATAGAAATAATTTACAATAAAGTGAAATGATTAAAGTAATTAATAATACGAAGTTGGTAAAATCATTGTGAGCAAGAAAAAGGCTCATGTTCTCATGTGATTTGTAAAACAAACAGACTTTATTGATAATTTCCAAAAAAGACCTTCCAGAATGATTGGGGAAATTGTAGCATTCTTCAAACAATCCTGTATCCATGTAAGGTGGTGGCTGTGATCTACAAGCTTAAATTTAAGAAAGGATGTTGTAGTCAACCTGACACACATATTTAGATATTTAATAATGTAAGGGTGCATTGTCTTCTACGTTCTTTTAACAGACATGCATCATCAATAAGAAGGAATTAATTTCTCTCTCATATGCTTATATCTAGAGGAAAATGATATGTAAAATCAAGGAGAAAAAAATAGGAGAAGGAAAAATGCATGTGTTGTGAATAAAGAAGAAAAAGAAAATATAAATGAGACACTAAATAACCCTTCCTACATCAAGGATCCTGATCAGCTTCCCATTTCTCATTTTTCTTTCTTTTCTCTCATTTCTTTTATTTATTCTTTTATTTATATACAATGCCTAGTCATCCATATTTCTTAGTCTTTCTTTTCTACGTTGGACCAAGCTGGCTATTTGCCATGCATTAAAATTTGGTGCTCTAGAAAACCTTTGGCTTTTTGCTTCTTTCAATTAATTCTCAATTCTGATATTTCCACCCCATCCTCTTGCCCCCAATAAAGTTAAAGCAGGAAGAAAATTTACAATGGTCAACATGGAAATATTAATATTTCCCAAAGGAATTACCCCAAACGAATGACGGAATACGTGAAGTTTTTAAAACAGTAGCCTACAACTGCCTAGCTTATTCCTTTCAAAAGAAAACTCACAAAGGGGATTTTCCATATGTTCTCTAGCTTCATTGCTTGAAGGCTGTGGAAAAAGAGCACAGTGATTTTGCCAAGGACATAGCAGCAGATCTGGGATCTTTCAAAGTAGCAACAAGCAGAGAAGGATACTATTCGGGGTCCGGCCCAAACTGACAACCAGGGAAGCAGGAAATTTCAGACACCAGACATTATTTGTCTGGATACCGGATGTGGCTGAAATGACCCTGTGTCTACTACACGTTCTGGCTAACCAAGGGGCTTAATCCATCAACTCGTTGCATGTGGGCCTTGCATTGTGCTTGTCACCAAGGAAATGACTGACCAATCTATGATAACATAAATTTTGTTCAGAGTTGTGCAGTCATCATATACTAACTAGTTCTATTGCCAACAACATTGAGTGATGTTGGAAAACTCAGTTATCTCACTGTCACTAAGCAGAATGTGACAAGAACAACCAGTCTAGAAGTTTGATAACAAAGTACAACTTTGAGGAATGCGCAATTGCTCTTTATTACTTTAGCTTTTGACTTGGGAGATGGGAGGGGAAATCTACTTGATAAACCAACTGAGAAAAAATAAAGATAGAGCCAAAGCAAACATAAAACAAACAGATGGCTTTTTGTATGATACGTGCTGCTGTTTCACCTGTCTTGTTACTCACGTGTGGTATTTATCTTTCTTACAGATTTACATATTTCTCAGTTTACACACAGGAATTGAGCACTTTTAAAAGTTTTCTCCTGTCTCTAATAGATATAATAATGTTTGGGATTCTAGGAGACATCTGATTTTTTTTTTTTTTTTTTTTGGCAGTTTTTGGCTGGGGCTGGGTATGAACCTGCCACCTCTGCTATATGGGGCCGGCGCCCTACTCCTTTGAGCCACATGCGCTGCCCCAGAGACATCTGATTTTTATTTCCAAAGAAATTTACCAGAAAGAATTTTGTTCTTAAAAGTCATTATGATTTTTGAATTCTCTTTTGCTCTTCTGCCATTAGATCTATCACTGTTTGTTTATTTTTTTTGAGACAGAGTCTCAAGCTGTCACCCTCTGTAGAGTACTATAACATCATAGCTCACAGCAACCTCCAACTCAGGCTCAAGAGATCCTCATGCCTCAGTTTTGCTATTTTTAGTAGAGACAAGGTCTCACTTTTGCTCAGGCTGGTCTCGAACTTATGAGTTCAAGCAATCCACCCTCCTTAGCCTCCCATAGTACTAGGATTACAGGTGTGAGCAGCGGTGCTGGGCCACCTATCTGCTTGATTAGTTTTCCAGAAAGAATCCTGCCATTCTGATTGGGTCTTCTGTTTCCAAATTTTCCCTCAAATGCCATGAGCATTCTGAGAGGGAGGGTGGGGAGAAAGAGGTGGAAAAGGAGGTCATAATGTCAATACCAAGTTGAATGTTAAAGTTCAAAGAAGGAACTTAAGTTCTCCTTAATATTTGGAATACTGAAAATAAAATAAATAAATCTACTCATTTTTTTTCTTTTCTTTCGTATTCCAGCTTTTACTTTTCAAGTTTAGGGGAATTTTAAAAATAATCTCATTTAGGGCAACAACTACTTTAACTATTGTTATTTTCAAGACCTATTTACTCATAATCTAGCTCACAGAAAGTACAAATAGAAAAGTAAGGTTTTTTTTTTTAAAAGAGTAAAACAACTTAATAAGAAACTCCTGAAGTAAACGAGTTAGCCTTTTTCCACCCTAAAGCATAAGCAGCTAGCTTTCCTCCCCACTAATGAGCTATTTTGACCTGACTGAAACCATTTCAGTTCCCTCCAGTGTCTGCTCATTCACAAAGGCGTCCCCCACCCCCATGCCTTTCCCATCCAGTGGGCCGTGAGCCCGATCTGACGCAATATTGTTCGCCAGCAGGAACGATTTACAATGGGCACTTTATTTCTGTAATTTAAAAGAAAAAAAGAGAGAGAGAGATACAACTATCTACAAAATATCATATTTTCCTTTCTAATGGATGAGTAATATCCAGGAGATTTCTGAAAAGCTGTCCAGGGTGCCTGTCACCTCTGGCAAAACTTCTGACCCAGAGAAATATATTCACAAACAGCCCCTGTGATTATGAGTTACAGGCCCCTTTGGAGAAAGCTTCTCAGAGAAGCACCAGAGAAATTATAAAACTAGTCTAAATATGTGGCACATAGAATACTCTATCCATCCATACAGACTGGTTTCCATAGAAGGAAGTATTTCAAAAATGTTTTTTGAATTAAAAGTAGCATAACATATATGAAATATACGGTTACAAGGACTCTGTAATGGAACACTATTTCAATAGATGCCAAAGGGCTGGAGATCAGTAAATGGATGTAAATTAGATCAGGTTTTGGCACCTTGCAAATGCATATTCACATCAGCCCCAATCCTTGTGCTCCAATTTAACTTGATTCTGAAGATCCTCTTTGTGGTTTGATTTGGAACCTATTTCCTCTCTTTTGAGATGAGAACAAGAAGGGAGGGGAGAAGGAATATGTGAAGAAAGGTAACAAGGATTCACTTGAATTGGGGATCATGTTGCTTCGTGTTCCCTTTCAGTCCCTTCTGCCCTTGCACAGATCTTGGCAGTGGCTACTGTGTCGGTGCCAATTTAGTGCAGGCCGTGGGCACCAGGCTGGCGTGGAGAGGAGCAGCATTGTCTCCAAACGGGAGCTGTTTGTCAAACACCAGAAGCCAACAGAGGGAATTAGGAAGATTTGTTTTTTTCTACAAAGGGGTTAAAACATCTGTGATAACTCAAATCCAAGTTTTGGTTTACCTGGGATTTCTCTTAACGGGGGCTGTTCAGCAGCAGCCGCCTCAGGTGGTTCCCTGGGGAAACTTTCCAACTTGGGTGTAACTTTCCTCCAGGTGGCTGGGGCGGGGGGCGGGGGGGGGTGCTGTCTGCTTCCAGAATAGGAAACACGTATCTTTGATAGACAAGATAGTGTGCATTTAGCAAGGTATGTGGGATCTACACGAGATTATTTATGTGGGTTTAGAATGAAAATGATTAATGCAATATTTATTTATACAATTTTCATACACATAGTAAGTTTCTTGGATAACATTCAGTTTAAAGTGGCAATTTGGCATCCTGCAGAAGAAACATCTGGTTGGTTGAGTACAATTTCATTTATGAATCAGCAGTTTTGGCACCATAGAAACACAATCAGAGATCAATTTTATGACGTTGTCTAAGCCTATTTGTGCTATGTTGTAAAACTGAGGCAAATGTCCAAGAGTGATTGGGAGGTTATAGTGTATAGTAATAACTTTGTCTAATGAGTAAATCCTGTAAATGCTGATGGGATAAATCATGTAAATACTAATTTGAGTCATATTTACAATTGCAGAGTATTTCTACACGTATATATCACTGGGTTCTCATAAAAACTCTGTGAGGGAGACAAGGACATAGTTTCAATTTCGCAGTTAAGGAAACTGAGGTGAAGGGAAAATTTTCAAAACTAGAACTTTAATGTCATATTAATTCCTGATTCCAATTCCAGGGCTAATTCAACTCATGTGGACAAGGGCGAGTCTTAAGTACTAAATTGAAGAAATAGTTCTTTGACACCGACTCAGGGTGATGCAGAAGTGGGAGAGTAAAAAGAATGAAAAACATCCTTACACTTCAGAATCTACTGGAGAATAATTAAAGTGTGTGTCTGTGGGTATTGGGGGACACAATACGCATGTGTGTAAATGTGTGCATTTGTATTTTCTGTGTGACCATGGGCTGCAGGTTTTGAGCAATATTCACCTGTGGTGTGAAACTCATTGGTAGCTCCAGTCTGAGTCCCTGTGCACAGGCCTTCCATCCCAAGGCAGAGGTTCTACTCAGCAGCTACCATCCTCTCATCTCAGGTCCACAAGGACTGAAGTAGAGAGGAGGGGAAGCAACAGCAGCAGTGAACCCCCCCACCCCATCTTCAGTACGCCTTGTGCAAGAGGCACTCACCACAGGCGGTCAGCGTCTGTCAGCTCTCAAGAGAGAATTCAGATTCCCAATGTGGTTTTCGTTTTAACAAAGTGGACCGTGACTTTATTTCAGTGTGTTTATGGATGTACCATTTTCATTTTTAAAGTTCTAAAATATCCACACTGTTCTCTTTTTTCCAAGATGTGGTGTTTAGATGGTATTTTGAATATACTGTGAAACTCAGGCTGAGATGCGTGGAAGTTCAGTTTGCTGTTGGCTAATAGTTTTTTCCTAATATTCAAAATATTCAGCAAATAGATGTCAGGGTGTGTACTAGGGCACAGAGGAAGCAACACCTACGCAGAACGCGCCCAGGAGAGGGTGGTAAATAATAGACATGCCACCAAATGCGTTTACTTCCATGGGCTCGGTTCTTAATCTCGGCCATTTCTTTATGCTTCAGGAATGAAACAAAGAGCCAGCTAACAGCCAGAGATTGATGCGAGAAAGGTGGCCCTTCCCCAAACATTCTGCCTTTTCATCCCAGCGGCTGGAAAACGAACTAAGGTTCCGAAACTAGCAGTGCTTTTGCATTTTTCCTCATTAGGAAGTGTATTTGTAAAACAAACCACAGATTTTTGCCATTCATGAATCCTGGCCACGGGACAATATTCTTCAGTGACACAATCTTCAATGTACATGAGCCAGAGGGTCATTTCTTATCCCGAGCTCACGACCTAGCATAAGACACAGCTGAAACCACCCCCCCACACTCTCCACTTCAACAACAGCAGCTCATTATCAGAAGCATGTTGTAAAGGGCGGTGCAAGCACAAAAATCAATCTGATTGCCTGGATAGCTCTGCAAAATCATTCCAAGGGAAAAAAAAAATGCCCAAGAGTAAAGAGAAAAGGGGCTGAGAGGGTGGAAAAGAGCAAGAACGAGGGTGGAAACCCTCCCAGGTCCATGAGGACTGAAGTTTAATGGCTGAGTGCTTGTTTTGAACTGTGACCTGAGGTTTGGCTGGGCACTAACAGTGGCACGCCTCATCAGCCACGGTCATCGCCACCCCAGGGTATACCTCCAGCAGGGAGTCAGCTCCGTATCCTGAATTCTCAACTACCAGCTACCCACGGCCTCCTCCACACGCACTGCTGAGACCCTGCCGAGAAATCAGCATGCAACCCAAGGAAGCATCCTTTCCTCTGGAATAAAAATTAATATTACTTGTCATATTTCATGTCTGAGCTCTTTTCATGCTTTATCCTCTGGTAATGAGGGCTAAATTACCAATATTAGTAGATTTTCATGGCTAGCACAGAAAGAGCTGTTACCAGAATAAATGTTTGCCTTGCTTCTGTTGGACACAGGCTTTGCTAATGCAGCTTTGCTAATTATTTCTAAATAGGCAATAATCTGCATCCCCTAGTGCTGGATAGTGGATTGGCCACGTACCTGCTATTTCCCTTATTTACATGTTTTACAACTTTATCAACTACACTAATTACACTCTGAGCACTGTTTAAAATTTTCTGTTAATAGAGATACAATGATGCACCAGAGGATGTGTATTTATGCCATAATTGCGCCTCTGTTCCTGCGATGCAGTCTCCAATTAGCTGTCTACGGTGGCACAAGCAGCTGCCTGATATTCTAAAGCAGTGAAACATCTGCACGGCGGATGATACGCTCACATGGATTTTTTTTTAAGCCTAGAAATTTACACCCAAGGGAGTGCAGACAAATAGGAGCCTGTCATGTGTAGGGATGATTAGAAATCCTCACCATGGCAACATTGGAGCAGCCATGTCACAGAGTGAGGGGACACATGTCTAGATGAAGGCGCTAAAAACATTTGCCATTTTTTTTTTTTTTAGCTTCAGTCTTCCAAACTTCCCTCCCTCCCCCTTTTTCTTTTTCATAGTCTTCTCTTTGCATCTAAAGCCAACCAAAACAGCAGGTGAAAAGGCCAAAGTCTGCAGCCATGCAAGGCGTGTGACATACGGGATCTAGTGTTAGGAACAACAGTGAGCAAAGAGAAATGCTAGACCCAGGAGAGGTGCAGGGCCAGGAAGAGGGGTGTGCGTGTGCACGCGTGCATGCATGTGTGTGTGCGGGTGTGTGTGTGTTGTTTGAAAAATATCACAATAACGATCATATTTCTTCAGTGGTGAGTTGTGTTAAGAGCAAGAGACAAGATAGGAAATAAATATTAGACAGAATATAACACTTGAGGTACCTTAGTCAAAAGATGACACCTAATTTAAAATTTCCTTTTAACCCTCATTAACAGTTACAATTTCTGCATGAACAGTTGGCTAGCACGCATTAGTGGGAGTAGCAAAGGCACACAAATGTCTTCTAGTCTAATATGGAATATATTTCTTAATGGCTGCTTCTTTGATAAGCCTGCCTGCATAAGGACAGCACAGAAATGTGTTTAGTTAGACATAAAAAGGCCATTAAACCCTATAGGAAAATATGGAAGAAACACAAAAATACATCAGAATTTTGTAGAATTGTATTGGTTTATATTTCAGGACACCCCAAAGGTCACCATATTTAGGGGAACTGGAAAATTGTAGCGAAATGTACTTTTACTTACACATATTCATTACAAAATTTTACAAAGAGGTGGGCAACACAGGGAATAGTATGCAAATATTTTGTAATGAATATTTTGTAAATAAAGGTACATTTCACTATGATTTCCCATTTTCCCCATGAATGGTGACTTTCAGGGCACCCTACATAACTTATACTTAAGAATAGACTTGACCATCTGGGCTTCAAAGATGTGTGTCATGGTATCATATATTGTGGTCTACTTATTGCCATAATTCCTGTATAAGAATCATGAAGTTTGTTATTAATCTAAAAACTGGTCTTCCAAATAATTGTTATATCATATGGTCATGGCAACGCTTCACAATTAATAACAAAGACATGTTTAAAAGTATTTAATTAGCAGAGAGCTGAGAGGTGAAGGGGGCTACTGGTAGTGAAATAATTAGAGAAGAAAGGCTTTAATATAAAGAGTAATTATAGGTAGGAGTGCAAATGTAACATGTGTGCTAAATTATAAGAGTACTGCAAGCAATGTGAATTGCATTAAAGATGAAACCTGATCAGTTTAAGTCAGTTCCTGTTCTGTGACAACAACCCCATTGGTAAGGCACGAGGATGTCCGTACTTGGGATACTTACCATCACTTTGGACTGCTGCCTCAGAATTCCCCAGAGGTCAGTGTAAGGTTCAGACCGCTCTATCAAAACTGGACTTCTCTTGCAAATATATCCCAAGAATGTATTAAAAAAAATCTTTAAAATAATTTTCATAAGAAATAATACAATAATAGGGAATGCTCTAGTTAAAACACGTTTAGTTTATTTTTAGAAGTATTTATGTGTAGGCACAGATATGTGTACATACATACCTTTATAAAGATTAGCAATACTTCCAAAATAAGTACATATGACTATAGGACCCGAGGATGAAATAGCAAAATTGGAGTTGTGTGTTTTAGACACAGGGTTTTATAACTGCTCAACATGTTTAAAATAACTTCATGAAATTCTAATAAAATTTTAAAGAAAAGATCATTTTGAGTTAACAGACTATATTAGCATTATCTTAGGTTAATGGCAGATAAGTCTCCCAAGACCACTTCTTCTAATTTCCTAACACCCTGGTACCATCGGGTACCTGAGATCAATATTTCAGTCAGCCCCCTCAGGCTCTTGGCTTTTATCAGGCCATGGCACTAAGGCCCCTCCCGGTGTTTGCCAATGAAATCATAGAACGTTAGGCTAACAGTGAAAATGTCTTTCCTCCACTTAACACTTTAGTAACAGGAGAATTAGTTATTTATTGAATTCCAAATGAGAGACCGAGAGTTGCCTTTTCCCCTCCATTTCCTATTAGTGAACACTGAGGACAGTTGTCTAGTGGCTGCATCAACAATTCTTGTCCTGACTCTGGTCTGTGGGTCTCATTGTCCCTCAACATACTATGTTTTGTACAAGTCTTATATTAGAGAAGTATGATACTGAAGCTCCACCATCCACCACATCTGTCAGCATAAGGACAGAGTTTATCTGATAAACAAGTCATTTTTGGAAACTGCAGATGCTCCCACTGTGAAGTATTAAATGTGGCCCCGCTTAGATACATAGAAAGGGGTTCTGGTCGACTGAACACGGGCTGATAAGCTCTGCACAGCTCAGAATGCTGTTTGCCCACATACTAATGTTAAACAAAAGAACCGCAGACTGCAGAGAAAGGATGCGGGTCAGACCAGTAAATTGCTTAAACCCTTAGGCAGCCTTCTGAAAGAAAAGGCATGAAAGAAGCTGATATGAGCTTTTATGCAGAATTGTTCTGTTTATTATCCCTGTTAAGGAAATGATGGCAAGTGTCTTGTTAAACTATCTATTCCCAAAAAGAAAAGAGGACTGACTCTCTCTAAACAAGATGCAGTATGCCACTGGTCATCCCTTGATAAACTATACGTTTCTTCTCCATTATTTCTAGATTATGAATACAATAAAAGAGACAACAATTTAAGCTGTGCACATGAAAACCATAAAGGCTGTTAAATTGGGACTTAGTATCACACTACCTGATTTGTCACTGGGCATTCCTAGCTAGTAACAATCTGTCATGGAAGAAATCCATTTTATACAAAAATTTCACTATCTTCTATTACAACTTTGTTAGTTTTCAATTGTGATGACTCTATTTCGAATGAATTGCTGAGACAGCTTAATAATGAAATGAGGATAAAGTATATCATTGTGACAATATGTAAACTTACCCTGAATAGAACAGGGATATAATTTTATTAGTAAAATTCTCTAGTGGATAACATGACAGTCAGTCTTGAATCTGCCCTGAAAGGCGGATTGAATCTCCAGGAAAGGCGGGGAATATTCTTGAGTTTGCTAGACTTTCAGTACTTTCCCTCAGGTCACATGCCTTCAAGAAACAGCATCTTTTCTGAAAGCAGATTTTTCTTCTGCTGAGCAGAGTCTCTCCTCTTCCCTCACCCCTCCTGCAGAAACACTCCCATTCTGATTCATGTACTGGGACAAAAGAAATGAGGAAAGATCCCAAGGCTTAAGGAAAATCTGATGAGAAAACCTGTATAGATAAGCAATCCATGTCTACCAAATCACAAAGCAGGAAAAGATTTAGCAATGAAAGGGCCATGTACAGGAGAAAGAAATAAAACTACATGATGTAAAGACAGAATAAAGAAAACACACACTGGCATTGGTACCAACAATAAAAAATTAAAAATTACCCTTTGCTTAAAACTAGTATAACATGCCATTGAGTGTTACTCTGACATTTCCCTGCGGCTTTTCTCAACAGGCAATGAATGAAAACAATCTTGAAACCGTTCTGCTAAAGGCTTAGTGTAGGAGGCATGTCCGCACTTTGTCATTGGATAATCTTGCAATCACGGTCATCCTTAAAGCATTTACGCCAATAGGAGCAACAGGTTCTTAATAGAAAATACTCAACTCTGGTTCTAAATGTTTAAAAAATAACAGACAACAACAAAATCAGTAACAGACAACAACAAAATAGTAAAGACATGCACACACAAATATGAGTTTTCTGTATTACAATAAAATTTTAGAGAGAATGAAGTTTGATAGCTGTATCCTTAAGGGACGTAAGAAGCTGAACACTAAAGTAGGAACACAGACAGCCCAGAGGGGTGTGGCAGGAGAGAGCCACGCCCCCCCACAAGGGTCTGCTCAGTGTGTGAACTCAGTCTGAATAGTGGACAGCTCAGCTCAGAACAGACATTAGAGGGAAAGGGAAATTCACAGAAGAAAAGAAAATTCAACTGTAGATTAATATAAAACAAAAACAAAACCAAGATTTTGACACTGTGACATTGCAGCTCTAGTGAATGGTCCATGGAGGGAGCTGTTGACACAAGTTCCTGGGTGGAGATAAAATGACACAATTACATCCATCAGAAAAGAAGAAGAAAAGGAAAGAAAACTAAACAACACTTTTGAAATGATTTGGCAGAAGTAACATTCCTTCAAGCTACAAATATACTCTCACAGGGCATCGCCTACATTACATCCCTCCCAGGCATTCTATGTACCCCTCAGAGCCCAGGGTTACAGCTTCCCTTCCATCTGTCCAGAGGAGTGCAGAGGACATTCTTCAAATTACAGAAATGAACCCACCACACAGAAGAGGAGAGACACCGAGAAAGGGTAAGTGGAAGGGAGTTAACCCCTGCAATGCCGGCTATGTTGTTATGGTATATATTTGCTACGGCCAACTCCTTAGATAAACAGATCAAGGGATGCTCTCATCATAAAAGCTACTCTGAGACCCCCCTGATAGGGCAGGGCACACAAGAGACACATCTTTTTGCACAATGTCTGATTCACACCACTTCAAATACTTCCCATTTCACACATTCTCCTAGATAGCAGTTTTGCAGAGTAAGCCCCTCTTTTTCTTCTTTTCTTTTGGTAACAGGCATCGACAAGCTTCATCTGATGAAAATGGAAGGCAATATCTGTAGGCTCGACACCGTATCTGCTCATGGTTTATTTCCCTAAACCTTCAACCACCTGAGTGCTATGCCTAAGATCAGCTGTGGCAGAAAGCAGAGCTCAAATGGAACAGGGTCCATGGAAGTGGTGTGTCCTCGGCCGCCCTCCGCCTTCTACCTCGGCCGTCTCTTGGGAAAGACTGTGAGGAAACACACAGGCCATCCCTGAGTCTGAGAGCAGCATCCATAACATTTGTTCACAAAAATGGGATATGATTTTTAAAATGCTTAGAGAGGCTCGGCACCTGTGGCTCAAGCGGCTAAGGAGCCAGCCACATACACCTGAGCTGGCGGGTTCGAATCCAGCCCTGGCCGGCCAAACAACGACGACAACTACAACCAAAAAATAGCTGGGCGTTGTTGCGGACGCCTTTAGTCCCAGCTACTTGGGAGGCATGGGCAGGAGAATTGCTTGAGCCCAGGAGTTGGAGGTTGCTGTGAGCCGTGATGCCACAGCACTCTACCCAGGGTGACAGCTTGAGGCTCTGTCTTAAATAAATAAATAAATAAATAAATAAATAAATAAATAAATAAATAAAATAAAATGCTTAGAGACTTTCCTCTGTCCCCTTTCTTTCCTCTGTACTTCTGGTCTGAGAGGCTCAACAGGCAGCTCAAAATAGAGTATTATGTAACTTGGTAAACTTGAATTATTTGGGATTAATCCATCTTTTGGGAAATGAAAATTTAATGAAAAAATACTGAAAAAAATGTATATTTTCTTTTAGAAAATCTACCACAAAGATATGATCTGAGGTCGAGGAACATTTTTGAAAGGGCAAATATTGACATAGATTTTTTTTATTTTTTAAATTCTATGAAACTCACATTCATATTCAGCTATTATCACAAAACATTCCACTTATATGCTATAAAAAGTATGTATTAATTTTGGAGGTGTGAAGGATTAACTTGAACGTTTACTAAAAGTAAAGACTATAAAAATAGCAGTACTAAAATCATGTTTTGACCCTTTATATGCTTAAAATAGTATTTAAATGTATGAATAGACTAAGGAGTATCTTTTCCATGTAATTCCAGTAAAAATATATGAAATTCTGTGGACTCCACTTGAATCATTACAATTATCTTGACTTGAAATGCTCCTCTGCCTATAGTATCTTCATAATAAACTTAGAATGTGGGACAGAATTTATCATCAATATCCAGGTTTTTAAAATAGAGACACTATGGTAAGAGAAGTCAATGACCAATATTTGATGCTTTAATTAATACGAGGAATCCTCTTCCTTTGGTTCATGTTTTTTTTTTGTTTTTTTTTTTTGTAGCATTTTGCTTTTTGCAGAGTAATTTTAGGCCTTGGGAACAGTCTCAAAGATTACTTTTGTTGTATTTCCTAAAATTGGTTCCTAAAAAGACATTTCTTAAAGTTGAATCTCAAAAACATGATGCCTAAACGGTATTCATTGTATAACACCAAAGAGTTACGTATTGATCCACTAAAAATTATTTTCATTTTCTGATAAAGAGTCCTTGTCAGTCTGGCTTTCTTGCGTCTGCACTGTTTATGAAGTGCACTAACTGTTCACTCTGCATGAACATTACTGATAGTTCTGTTAATTATTTAAATCTAACCATATTTAAGAAAGGAAGAGAAAACATACAAAATGGGACAATAAAATGCAAACAGTGACTGTAGAACAGTTTGGTAACTTTCTGTGTAGGAGAACATATTTTGGCACCAAACGTATTTCTAGAATAGGATCAAAATGAACATGTTTTAAACTTTAAAATTCAAATATAGGTTTTGTGTGCATAAACCAGTACCCTTGGAGGCTCTCGGAGCCAGCAGCCCTGGCACACTGAGCGCGTCCTCCCTTCATTCTTGTGGGTCCTCATAAGCTACTTCACCTCTCCAGATTGCAGTTTCTTTATGTACATAATGTTAGTGCCTAACAAAAGTTGATGAGAGATTTCATTGATGAATTAATCTAAGTACATCCATTCTTAATTCCATCAATTCAGATAATTTAGGGTTTTGTACTGGATGAATTTAATATTTTGATTTTATTTGGAACTATGGGAGATAAAAATAAATTATTAAGTTAAAAAAGCAATTATACATGTGAACTTGATCACTTTTTTTTTTTTTTTTTTTGCAGTTTTTTGGCCGAGGCTGGGTTTGAACCCACCACTTCCGGTATATGGAGCCAGCGCCCTACTCCTTTGAGCCACAGGTGCCACCAGAACTTGATCACTTTTGAAATGAAAAGTTAAAGTCTCTCACTTGAAGAGATACAGACAGTTATCTGAAAATCTCGGCAGAACCCACAGGAACTTATTGCCAAGAAATATCGCTCTCTGACATATTCTAAATTTGGAGCAACTTCAGTTAGAAATCCCTTCCTTTGCCTTAATAAAGTGAAGAAATCCCTTACTTAATTTCTCTGACAACAGAAGTAAACCTAGATTCTCTTTAGCCCACAAAGGCTTTTGGTCCATCTATTAATGGGCATCATGCTACTGGTGAGCAATTTGTTTTAACTACTACACAGCATCATTAAATTGTGAAATAGTTTCCCCTTAATCACGTTCTTGTCATTCTTCACCCCTGGGTCATGTATAAATGATTTCTTTAAAAAAGAGTAAAAGTGAATTTCAAGATTGTTAAATAAATACTGCTTTAGTACGTGAGGGATATCTTTGTAACACGAACATTGTTTTCTGAAATAGTATTTTTTAAAAACAAGCATCTATAAACGTTTGCTTAAATTAATTTGGTAATATTGATACAATTATTTATAAAGATGCCATCTTGCTGAATTAAACTGAACAGGAAAACACTCAGCCATTTTTTAGACAATTTCAAAAAGACATAATTACTGACATTAGTACTCCTTGATTTTTGCCTTCATCTTAAGATGCAAGCCATTACTGACTCTTTACCAGGCTTTTGTTTTCGTCTGTTTGGTGACATCTCCACTGCTTCATACTCACACAGAGGTCCTGAGCCAGGTGCCCTGAAGTTCTGTTGCTTCAGTGGGGTGGGGGGCCAACATACCTTTCCGGCCACTTGAGGGGAGCAGAATCAACTCATGAGAGCTGCAGAAGCTCTCCTGGGTGGATAGAGGATCATCTTGCCATCAAATGTGACCTGACACGATCAACAACAGTTGATATATGTGCCATAGTTACTAAGGCTAAACTCTTGATCAATATGTCAGATTTCCAAAGCGATTGCAACAAAGTCCACTCTGGATTAGGAGCGAGCTGAAGGCACAAAGGCGAGGGAAGGACAAATCAGGCTGGCCCGCCCGCGTTTTGCATGTCAAAGGGCAGAGCACGTGATGCCAGATCTATAAATGCCTGCGTACTTAGGGAGGCCATAGTCTGTGGATCATTTGGTGGGCTAAAAATGTTAAACATTACAAGTTAATTATTATTACGAAGAAGAAAGAGAAGAGCGTGAGCACACACAGCTCTGAAAACCCGAGATTCTGCCCAGGCCTGTGACTCCGCAGACCTCACCTAAGCGCCATTAACATGATAATGCCCATTAATCCCGCCAAACACAACTCATCTGTCATCCTCAGTGGCAACCCATCTGTCTGCATGTGGAGGGGAGAAATTCACAGTTTTAGCCGTCCAGGGATTAGCTGCAGGGGAAAGGCTGGTTTTCCCTAATTCTTTGCTAGGAAAGCACTCATTTGTTTGCATTTATTGAAGCACCTATTTACTTTTCAGCTTTCATCATCTCACCAACATCTTAAGCAAAAACTAAGCAGAGGATAGGTAAAATGGCAATAAAAACATCTCAGAACGATCAACCTGAAGCCTAATTTAGTTTTTTCCTCTAAGTTTGTGATATCATTTGTACTTATTTCTTGTCTGATCTCAGAAATGCTTTCTGTCAGAGCACAGGAAAAAATATATATATTTTTGTATATTTAAAGTGTCCATTAAGGGGCTTAGCTGTCTATATGGTTTTTCTCTAATTGATGGGAAGAGGGTAAATGTTAACGGATGTCGTTATTGTCACATACATTCCCTGTTGTGTGAACAAGAAAGAGAATATACCATTCCAGAGAAAGGAAAACTAAAGCAGCTTCATTTTTTAACACCAATCAACAAAATGATCTGTCATTTAACTAAATTGGTTTGTAAAGTTATTTAAAATTCATATTGTTCTACGTTTGGGCACAGCCAGGCATGTTTTCTTGATATCTATAAAGGTGGTATCCCTTCTTTCATTTATCTCATCTAGAGGGTCCTCAAGTGTGTTTTATGTGATGTTAAAAGAGCGTACATAAAAAGTGTTCCACCATAAAATGTTTGGTAAAAATTGGATTAAAGTTAACCAGGTTAATTCTCAACAGGACTTCTCAGGTAATGAATTCTGTGCGTCTATAAGTAGGAAACAAGTGAGGGAGCTGTTTTACATTTTAAACTGTTTCCTCATCTGTAAAGTGGAGGAAAATACAGGACCTCAAACTGGTTAATGCAGAGAAATCAGTTATGAGTGCCAGTCACACTCAAAGGAAGCACTTAATCAAAATTAGCTAATATTATTAGCATATAGTAGTTTATTCTTCTAAATATATTTGGTGAAGGACTTTTTCCTAAGTAATGTTACTTGAAATCAAATTTGCAGAATTCACTCCGGGAAATACTACCCTGGATTAACACTGGGAGATTTCTATTGTTAGAAATAACTATTACAAGATGTCTCCAACTAATAATTCCTCAGTGCGAGAAGAGTTAGAACAGCATGAATCAAAATGAGTACCTATTAGAGAAAGACAATTAAAATTAAAGCTAATATATTCAATACATTCAAGGAACAAAGATCAAAGTATAAAACTTGTTACTGGAGCAACTTCCTTTTGAGTACCTGGTATTGAACATTCATTACCACCTGTCCATCACACCTGGAATATGAAACAGATGTTAGAAAGCCAACACGGTAAAGCAAACACTACTATTTAGCTTTTGTTTTCTTTTTTCTTCCATTCAAGATGATAGTAATGGAAATGACATAAAAATCTGCGTATGGCAGCACTTCTGAAAAAGAACATCTATGCAAATAGAGCATGAAGGCAGCATGAAAGAATCTAGCGAGCTCCATTAGGGTCTTTAGCCCTAATAGCCAAGATCTGGCCCTCAAAGAGCCTGCATGCACGCGGTGAAGCTGCATTTGACCAAGGCTGTGCGAACAATCCAAAAGCAAAATGACAATGATGCCTGATGCCTAAATAGTTGGAACTACAATTCCCAGACAAGATAGTCATAGAAAAGCTAATCAGGCACAGAGGAAATGTCCTGTTTCATCCTCATTGAGAACACAAAGACATTTTAAAAGAAAGAAACGTTTAGAGATTTCAAGTGTGTTTTTCCTTATGGTGCTAATGACCAGACTTCTTTT
The DNA here is from genome assembly GCF_027406575.1 of Nycticebus coucang. Classification (NCBI taxonomy): domain Eukaryota; kingdom Metazoa; phylum Chordata; class Mammalia; order Primates; family Lorisidae; genus Nycticebus; species Nycticebus coucang. The sequence goes on along the minus strand of NC_069784.1, from coordinate 74,157,063 downwards.
CAAATTTATTTGGCTACATTAAGAGTATACGGTGTGAAATGAAACACATTTGCTTTCTACTGCTTTAAAATATGGGACTATTTGTGATCTACCAACGTCAGTGAAAGATTTCAAACTTGTGTAAGTGAGCAGAACTTTAGTTCCACCAATGCATTTGCCTGCATATGCAGCGAGGCAATCCCTAAAATAAATGTACTTGCTGCACTCAATTAAACATTGTATTGTACATGTGTGTTTATTCAATTGTGTGACGATATAGTGATTGAAACACACACACTTGGAGCATTTGTCTCAATCTGTAGTGCATTTATTTAAATGTACAATCAATCACAGGCCTCTGTGTTTATTTTTTTCTTTGTATTTTCAGAGCATAGTAAATATAGACTATAGTGTGTATGCTGTGACATGTTGAAGAACTTAAATGAACATTAAATAAAGAAATATAAAATTAAATTTAAGGGGGAAATTATGCCATTAATATGTGTTAATAAGGAATTACTGTCAATTCTAATATACATAAGGTCAGAGTTTTATGTACTGAACTACTCCTACTGAGAAATGGCTGTGTGTATAGTTATATTAATATGTGCTTACTAGAAATTAAGAAAATTATTATAAAGGGAATTCAAGCCTGTATTAAAATATTTACTTCATAATTATATATCGCTTATTGAGTCTCATTCTGTATTATTTTCAACACGCTCATTATTGTATTCATCAGATAGAGAAATTTTATTTTGTGAATTTGTTATTACTCATCCTTCTGTTCGTTATGTCCGTGAATTCTTACTCAGGATATAGTGCACTATATGTTGTAATTTTAAAGAGTAGCCTCATGTTTAATAGGGCATCATCTATGACTATTCTATGTGGCCTGAGTTGAAGAAATGTCCCTCCAGAGTGAATTTTCCTGCCTTGTGTTCTGGCCTGGGACTCTTTTATTGTAATTTTAAATCATGTTACTGAAAGTCGAGAGTTTCATATTCTAAAGGCATATTTTTTCATCCATCCAGCTTCAGGGCAGAGAGAGATAAACTTCCTGGCCCATCTCTGGATTTTTGCCCCTGCTGTTCTCTTTACCTCGGAAGTGTTTTCTTCTGTGCTTAGCATGGCCAACTCTTCTCATCTTTTAAATTTTTTTTTTTGAGATATTGTTTCATTCTATTACTTGGCAACAATAGCTGACTGCAACCTCAAACTCCCAGGATCAAGTAATCCTCCTTCCTCAGCCTCCCAAGTAGCTGGCACCATCCTATCTGGCTAATTTTTTCTTTTTGTCCAGAATACATCGTGCTATGTCACTCAAGACGGCCTAGAGTAGTTCTCCCATCTTGGCCTCCCACAGTGCTAGGATTATAAGCGTGAGCTGCCATGCTCCACCTCATCTTTTGGATTTAAACGTACAATTTACTTCTTAAAGAAGCTGCCCTGAAAGGCACTTCCATTCTTTTTCTTTATTTATATATTCATTCAATTAACATTTGTTGATTGCAGGCAGTGCCTGTGGCTCAGTGGGTAGGGCACCAGCCCCATATAATGAGGGTGGTGGTTCGAACCCAGCCTCAGCTAAACTGCAACAAAAAATTAGCCAGGCAAAGAATGAGGCAAAAGAATCGCCCAAGCCCAGGAATTGGAGGTTGCAGTGAGCTGTGACACCACAGCCTTCTACTGAGAGCAATAAAGTAAGACTCTGTAAAAAACAAAACAAAACACATTTATTGATTGCCTGTAATATTTCAAACACTGGGAATACAGTGATGGTGATGAGTGGGAGTGGGAGTGCAAGCAGTGTATCTATGAAGTTGATGACCTAGCAGTGGGACCTTCCACACTTCCTCAGGTTATTCCATTCCTTGTGTAGCACATGCTGTGATTTGCCATTTTTCTATTTGCTCACACTTTTCTTTGTTTCTCTGTCATACTTTGCTACATGCTTCCTATGGACACATGCCTTTCTTGCTCATCTCTGTCTTCCTCAACATCCAGAAAATGACCTGAACATAACACATAGTCAAAAATTAACAGCTGAATCAATTAGTTAAGGAAAGGGTATATGATTTATTCCTTACAATAATCCAGAGCAACTACCACTGTTGCTAGTTTGCAGTTGAAGAAATACAAGTTAAGTGGTTCTAATGGTATCTCCAAATCATGCCCCAAATCAGTTTCAGGGCCAGCAATTAGTGCTAAGTCAGTGTTACTTAGTGAATGTAATTTTATGCATCTTATTTTGAATTATTTCATTGTGTGCCTGAGAGTAACAGCAAATTCTTAAGAGAGTAGGCTGTGAGGAGAGCCAGATTCTAATTCAGAAAAGCTACTAAACCACCTTCACCACCATAGCAGGGACAGCAACAAAAAATACGTAACTAAAGAATTACTGTAAACACTAAATAAAATACATATAGAGTTCTTAGACAAAGTGAATATTATCACTGTTATAGTGATTATTATTATCATAGAGTGAATGCATTACAAAGAGTGAATGCATCTGTATGTAGTCACTTGAGCTACAGTCATTCCAATGGAAAGTCTAGGGCTCATTTCTTATACTTCTTCTGTATCTAGAGTAGCAGATAAGTCTGTGCCACCCCTCAAAAGGCATTAAGTCTGTATGTGTTGGATGGATGGGTAAATGAACACAAGAAGAAAGATGGAATGAATTATTTCTTTGCTGAAGAAAAAATAGATAGAAAAAATAGAAAGCCCTCAAGGAATCAGAACAGCCCAAGATTTTAAACCACACTCTGCCTTTAGCTGCCCTATGTTTGTGACGTGTTCTCTCAATGCTTATAAAATAGTGATACTGTTGAAAATAAAAGATGATAATAACACTGGAACAACATATCTGACAAAGCCATTATCATCACTTAAAGTAGACTTAAAAATTTAGAGTATTTGAAGGCCTGGTGTGTTGGCTTGTGCCTGTAATCCTAACACTCTGGGAGGCGGAAGTGGGTAGATTGCCTGAGCTCAGGAGTTTGAGACCAGCCTGAGCCAAAGTGAGATGAGCCACCTCATCTCTGAAAATGCTGTGGTGGGCACCTGTAGTCCAGCTATTTGGGAGGCCCAGGCAAGAGGATTGCTTGGGTTTGCAATAGTTTGAGGCTGCTGTGAGCTATGACACCACAGCATTCTACCAAGGGTGACAAAGTGAGACTCTGTCTCTAAAAAAAAAAAAATAATAAAAAATTAAAGTATTTTGACCCTTTACCATATAAGGCACATGTGAATTATAATTACTTTGGGCAATAATTGACAGAAAACACCTGATTTAAGGTAAAGAGAAAAAGAGCAATCCTTACTTCATTCACACTTACTTAAATATTTTTTTCTGTGATATTGACTTTGAGGTTTTCTTCTGTATCTCCATTCAAAGAACTTAGTTGCCAACAGGACTTTCCAATCTTACACAGAGGGGATGTTGAGCAATGTGACAGGAAACTTAAGAGAAGGGAGACAGGTTCTTGGAAGAAAGAACAGAACCTCACCAAGGATCAGCTTGAGAGCACTAAGGACTCAGACCTCACTCCGTCTTCTGGGTACCTGAACATAAACCTCACTCTGTCTTCTGGGTACCTGAACCACTCCTTGCCATTCACCAAACCCAAACAGGCCAGAGATTATCTGCTTCATTATACAGTATGGGCTCACAGGTGGCTCCTGGAGGAATAAGTATACCTGCTCTACCAAGGACAACTATCAGTCCTATAGGAGCCAGGCTGTCAAACCTGGGAAAACTCATGAAAGATAGGAAATTGCCTGCCTTGCAGCTGGGCAGCCCAAGATAGAAATGACCACGTTTGGTAGCTTACTTTTCCATTAGGACAATAAAGTCAGCTGACTCTGAGCTGTTTCTTTGTTTGTTTTTTTATTAAATCATAGCTGTGTACATTAATGCAATCATGGGATACAATGTGCTGGTTTAATATACAATTTGAAATATTTTCATCAAACTGATTACCATAGCCTTCAATGAACCCTGCTTGGCCTCTGACAATCACTAATCTTACCCTCTCCAGATGTTTACTACTTGGACTAAACCATTTTTTTCTAATGCAGCCTACATCATGCTGCACTGGTATCACCACTGCTTACCTGAAAAGTTCTGCTGAAGTTCCCCGATGACTGGCAGGTTTGCATCTCCTAGTACGCCTGAGACAATTCAGATTTGCATCTGTTGTCCCCTGTCCAACCCATCCCACCACCCCACCACCCCGTGCCCCACTTTCACGCTCAAGACTCCTGGTTTGGACCATAAATATGTCATCATGCCGCTATCCTCTGACTGTAAGGGATCTGCATTCATAGTCACCCATTAAAGAAATGTGTCCATCATCATCTAGGTAAACCAAACACTTCTTTGGGCTATTCATAAAAATTACCAATGATGTAAAAACCAGTATTTTGACTCCTATTGCTATTGCATTTATCAATGACTGATACATTATAGGTTTCTTGCTTATTTATTGTCTGTCTTCCTTAGTTGGGATGTGATTTTCATAAGACCAGGAACTTTTTCTGTTCCTGTAGAATCTGTACTGTAGAATCCAATGTCCAGCACTAGACAATTACCAGTAAATATTCTTGAGTAAATAAGTGGATGAAAGAAATCCAAGAACTAAAGGGAGAAGAATTTGAACATTTCTCCGGTCCCTTTACATATGCTATATATTTTCAACTCTAACAACAGTCTATAGTGAGCAGAATTTGAACATTACCATGGTCCCTTTACATATCTATGTATTTTCATGAATAAAGCAAGGAAGAGCAAGGACAGATGGTTTGGCTCATGTCACACAGCCAAAACACAATGGGCCCAAGGTAAGCATGAACTGTAGCGTCAGAATGTGTAGACAGCTAGTTGATGATTTCACCAAACCATACACTGATTCCTTTTTTTCACTTTCAAATGCTTTATGGGAAGAGATATAGATGAACTCTTTTTAGTTCTAGCAGATTTGAGGAAGATTGGGCTTAGATAAAATTATATACTTTCAGTTTCTGAGGAAGTATATTTTGAGTTTTTAAAAACAATAAATGGAAAACTTGTCATGCACCCAAGGCTAGACAGTAGGTAATGAAAAAGCATATGCCTCTTTTCTGTGTTTTTCTAAGAAGGTTAATACAGACAACAGTGAATCAGGCAGTGTTGACTGCATGGCGGCGGGCTTTGAGTAGACGCTAGGACATTCAGCAGCAAGGTGTGAATGGGCCATGGCAAAGGAAGGAGGAGCCAACCACTCGTACAGAGTACTTGAATCTCCTCTCATTTTAAAAGTTATACCATTTTATTACAAACTTCTTCTACCCTGCCAACACCCTCTCGTCAATTCAGAATATCTCAAAAAGATCTGTTTTTCATTAAAGAACTTAGAATTTTTTTTCTGTTGAATTTCTATACTGGAATCTTATTGTCATTCAGATGAAGTGTGAGTTACCTGTCCAAGTCCTCAAAGATTCTCACCACCCCTCTCCTTTCTTATTCTCTCCAGTCTTGCCTCTCTGACCTCTTCACCTGCTTCTCACAATCTCAACCATCTGGAACAATCTTCTTACTTTCCTGTGACAAGTGTCATATCTTACTTAAGACTCTCCTTAAAACTCTTCTCTTCTGAGGAGATAATTTTAAGCTTTTCTGATAGATGTGTGGTCACTTTGGTCATGACATCTACCACTTTGCCGATAGCCAGGCATTGATGGCAATAGTCTAGTTACTTGACCCCTGCTTTCTTACTACCTTGTGTGTACCTGATAAGTCAAAGAGAATTCTCTTTCCAGATAAAGTTTAGGTACAACTACAGTCCAAATCTCTTCTTGGATAAGCTGAGGAAACACCCATTGTGCCTTCAGATATCAGTGGCATGTGGGGTGATCTGAACAGGCATCTCACAATTTTATCTCTTCAGTGTGGGTCTTGTCCACTGAAATTCTTGCATGTAACCTCCTGAGTTTCAAAATTTAAAGTTCATGATCATTTAAAACAGAGAACTAAGGCCTATCATAATTTTAATAGAATTTTATATGCATAGCAGGATATGCATTTAAAAATATGTTTCATAAAACCCTGATACCAGAAGATATATCAGGGAAGAAAGAAGAGTTCATATTCACAATAGTCTTGGAGGGTACCACACGTATATTTTCCACCTTGGAAGTATACAATGACAATTAACAGAATAAGTCTCTGAAAAGTCCTGCCCCAAACAATCTCTTCTACTATTTTACTTGGTATTTTTTAAATTTGTTGTATCACCAAACTCTTTTTTTTTTTTTTTCATTGTAATAGGACAACCCTGTTACTGGACAGAACGTGATTTAGCATTCAACAGAACGTGATTTAGAAAATGTTATACCCACTCTTCTTAGCGTGGTCTTCTATGATTTGGTGACCTGAACATGTAATTTCAGTATCATTCATCACTCCTCCTTCTAAAGGTGCCCAATGTGCTGACCAAAGTGCAGACCTGGTTCCCAGATGACTCCCTTTGTTGAAATTTTACATTTTGTCATGTTCACAAAGTGTCACTTATCTGTTCAGAAGGTGCCAAAAACATAATGTATACACATTTTAAGAAAATAAAAAACTTATTAAATTGTAATAGTTAATATATACTGATAACGAATGATGAATACACATCATATTGAATGCCTCTTAGAATTACAGAAGTCAAATGTGACTTGAATATTATAAATTTAATATCTTTTTTATTTCTAAAAGTAGACCAGCAACTACAGGCCCACATGACAGAAATACACAATGACATTCAGGGGGTGGAGGTGGGGGGCTCGGTTAGTTACCACCTATCAGGTACAACTTAAAGGTATATGACACACATCCTGGGTGAAGGACTCAACTACAACTCAGACTTTGGACTTGACTTTACAAATGCAAATAATGTAACATAATTATATGTACCCACATATTAACCCAAATTTAAAAAAAAAGTGTATACTTTTTTGGCACACCCTGAATTTTAGCTCATTAATCTAGACGAGTGGTTCTCAACCTTCCTAATGCTGTGACCCTTTAATACAGTTCCTCATGTTGTGGTGACCCCCAACCATAAAATAATTTTCATTGCTACTTTATAACTGTAATTTTGCTACTATTGTGAATTGTAATGTAAATATATGATATGCAGGATGTATTTAGGCGACCCCTAGGAAAGGGTCATTCAACCCCCAAAGGGGTCGCAGCCCACAGGTTGAGAACCACTGATCTAGACTGTGACGGCTTGCCTGATACTCTCTGTAAGACAGGAAACTCTTTAAGGGCAGTGCCTATGTTTGGTTCATTCAAGGATCTGCTGCATAAAGAAGGTTCATAGTAAATATTTATAGAGATAAATCATATAGTCTACAGTGACACACAGGTGTAACGCCACCTTCCAAGACTGTCATTGCTGATGAAGCACAGTGAAAGCAAGAGGAATGTAAACTTAGGCCCAATACTTCACTTTCACATTCTCATAGAAACCATGAAGTATTATTAATATTATCATTGCTATGCACTCACCAACCCATTCAATAACATTTCAAGTATGAAAATGATAATATACTATACATTACCATATAACTTGTAATCAAAAGAACTGTGAAAATCACTTTTACAAATTAGCTATACTAGAATGATACAGAGAGTACAGTGCAAGCCTTGAAGATAGTGATGGAGGACACGTGGTGCCCCAGCCAGCTGGGTGGAGCTGGGGGGCAGGGGCAGGGCTGCTTCTGCCTTGGTGGTGTTGGCAGCAAGCAGAGAAACCAGCAGGCTGGAGGTTAGGCAGGGTGGCCCCACAGGAGGCTCCAGTAACCAGAGGGGTTGGACAACTGCTGGGAGACACCAGCACCTCAGCTTTCCCTCCCCTTGCACTTATGGCTGAATAGGGAACCCCCAACCCCCATTTTCTAGGCCTGGTGAATTTTATGTAAGTTTCCTAGGCCTGGAATGAAAGGGATTGTAGCCATTCAGACACGCTGTCCCAGACATGACCCAGACAGGTCCCAAACAGGCTAAATGTAACTACCAAGGGCCCTATGTGACTATATATATCCCTAGACAAAGAGCCTGGATACAGACAGACGGACAGACAGGGAGACACAGAGAGAGAGAGCTTTTCTCTCTCCTGACTTAGGTTTTCTTTCCCTGCCGGGAGCTTTGGTGTTTTTATATTCTTTTCTGTAAATAAATCCTGTCTTACCACTGATCTGTGATCTACAGATTCATTCTTTGAATCACCAAGACCAAGAACTTAAGAAGAAATTCCAGTGTCAATAGGAATGGCTTTCATCTATCCTTCAGGGACAGCCTTGTTGTAGAACCACTGTTGACTCTTTAAGCCACCTGTAAAATGTCAAACGACATTTACTGTGCGTTAACCATGTGCTATATATTACATAATTAATTCACAGTAAGCATATATAATACAAAATTTTCATAACAAGTATATGAGGTAAACATTATTCCCATCTTATATGTAGAGAAACTGAGGCTCAGAAATGATTCAAATGACTTGACTAAGGATGCACAGATAGCTACTGTGTGGCAGATGCCGCCCTCAAACCCAGCTTGTGATAAAGCCAATTTGGTTTCTATATTCCCTACCCTAGAAATGATGATGAGAGTTAAATAAAGTGATAAGTGCAAAATCCCCTGATATAGCGCATATCATACTAAATTTGCTCCACAAATGTTCCTTCCTTTCTCGTTTTCCTCTCATCTGATGGGATAATGAAAATCGCACCAAATCAAGAATGAGACTATTTGGATTCTAGGGAGGGTTATAGTACCAAGCGGGGATAATGATGCCATGACTACGAAAGAGCTTGAAAAGCTCAAAACTGTCATAAATGTAAATTTTTGTTAGTCTTTACTTGACAATTACCACAATATTTATTCTAGTACTTGCTTGGCATTCTCAGATTCTGGTTCCAAAGAGATAAGTGCCATTTAGTACTGAGGGCTCAGTCCTACATATGTCTATTTAAACTCATTTCTAAGAAAAAAATGCTTAAAATTATAAAACATATTATCTGGACACTTTTTCTTGCCAACACAGTTAAAGTGTCTAAAGTCTAAATTGATTCTAGCTGTGTAGCCTCTGAACACCTTCCAGATAGTCATGTCTGGGTATCTTCTTATATTACTGAGTTGAATACAGTAAGAAGCTATCCTCTCTTTCACACTTTGTCACTGACTTTCAAAAATGTTCTGTGATTTGAACTTGGACTATCTGGTCTTTATATTTGGATGTTAAGAGAAATGCACAGAATTCAAATTCTATTATCAAGCTAGTTTCATCTTAGTCAGTAGAATCTTTTCTCTATTTCCCAACACATACATATGCAGATGTAATGTGAAAAAAGTAGCCAATCATCTAAATTTAAAAAAATATCCGGATGTCAGATTTCATAGAGACAAAACATCTGGAAGATCAACTTCCATCTTTTTCTACTTTTCATCCAGCTGTTGGATGCTGTGGAGGCTATCCTAGGTCTATTCATAAGATGAGCAAAGAAAATGATGTCAGATATGGATTGCTGATCCTCTAGAAAACACTCCCACTGCTCTAAGTTCTAGGGATCATGAATGTTTTTGAGAAAAAAAAAAAAAGAAAGTCCATAGAACAATTATTTTTTATTTGGAAACGCCTATGTCAAAATGTTCTTCCATGGACTACTCTCTTTTTCAGAAACATATTCTCCTAAGATAATACTGAAATTGAAGAATTTAACTCCACATAGCAAAATTCCCACATTCATATTTAGAGTCAATACTTTACCAAAGAAAAGTTTCCATAAAATAATTCTTATTTTTATTTATTAATTATTATTATTATTATTTTTGCAGTTTTGGACAGGGCTGGGTTTGAACACATCACCTCTGGCATATGGGGCCAGCACCCTACTCCTTTGAGCCACAGGCGCTGCCCATCCATAAAATTATTTTATTTTAGCAGCAAATTATCAACCTCTACTCCCAGAGTGTAAATAATATTTGGCAGACTGAAAAAGAGCAATGCATCAAACCAGGACCAAAAGATATCCTAACACAGAAATCCCATCCGTCTGCCAGTATTAGCAAACTCACAAGTGGTGAGGCATGGAAAGCAAGGTCCGGAAGCAGAGCCAGCTGAACAGTCTTTATGATTGAAATTTATTTTGAGTCCACTTTGTAAAACTTAAATACCTCTATGCTGAATATTGAGTTTTCAAACATTCACAATTAAAAAACAATTCTTTTTCTTTCCAGATAGTATATTGTTGACATATAACAGTATGATTTTTCAAATGTTCTTTTTCCTTAAAAATGTACCTACATATTAAAAAAAACTGACCAACATAATAAATACTACTTCCCTCCTCAATACCTATAATTGTTTTTCTGTATCTACAAGTCATTATGTCGGGTTTCTAAGCAGCTGCCTGCTTTCTAACATGTTGGGGTTTCAAGCAGCTGTCTGGATCCTCAGTTCTTGGGGTGTTCTGGGCAAAGAATGACCAGACACCCCAAAGTAAGGCAAGCATGAAACTGAGTTTATTAAGGAAGAAAATGATGGGTTTAGAGAATAAAAATACTTACAGAGCAAGATATGTTTGCCATAGCAAATGAGCTTTCATTGCCTCAACAGTAAAGACAAAGCGGTCTGGATTATGGCTAGGGGTTTTATTTATACTGTCTGGGTTGGGCTTTCCTTGTAGTTCAGTGATCACCTTCGAACCAGAATCTTACTGCACTGCAGATCTCTCATGAGCCTCTCCGAAGAAGCCCATTGGGGGGTGGGGTGTGTACCACAATGTAGATTTAAGCTAATGACACTATATTAAGCTTAAAGTTGCTCTAGGTCACCTTCCAGGCTATTGTGCCTGTTGCTAGGCCCGTGGGCTAGAGACTTCTACAGCACCTTGCCATTGGCAGGCTGAGTTCCAAGTGGTAGCCGGGTACGGTGTTTGCTCCTCCCCAGGTGTGAGCAATCGCTTGATACAGGATTAAGATGAAATAAGGGTGGGAGTGGGGGCCCTCCCCTTGTCCTTTTTCCCCTAGGAGAGCTGATTTCTAGGTACCTAACAACAAAAGATATGAAAATGTCCTATAATGAGCAGTTAATGAACAGAGACAATGAACAGATACAGCAACTATTTTAATAATAAAGTAGCCACGAAATCATAGAACACACACCAACTTATTAACAATTATTAAAGAATGTCATGTGATAAAGCAGGAGGAAAAAATGGTGAACAAAAAAATGTAATGCTCTGGAAAAAGCAAGGAGAAAAAGATGGGCATGAAAATTTATAGACAGTTTGAGGGTAGGTTTTCAAAGTGGCATGTGACGGAGCCAAGCACAAATCCTCTTACTTATTAACGGGATTTGTCCCTGTACCTGTCACACACTGCTTTGAAAGTATCTGCCTCTGTGAAAGGTATACTGCTTCCCCCTGTCAGTTTTACTCTTAAGAGACTAATGTATAATCTCTTTAGGTTTCATCTTTTGTATTTCTGTGCATATGACAAATTGTTTTGAACACTCTTCATCCACACACATAAGAAGGTAGAACTAAGGGCTTATCACTGCATATTTAAAAATCCCTGAGATACGGTTTTCCTCATTGGAAATAATTGTTCTATTAAAGTAATCTCTAGATTTATCACTGAAAATTTTCCAACCAATGTATTCATACCTTGATGCCGTAAGACAATTGTTCTCAACTTTCCCAGACCTGGTGTCTTCTTTTTTATAACAAATATCTTAGAACCCCTTTGCTATAATGAAATGAAATTTGTAGATATTATAACCACTCTAAAAACATCATTTAAAAAATCAATACAACTCCCCAACTATAAAACAAAAGAAATAAAAAGAAAGTACTTCATAACAAAACAGCACATATTTTGAAATGTAAATACTCGAGCATTGCTACATAATGCCTGCACGAAAATCTCAAGTGCTGACGCATGTGCAGAGAATTATTGTAAATTTTCAAACATGTCAGCCCCCAGTGCAAACTAAAGTAAGATTGTTGTACTGCTGGAGTAAATACTATAGAGAGTTGCCATCAATAACCAGCAATTGGTAAAGTTCAAAATAACAATTTCCTCTTCATCTATATGATAGTTTGATTTCTGGAAAATTCAAGATATATTAAACAATGTAAAAAATCTTGTAATTACATGTAAAATGGAAAGAATATATCTAAGTGTAGATAATATTAAGTAGGTTTTTTAGCAACACGAATGTCTGATAGGATACTCAAAATTCCTGCAAGCATGGAACGGTTTTCAATGAGCTGGATGCTCCTGTAGGCTGCCAAAGAATAACATCATTTGGTTCCACCCCATAGTCAATGTTGCTCTACCCTATCCAATTATTGCCTAAACTTAATACATCCTCACAAACTTCTAAAACTCTCTTTCGGGTATGATGCCCCACCCCGTTGCCACTGAGAGCCACTGCTACAGGATTCCAGAAGGGGAGAGCTGAAACAAATCATGGGACTGCAGTGTTTTGTTTTTATTTTTGTTTTGCTTTTGTTAAAGTGAAACAAAGCTTGATTTTTAAAACCTACCAAACTATTGATGCTGTACACATTTGTATGACAGGAGCACTCAAGAGTTTTCTCAGCACAAGTTTTAATTAAAAACTAATGGATGAGGACATTGGGAAGGGTAGCAACAGTTGCACTTGAGAGGGTTGGTTTAGAGCCATAATGTCTGGGTTTGGGTTCCAATTACGCCATTTTTCGTTATGTATCCTTGAGAAAATTCCTTAACTTCTCTGTGCTTCATTTTTTTCAATAATAAAATATGTATGTGATAATTTAAACCATAAAAAATGGTCTGAGTACATGGGCTGAGAACATTTGAATGAAAATCACTGATTATTTCACACACTTAAAAATAGAAAGATTAGACGTTTTCTTAGGAATTATATTTCACACGCATAAAGAATTAATCCAGATACAAGAAAAAATGTAATGTATAAAGCAGAGGAAAAATGAGACGTAGAAGAAATGTGAGGGAGAAAAGAAATAATGGTGCAAGATGTTGTTTCAATGAAAAAAAAACACAACTTTGCAACATGACATGATATGGGGCTAGATTTATTATTCCATTTATCCGTTTATCCTTAAAACAAACCAACCATAGACATTTACGTTAGAAATATAAAGTTGCTTATTTCTGTTCAGTACAGTTTTTACAGAACCATGAATTGATGGTTTCTCAAGGTATCAGACACACTTCCATAGAATTTGCTGATACAAATATAAAAGCTTCATTTTAAAGGATAAATAAAGCTACACTATTATCTAAACAGGGTAAAATTTAACATCCTGTGGTTTGTGGAAATTTTTGATGTGCCTGCTGGCTTTTCAATAAAAATCAATTATGCCTTAAATGTGAGCGGTAGTCAACATACTACAGACTATAAATTCAATTTCATACTCAGAAATATGGATTAGCTGAACTTGATGCCCTTCCATTGATTTCAGAAAGCAAAAGCTGATAAGGTAAATAATAGTAAGAGGCTCTCTGACACTCCACATCAAGTTCCGGATTTCCATATTATTTTTGTAAGAACTTTGCAGTCACCACAATATCCTCCTTGTGAAATATGTATGATAAATAGATATTATATGGATTGCTGATTCATCTCTCCATGCAGAATGGAGTTTTGGCTTTCATAAGTCAAAGAAGGAACTGCACAGAAAAGAAAACAATATGCTTATTTCCCTCTGCTCAGTGCAAGGTATATGTGTCAACTTTTACGAATAAATCCAGTGGGTAATTAGAACCACCGATTAAGCCTTGAGATTCTACCTATAAATAAAAATTGCATAAACCAGGAGCAAGTGAATCGTCTTTAATTCTTCAGTGTTATATGTTTGTGTGTGTGTGTGTGTGTGTGTGTGTTTATGCATACGTATTTTTACACATATATGGGGGGAGGGCGAGTAAAAGAGAAAAGAAAAGCATTTTAAAGAACTGCAAAATATCCAGTCTTTGTGTTCATTCAAAAGAGCACCTAACATTGTCAAGAATCTCATGGAGGGGGGAATGTTGAAAGGGGAGCAGAGGAAGTGATTTGGCACTAAGAAATCTAAGGAATAATAATCATGAGAAAGAAATTTAGAAGAGTTTTCAGCATAATGGAAAATCCAATCACATCTGCAACAATTTTCTTCTTTCCTCCTTTAATGTGTAGAACATTTCGTTTTTATAGAACTGTTCAAGTCCACACTATGAGCATTTTATGGCTTAGCCATTCTCTTTTGCAGTAAGCCCGGTGCACTCAGTTTAAATCCCAAATAGTTCTATAGAAGATTTTGTCCACAGCACCTTTCATCAGGACAAGTTCCTACTTTCCTAACACAAACAAGGAAAGATATTGTCACACAGCCAGCATGCTAACAGACCAAAGTACTGCTCTGATTAGGTCAAAGATAGATATTCTTAAAACAAAAGTCCCAGGCAATTTCCTAGAAGCCAGAATTTTTCAGATTTCATGTGATAGTTTTGGTAAATATCTATGGCCTCGAGTCTGTCCTACCCCAAAGAAATTAATAATACTCAAATTTATCAAGATAGAGATATTCACTTAAATACATTTATATGTCATTTGTTTCACTAAAGTATAGTTGGTTTTATTAAAATGTGCTAATCATGAAAATAACCCATGTAAAATACCAAAAATAAAAGTCTAAAGAAAAATATTTCCAATTGTAAATAATTTTTCACAGATTCACCCATTTAGGGTCTGTTACTTGTCAAAATCAGTTGCAAGAAAAATGGCAATAGAGTTATTGTGGGCTTTTTTCAGGAATAAGAAATTGTTTACATAAGAAAAACATAAAATCACAACAGGAATGGTATAGTCCCATTTCTGGTATTTTCAGTTATTTACTTATTTGAGAAAAAAATTCAATACGCATTTCTTTTGTGCAGCTCTTAGAAATCTATGTGCATGGATGTTCACTTATGAATATATTTTCTTCTCATAAAAGAGAATAGAGGGGCAAACATTTATCACCAATGTCTTTTAAATGGTACTTAAATTTAGCAAAGAATATAACAAGAAATTTTATTTTTCTTATAGCAATGTCTACCCAAACATCTGTAAAACATGAAGTTTCTGATAAATGTTTACCATGTGAATTACAAAATTTTAAGTTTCAGTGTTTGAAATGAACACCATCTTTGAAACCTATCTAATACAAAAATGTCACAATCAACCGTTTTCATCATATGTTGTAACGTGAATGAAGCATATGAAGAAAAAGGCATTGCATTGTTTATGAAAAAACAATTCTTGTAGATACACTTGGAAAACTGCAAACATTCATAAACAGTTACTCTTTGGGGATAGAGAAAAACTGCCATTAAACAGGTGTTAGAATTTAAATGACATCTCATTAGTGACTCCTTTTTGCAGCTCAGAGACAAATAAAACCTTCATTTAAAAGCATTAGTGCTAGTCCTAAGGGTTTCTGGTATCATAATGTTTTGTTTTATGAAGATATTTAGTTTCTTCCAGCATTCTTGCTTATTTATACAAAATAAACCAATTGCATTTCTAAGTTTAGCTGAGTGTGAAGTTAGGGGGTGAATAAGGCCTTTCTGCGTGCTGTAAATACCTTACCCCTCCCTCCACTTCAGCAAGCCTTGGTCTGGTAAACAAAGGTATTTTTGAGCTTCCCTTCCATGTAGAGATTTAGTCCTTTGTGCTTTGCCCTCAGTGAAAGAACAGCCATATAAAACTCAGATTTTCTTGGTATCAAAGCCATTAACTATTTTTCAATTTCTCTGAAGGTATAATGTGAGGCTATCTTCGTAATTCAAGAATTATACCAGAGTTTATAGTTACTAACAACTTACCTGCTAATTGGGAAGTTCATCCCACTGCCATTTTATACTATCCTAACATAGACAATTTCAAATCCCAGAATGTGAACCCAAAGACTAGCACCCAGAACACAAGTCTCAACAGTCAACCCAGGATTACAGGAGTTCATTCATTTTGTCCTTTTGAAAAGTTACACTGTTCCCAATTTAATTAACCTGGCTGGAATCCTTGGGATTTGATTCCTTATAATTCTATATTGTATTTGGGAAATCATCTGCTATGACAAACAGCAAGGAAACTTCAAGTAGTTGCTGACTGTAAAAAATAATTATTTTTATTGAATATTATGGAGGAACCTCAGTGATATGTTTTGGAAGTGCAAAGGTAATTAGACCAGATCTGACCAGAAGGAGCTTGAAATTGAATAGGGCAAAGTTGGTGGAAAAAGAGAAATAAGGCAATCTCCCAGTATCTATAATATAATTAAGACTATTGAACAGTTATGAAATACGATGGGGTGAGATTCCCAGAAGAAAAAAAAGACAGCATGCAGAAAAAATCTGAAGAGGAGATGGCATTTGAAATGTATTTCATGGGTAAAGATGATTTTGTGAAAATCGGGTAAGCTTGTGAAAATACAGGCTCTGTTCAAGGAATTTGCAGGAGCTAAAACTGGCCATGAAACAGAGGCCCTGAGTGCCAGGCTGAGAGGGTTATACTGAACTGATGAGGGAGGAGTCTCTGAATCTTTGGGGAAGAAAAAACAAGAAGTTAAAGGGAATGAGAAGTTAAAGAGGGTGAGAGGTTACAAACGAGAAAGTTCAATGTGCCAGGGGCTCCTCCTTGGGAGCCTGTGTTTGGTGCCTACGCAAAAATGTTCAAAGGCTCAATTCAGGAGAAAAAACAGTGAGAAATAAAAGTGAGGGAGCTAGATTTTACTGAATATGGCAAATGACTGAAGAAGAAATAAAAAGGGACTCTGAAGAGTGACCGGGTGGCTCCAAGTAGACGGAGTTCTGGTTTGAGGGAGGGATTATTGAACGTACCAGGTCTGAGGCATCAGCAGAGAATATGAATAGATAGTGTAAAGTGACAATGCTGGTAAATTTTCCAATTAAAAGTTTTCAGTGGCATTGTGCTCCAGTACATTAGCCTGTAAAATAATTATAGTCTCACAGCTTACAAAAAGACTAAGAGAGAAATTAGTGGCATTTAACTTAGAGAAAATCTGAGTTTTACATTACTATCATTAATCCAACACTCAATGATAAAAGTGAGGCTGGAGATAGAAAATTCTCTGGGATAGATTTACAAATATTTACCTGCATAGAAATGCAACCGCAGGAGGCAAGAGTGTCAAAAGGGAGAAAATACGGAGTTGAAGGAAAGGAAAAAAGGTAGAATCATGCCAACACCTATGCAGGCCAAGCCAGAAACCTGAATTCGATATTGCAATGGACTAGGATATATTCTTCTATTGTTTATACATTTGGTGAATAAAAATAACAATATGAAATGATGACATTACTCATGTTGCATTGCTTATTAAAATAATTGCTGAATATATTCTGGTTGATTTTGACAAGGTTATAACACTGTGATGATTTCAAATTATCATTCGATTCTCATTCTATCACACAGCATAAGCAAAACAGAGTCCAGAGAAAAAGGGAAGAGCAGGAGCCAAAAGGCAGTTTAAACTCAGTAAGTGACATTTATTCAAAAAGAACAAGTTGCAGGCTGAAGGGAAAAGAATAAAGAAAGATGTTTCAGCTGAAATCAGCTTATATTACGAAATACATGACCCTGTGACCTAAACATTGGAACACTATTCTAGGATAATTCCAGAAATACGTGTATGTGTGACATTTTTAAAAAAGTCTTCTTTGAATAAAATGAGTAGATAGGCTTTATTCTAGTCCTCATCCAGGGAATGAATTAAAAATCTATGCAAAGGATGAAACCACAAAAAACATAGAGAGAAAGGTACAAGATAAAAAGCTTTGGATACCTATAAACACCAGGTAACTTGGTTTGTACCAATTAACTATAACTCTCTTTCACTTTTTTGTACAGATGAAATGAGATAGGGAGACTTACTAGCCTGTTTCCCTGAAAATAAGGTGTGCTCCCAAAGATGTGCTAGGTCTTATTTTCAGGGGACGTCTTATCTTTCCCGTAAGTAGGTCTTATTTTCAGAGGATGTCTTATTTTCGGGAAAACGGGGTATCAGGACATAAGTATCTTCCTCTTCATTATGTCTTTCATGTATAGATTTCTAAACTGTGACTTAGAAAAGAAATAATTCTTTCAGGTGCCACTTGTATTTTTAAAAAGAATTTTATGCCTAATTATTGATTAAAAACATCACACTTTATGGGGGCAAGACATGATTGCAAGAGGGACTTTACCTAACAATTGCAATCAGTGTAACCTGGCTTATTGTGCCCTCAATGAATCCCCAACAATAAAAATAAAAAATAAAAAAATAATAAATTTACCCACGTCGCAGAAGAATTTAAGGATTATAGAACAGATAGAGATGTCTGAGCAATAGTGAGAATGACAGGAACCCCCCAAATCTCTCACAGGACCAGTACACAGCCTGTTCCTACCACTGTGTCTACAACCAAGAAGCCACTGGCGGGAGAGGTCCTGGGCAGGGGGACATGGAGCTTTACACCAGTTGCCAGCAATACAAGGTGAAGCATTTCATGTCTTCCTTCTAAGGGGATTAATCTTGGCTGTCCTCACTTTTCCCTTTCTTAACCAACTTATTTCTCCTCCTTAAAGGAGAAATCTTAATTCTTCAATTTTTTTTTTTTTTTGTATTTTCTATTCCTCCTTCTTCCTACCTTCACCCCTAGATGCCTACCAATACCTTTTCTGAGCTGCCTCAGTGCTATTAAATTGCAAATGAAAGTAATTCTAATAACTTACCTGGCTTTGTGCACACAAAAGTCCTCTCTACCAAGAGCTGGGACCTTGGTGGCCTCTGGGTATGGGGACTGGTGCTAGCTGGGCAGATGGTAGGGAGCCGTCTCTCTTTAGATTTCAGCAATGGCAAGTATTGTCAATTCTGCTCTCACCTTCCTGGACTCAAACCTCCAGGTAAGGCTCCTTTTCAAGAATCTGGGCCTGTTGCCCTAGTTCTTACATTGGTAATGTTTTTGACACCAGGACAGTAAGTTATAGCTTCACAGCCATGAAAATTCACTCTGACAGCATGAACTGGTCACCTGCTACCTTTATCTCCACTCAGGGCCCACTGAACCTCATTCGAACTTCTAAATGAGAAAGTCAGATGCCAAGAGGTTACGTGACTTGTTGTTATTCAGCTAACAGGTCGAAGAGCTAAGATTTGAATGTGGACCTGATGACTTGCGTGTCTGTGTTCTTTCCATCATCCTTCCAACTTATATCAGCACTAACAATGTCTTCCCCACGCCCCTGCCTTTCAAACAGACAGCAAGAAACAGCATCGCAACCCTCAAATAAAGACAAAATGAAGATAAAATAGAACTTAATAAAAGCAATAATATTGCTAAATAAACACAAATAAAGTTAGGGTCCCAACTAGGAATGAAATTCCTTAATTCTCCTTCCTACAGGTTTTTCTAAAGACACTGAGGTGCTATTTTAGAAATATTTAGAAAGCTTTTTTCACATTTGAAAAGAGATATTCACAGTAATGAACAGAACTAATTTCCATCACTTTGCAATCTTTGGAATTCATACCTTATGATTTTTTTATTTACAATCAGTACATTTTTTAAACACAAAGTTACCTGTGTACTATTTCCATTAGAGTGTGTCATTTATTTCCATAATCTGTCTCTTTTACCATAGAAAATCATATCCTTCATTTTTCTTTCTGTCCACAAGAAAACAAAAGACTCAAAATAATTGTAAGTACATTAAAAAATTCTGTACATTCTCAGGTGTAACTGGTTTGCTTCCTAATTAAAGCATTGCCCTGAGTGTCTGCTGAATTAGGGCCCCACCTTAAAAGAAATAGTGGCAGAGAAGCATGTTTTCTCTGTTAAAGAAATGAATTCACAGCAAGGCCTTGTACTGGATCAAACTTTTTAATAATTATGTCAAAAAGGACAGAACTTTTTGTCTTTTAAAAAAGAAATTCATTCTTTCATTTCACTGATTTTAAAAAAGTGGTAATAATTGTCCAATTTGTATTGTAAATGGAACTAAAATTATAGATAAATACAAGAAAGAAATCACAAGATTAAAAATATATTTTAAGCAAAATTCATCTCAAATTCTCATTAGCAGACAGTCGAGAATCTCTATGAAAACATTAATCGCCCAAGTGCAGAATATTCTCCTTTTTTTGTAATAAGAAAGAACAGTCAAAAAGCTCACTTTTATTTTTAAACGTTCTGTAACACTGTTAAGCCTTCTCATTCATGTTATCAAATCCTTCTCAATCACTCTGAAATATTACAAGAGGAACTTCCCAGAATAATAACAACCAGCTTTGTAAGAAGCTAAAATGCTGCATCACTTTTAATTAAATCACAAATGAATTCCTCAGGAATGTTTGCATTCTATGCCTTTGTCATACATGTTAGGACACTAAAGTTCTTAATTTTGAGACTGGTATGAATATCTCTCAGTATTATACCCGAAATCAGTAAAGATCCGTTCTAAGCAGCCTTTCTCTTTTCTCCCTCTTTCTTCCTTTTTTTTTTTTTTTTTTTTTTTAAGGGGGAAAACTGTTTTATATCGACAACCATCTGTGAGCCTGTCTTTCAGGCCATCAAACTCTCCCATCCATTACAGAGCCTTCCTCACCTCCGCTGCATGACAGCACAATAAAGATGACATACTAATTCAATGACTTGTAATTTCAGCTAAACAAAGACAAGTGCTGCAGCTTCTTCTTTTGTGTTAACAGTGCCATATCGGTGAAGCCAGCTATGCAAACATAGCACTGGGAGGGTTTTATGACAGCAGTTGAATGGGGAGACTAGCTTGGTGTTGCTTTTTATGGTTTTTGGCTCCATAATTTTTGGCTCTGTGCTGCTGGCCATGGCTATTGTGTCTGGATTCTGTGTCAGCAGCAGCTAATTGTTCCAATAATGTTTATCATAGGGATCCACCAGGGAGCTGTATATGTGGAGATAAGCTACAGGGCAATGATACACACTATCTTACTGATCTCTATCCACAGTGCTTTTGCCTCATGCCAAAAAGCTTTTTAGGTTCCCAGTTCTTAAAAAAAAAAATAAAAATAACAGCTTAATCATCGTGCCAACAATAGTGTCTAAGGGGATGTAATCAGGTTCCTCTGATAATCTTAGCAACACATGAAAGTCATGCGCAAAAGCAGTAATTGAAGCAGTTGGTTCATTCTACCACCTGCTGTTGAAGTCACAGGTTAATCTAAATGAGGTCCCCTTCCGATGAAGCAGTATGCAAGGCACTTTTTATATCATAAATGTGCATTACAGAAGCTTTACAAAATAATAAAGTAACAGTTCATTAAATGAACTTTATGAAGTATCCTAGGCTTGTCCAGCTTCTCCTGCTGCTGTTGGAAGGCATACCCAAGTGCAAATTCTGTCCACATGTCTATACCCCAATGCACACTTCAGTTTGCATATGGTTGCAGACAATGGGAGTTCCTGAGACAGATGCCCAAATGTAACTAAACGTCAGGCAATCACAGGAATCAGCTGCAAGAAAGTGAAACATTTTTCTTTGTCTGCTTTTGATGCTATTTCCCCCAAGATTACTAAATAGAATGTTGACAGTGTAAAAATAGCCTTAGAATCAACAATTAAGCAGCTTGCCATAGCCTATATTAGCCCATGTATAAAGGATGAATCTGACTAATTAAACTTTTAACACCTAATTTCCATTTAAAATTTTCCTTAAATGTTTTCCGTAAGGTCTTTATCCGACAAAAAATTCTAAAATGATGTAGTATGCTGTTCTCCTAACAGGCAATTTATTTAACAAAAATGATAAAGAAAATTGTGAGATATGTCAAAATAAGACTCTAATGGAAATTTAAAATATAGAAGAAATGACACCTTCAGATCGAAACTTGGACCCCATTTTAAGTTATTACATTGAATAAAAATTGCCATTTATTGAGTATCTCCCCAGCACTGATGTGAAACTAAGTAACATTATTTTATTTCAATTTCATTGCCATTGTTAGCAATTGGTATTATATCTGGAAAAGTTGAGAAAACCAAGCCTTTGAGAGGTTGCATAATAATCTAAGTTTCTGGGTTAACAAGTATCAATACTGAAACTAAAAACCAAGCCAAAACACGCATATTTCCCAGCATGATAAACTTGTATAATTCACTTATAAAAGAAGGTAAAGAAAACAGTGATTAAGGTGTGTAAGAATTCCCAGTTCTAAATTAGTTATCCACAGTAGGTCCATCAAAGACAATAAATTTATGAACATCAATGGGCATCTTCATTAACCAATGGTAGCATGTGTATATTGTTGGGGGGGGTGATAGACATTATTATAGTAACAAGAGCAATTTTTGATAAAATAAAGGGTAGACTATTTTAATATAACCTAAATAAACAGCATAAGGTAATAATAAGCAGTTAATAAAGTGATTATATTGAAGGTGCCTAAATACATGTTTTCTAGATTTTTAATAAATGAATAAATGAATTAAATAATATTAATGCAACCACAGATATTACTGCATTTAGGAAATGCCCCACACTTAGTAGTTCACATGTGTTTTGTCTTTTTTCTTTCTTTTCTTTTTTTTTTTTTTGTAGTACAATATGGGTTAATTTATTAGTACATCAAATTATAAGATCTACTATCATTTCAAGTGGTGATGAATGTGAATAGTATTTCAAGATGCCTGCAACAATTGTAATGTAGCATAAAAAGGAACAGTATTGGCGGGAAAATTGCAGGTATGGCTTTTACTACTGCCATTAGTTACCAGCATTCGTAACTGGGAGTAAGGCTACATTTCTGTTACATTGGTTAAAATAAAGATGTAACATTTTTACTTCCAGTTCATGGATATCCCTGATTTCTATCCAGGTTAAGAACCTCTGCTTTAAGGGGAAATTCTAGACATAATCAGGACATCCCTGATGAGATTTAGAGAAGAGGTAAGACCTCACTCGAGAATTCCTATTGCAGTACAGACCGATTTCTGCGTGTGTTTCTTTCCTTATTATCTTCATGATGATTAATGCCGATTCCTACTCAGGGCTTGTTCATTCAGGCCCCATTGATGAGATATCTGAAAACAAGTTCATCAACCCAAGTTCCAGTTTTCCTGAGAGCCAGCAGTTTCTGAGTTGCATTAGCATGCCAGCTTAACGGATTAGGGTGAACAATTCATTTCATTGTCCTCCATCTCAGGGGCCAGCAGGGTGTGGGACTCAGGGGCAGCCAGGGGTTGGGGAAATGTGTCCACTCTGCTGATGGGGTGGTCTTGGGGGTGGATCTCCTTGGCCAGCATCCCCTTCTTCTTCAACCTACAAGCCTCCTGGTATGGTGGCGAGATGGGAGGCTGTGTGAGTGAAGTGTACTTGTACTCTGATCCATCCTCTAGATCCAGTGGGCAGCTGCTATCTGAATCATAGGAGCTCAGGCCCCACAGGGCACAAAAGGTATGATGATGCAGCTGGTTGAAATGGTAAGAGTTGTCCAGCAAGGGTCTGGTCAGGAGGGTCATAACTCTGACAGACAACGAAGGTCTCAATGCTGGAGTTGCGGCTGCTACTGGACTTGGCACAGAGCACGCTGGAGAAGATGACATGCAACTGGCTGTAGAGAAGCATCACATTCCAGCCTCAGAATATCTTGGCCACAAAGCAGCCTCCTGGCTCCAAGGCATGTGTAGCAATGTTCAGAGCGGCTAGAAGGAGCTGGGCCTGCATATGCTGGTCAACATCATGGAGGCCAGTTACATCTGGAGCCCCGTTGCACACTACTAGGTCCACAGGGCAGCCCTCAAAATGCTGGATGATCTCCTTGGCAGTGGATAGCTGGGTGATACCTCCCTGGATCTGTACCATCCCTGTTACTGGAGCCATAGCCTGCAGGTCCACAGCCACCACCATGTGGCCAGAACCCTGCCCTCCAACCCTCTGGCTCAGCACCTGGCTCCAGCTGCCTGGGGGTGCACATGCGTCAACTGCCCATGTTGCACCTTGAAAAAGCTGGAATTGTTCATCAAGTTGTAGCAGTTTGAAGGTGCTACGGGCGCGCCAGCCATCATACTTAGCCAGGCGGTAGTAGACATCTCACTTGTCCTTCCATGTCCGTCCCATCTCACACACAGTTTGACCAAGGACCGCCAACAGCCAGCTGATACTGACCAGTATCCATCACCAGGTGAGTGAGATACCACCTAGCTCTTAGCTTTGGAACCAGGGGAGTCAGAGGAAGGAGGTTGGCCTGCTAGCAGCCCAAGCCTGGGTGAAAGGGCAAGCACAGGAGAACTCACAGGGCTTCGGTTTGCTTTCGCAGCAGATGCGGACGCATGTCACGCACATCTAAGGGTTACTGCTGCCCGGCACACTTTGCCTGGACCCTAAATTAACATACAACGTGTACCCTGTCATTTTGTGTCAACACATCTGGTTGTTGAGAACTACCGTTCCCAACATGCCACGGTACAAACTCACGTGTTTTTTCTTGCATTCTCACAACAATCTGCTAAGTTGAAATTATTGTCCCCATTTTATAGGCAAGGAAATTGAGGTTCTGAAAGGTAATTTCTTCATGGTTACCTTACCAGGAAAGTAGGACAGTCAAGATTTCAGTCCAAGATAATTTGACTCCTCAAAGCTCTTGCATGAATGAATGAGTAAATGAATTTAGAAAACTAAAATTGTTTTTGGTTGTCAAAGATTCTTTAAATTGTCTCCAAGGATAGCAGCCCTCTGTTCATAAAAGTACATAGGAGAATTGCATTAAATAAGGACGATTTACTTCAGGCATTTAAAAAACTTTCCTAACAGCAAGGACCATTAATTGCTGGAATACATCACGAAGAAGGCTACATCAAGCAAATATCCT
The DNA here is from genome assembly GCF_027406575.1 of Nycticebus coucang. Taxonomy (NCBI): domain Eukaryota; kingdom Metazoa; phylum Chordata; class Mammalia; order Primates; family Lorisidae; genus Nycticebus; species Nycticebus coucang. Next base: position 74,132,172 of record NC_069784.1, on the reverse strand, counting down.
TGAATATTCTAGAGATTATTGCATACACATTTTACTTACATGTCTCATGATAATTTTACATGGAAACTAGAAGAATAGAGCAAGTGATTTGTAAAGATATATCTGGGACAAACTATCTATAGCAATTGGATGCAAATTCCTCTAAAAATTCTTTTTGTAATAGATAATATATCAGTTAGTATCTACAAACCTAAAAAGCTTTGTATCTTGCTTTCAATATAACATTCAAGTATGTTTTATGCAACTACCTATCATAAAAGGACATACATGAGCCCTAAGTGTTAATTCAAGCCTCAGAAGGATTCAGGATGGCATTCTGTTTGGAGAGAAAAAAACAGAAAACAAGGGAAAAAAGGAAAGATAAGACAATTTCTCCTAAATGGCTTCTTTCACAGGAGTTTTAGTTTTGATTTCTTCTCTGTAATAGTAATATAATGATTTTAACATAATGTTTAGTTTAGTTTGCCTTCAATTTCTTTAAAGCCACTAGATCAATTAATCTTCATTCACAAATTGTTACAGTTGCTATAATTAAATAGAGTAAAAAAATTGTAAAAAAGTTTGGATTATCTGTAACTTTTCTTACCAGGCCTATATAAGACTCTACAGATGTTATCATAGCCTTTTAAAAGACTACTAAAAGTCAGTGCTTCTTGTGTTTGATCTAGCATGCAAAGAGCTTAGATATCATTATTCCATCTTGATAACAAGTAAAAAGCTAAACAAAATGAAAAAATCAACAACTCTTCTTAGATCTGTAAAAGAAGTGAGATCAGAAGGCAAACTGCCACCCCACCAAATTGGAGAGATGGTTAAGTGAAAACAGAAAATCACAATTTACCTGAGGATAAACTCATGAACTGAATTCTACCTACTGGGATCAGAACTTCATTCTTGGGACAGGCTGAGGGACTCTGGCATCCCACAGAAACTGAAGTTGAAGGGCACTATGAGAACTGCCCCTGAAGGATTCTTGTGAGTGTTAAGATTCCAACCCATCAGGGTCTGAATGCTGAGGAAACAATCAGGCAATCACTAAAGGCAACTAAGTTTGGAATAAGGAGGGTAGGAGTTGCTGATCGTACCTTCTGTTTCCAAAAATACTACAGCACCACCTGGTGTCCCAGCGACACATTGCAGCATATCATCATCAAGAGCAAGGACTTCTGTTTGAAAGAAAGGAGGCAGTGGGAAAGGAAAAGGTGGTCAGAAACTGAACAAGAAAAAGGACACATGAGAAGGAAAAAATAGAAAAAGTTGGGGAACATGAAAAACCAAAACTGAAGAACTAACCCAAGGGACCATGAGGCAGCTATATCAGAAGACCCTGCTTATAGAGAATTAATGGACTTAACAGAAAGAGAATTTAAAATATGGATGAGAAAGACAACAAAAAGAATGGACAATAAAATGGGAAGACAGAACCAAAAGTCATAGGTAGAATAAAGAAAGAATATGACAGAGCTTAAGGAAATGAAGGAGGTAATCAGGGAACTTAAAGATGCAGCAAAAGGTATCAATAATAGGTTAGACCATGGAGAAGAAAGAACCTCAGAGCTAGAGGATAAAGTTTTTTAGTTAATCCAAGTAGTTAAAAAAAGAGAAAAGAAGAGAGAGAATGCAGAACAGGCACTTAGAGAACTACGAGACTCCAGGAAACATTCAAGCATATGAATAATAGGGATTCCGGAAGGGAAAAAAGATTGTCCCAAAGGAATAGAAGCCCTACTGGGGACTATAATAAATTTAAACTTTCCATGTTTTACTAAAGACCCTGACAAACTCCTTTCAGATGAATATCGAACCCTGGGTCATCTCAAGTCTAACAGAGCCTCTCCAAGACACATCGTAACGAACCTATCCAAAGTCAAGACTAAACAAAAAATTCTGCCAACAGCTAGAAGTAAGCACCAAATGACCTACAGAGGCAAAGCTATTAGGATAACTTAAATCCCCCAAGCCAGAAGAGCGTAATCATCTAACTTCTACATTCTTAAACAAAGCAATTTTCAGCCCAGAATTCTGTATCCTGGTAAAATAAGCTTCAAAATGAATGGAGAAATCAAAATGTTTGCAGATATACAAGCACTGAAGACATTCACCACAACAAGACCAGCTCTACAGAAATACTTACTATTTTCAACACTGACCACTACAATAGACCACCAGCAAAGTAAACACCCCAAAGTTAAAGATCAAAACTTAGCTTCCACAATGGCACAAAGGATTAAACTACACAGCAGACTTTCACAAAATAAGATAAATAGAACCCCCCCACACACACATTGATCAGTTCTCTCAATAAATATCAATGGACTGAATTCACCACTGAAGAGGCACAGGCTGCCTGATTGGATAAAAAAAGCACAAGCCATCCATATGCTATCTCCAGGAGGCACACCTAGCCTTTCAGGACAAATCAAGACCCACTGTTAAGAGATGGAAAACAGTATTTCAAGCAAATGGAAATCAGAAGAAAGGAGGGATTGCAATCTTATTTTCAGGCACAAGTGGATTTAAAGCAACTAAAGTTAAGAAACACAAAGATGGATAGTTTATACTGGTCAAAAGAATAATACAACAAAAAGACATTTCAATTTTAAATATTTAAGCACCCAACTTAAATATCCTCAAGGTCTGTGAAACAGGCCTTGATAGGTTTGAGCAATATGACAGCCCATAACACCATAATAGTCAGAAACTTCAACACCCCTTTGACAGAACTGGACAGAATCTCTAAACAGAAACTAAACAAAGATACTAAGGGCTTAAACATGACTCTAAAACAAATGGGATGAATAGATATACCAGAGCACAACATCCCAAAGCTAAGGAATATACATTTTTCTCACCAGCCCATGGTATGTAATCCAAAATCAACCACATCCTAGTATACAAATCAAACCTCAGCCAAATTAAAAGAATAAAAATTATACCCTCAATCTTCTCAGACCACAAGGCAATAAAGGTAGAACTCAACTCCAACAAAAACTTCCATCCAATACAAAGACATGAAAATTAAACAACCTTATGCTGGATGATAGCTGTGTTCATTAAGAGATAAAAGAAGAAATTGTTAAATTCCTCAACTATAACAACAATAAAGACACAAGTTACCAAAACCTGTGGGATACAGAAAAAGCAGTCTTAAGAACAAAATTTATCACATTAGATGCCTACATTCAAAGAACAGATAGAGAGTGCATCAATAAACTCATGAACCAGCTCATAGAATTGGAAAAAGAAGAATAGCCTAATCTCAAACCCAGCAGAAGAAAAGAAATAACCAAAATTAAATCAGGGATTAATGAAATTAAAAACAAAAGATTCATTTAGAAAAGTAACAAAACAAAAAGTTGATTTTTCTGAAAAAATAAATAAAATTGATAAGTGTTTGGCCAGATTAACTAGAAATAGAAAAGTAAAATCTCTAATAACCTCAATAGAAATGATAAAGGGGAAATAACAACAGATGCCACAGAGATACAAGAGATCATCTCTGAGGGCTACAAGAAAATCTATGCCCAGAAATTTGACAATGTGAAGGTAATAGATCAATACCTGAAGTCACACCCTCTCCCTAGACTTAATTATGAAAAAACAGATCTCTTGAACAAACCAATTTCAAGATCTGAGATCAAAGAAGCAACAAAAATTCTCCCTACAAAAAAAAGTCCTGGTCCAGATAGCTTCATAATTCTATCACATCTTCAAAAAAGAATGTATACGCATCATGTAGAAATTATTACAAAAAATTGAGAAGAAAGGAATCTGCCCCCAACACATTCTATGAAGCAAACATCACCCTGATACCAAAACCAGGAAAAGACCCAATTAAAAAGGAGAATTTAAAACCAATCACATTAATGAATACAGATGCAAAAATTTGCAGCAAAATCCTAGCCAATAGATTACAGGTACACATTAAAAATGTCATTCATCATGATCAAATAGGTTTCATCCGAGGAATGCAAGTCTGGTTTAATATACGCAAGTCCATAAACGTAATTCAACATATCAGCAGAAGCAAAAACTAAGACCATATGATCTCTCAATAGATGCAGAAAAAGTACTGGATAAAATTCAGCATCCTTTTCTAATTAGAACACTTAAGAATATAGGCATAGGTGGAACATTTCTGAATCTGATCAAAGCCATCTACTTCAAACCCATAGCTAATATTATACTGAATGGAGTAAAACTGAAAGTATTACCACTTAGAACTGGATACAGACCAGGCTATCCTCTATCATCATTACTATTCAACCTACTGGTGGAAGTTCTAGCCAATACAATCAGGCAAGAGAAGGAAATAAAGGGCATCAAAATGGGTGCAAAGGAGATCAAACACTCAATCTTTTCTGATGATATGATCTTATGATCTTATACTTAGAAAACCCCAATGACTCAACCACAAGACTCCTGGAAGTGAGCAAAAAAAAAAAAAAAAATACAGCTTTGTCTCAGGATATAAAATCAATGTCCACAAATCAGTAGCCTTTGTATATGCCAATAACAGCCAAGATGAGAAGCTAATCAAGGGCATAATTCCCTTCACAGTAGCTTCAAAAAATAATAAAAAGCTTAGGAATATACCTAACAGAAAAGAAAAAGTACCTTTACAAAGAAAATTATGAAACCCCAAGAAAAGAAATAGCAGAAGATAGTAACAAAGGGATGAACATACCATGCTCATGGCTGGGAAGAATCAACATTGTGAACATGTCTATACTACACAAAGCAATCTACAGATTTAATGCAAACCCCATTATAATACCATAATCATACTTTTAAGATTTGGAAAACATAATTCTTTATTTTTTATGAAACCAGAAGAAACCCCACATAGCCAAGGCAATTCTTAGTAATAAAAACAAAGCCAGTGGTATCACTCTATCAGACTTTCTGCTATACTACAAGGCCATAGTGATCAAAACAGTATAGTATTGGCACAAAAATAGAGACATTGACATTTGGAACCAAATAGAAAACCATGAGATGAAACTAACCTCTCATAGCCACCTGATATTTGATACACCAAACAAAAACATTCACTGGACAAAACAATCCCTATTCAATAAATGGTGTAGGGAGAACTGGATAAACGTGCAAAAAACTGAAACTGGACCTTCACCTCTCACAACTTTCAAAAATTGATTCATGATGGATAAAAGATTTAAATCTAAGGCAAGAAACACTAAAAATGCTCAAAAAACTTGTGGGGAAAGCTCTTGAAGATATAGGCCTTGGGAAAGATTTTATGAAGAAGACTTCTGTGGGAATTCCAACAATAAAAAATAAACAAATGGGACTTGATTAAACTGAAAAGCTTCTGTACAGCTAAGGAAACAACAACCAAAGCAAACAGACAACCTTCAGAGTGGGAAAAGATATTTACATATTATGAATCTGCCAAAAGCTTGACAACTAGGATCTATAGAAAACTCAAATTAATCAGCACAAAAAAGACCAAACAACCCCATTGATCACTAGGCAAGAGAGATGTAATAGAACCTTCTCTAAAGAAGACGGACAAATGGCTAACAAACATATGAAAAATGCTCTTTGTCCCTAATCATTAGAGAAATGTAAATCAAAACTACCCCGAGATATCATCTAACCCCAGTGAGAATAGCCCACATCACAAAGTCTCAAAGCTGCAGATGCTGACATGGATATGGAGAGAAAGGAACACTTTTACACTGCTGGTCAGACTGCAAAGTCACAGAGTCTTTTTGGAAGGAAGTATGGAGAATCTTCAAAGAACTCAAATTAGACCTCCCATTTGATCCTGCAATCCCATTACAAGGCATCTACCCAGAAGAAAAAAAAATCCTTTTATCATAAGGATGTTTGCACTGGACTATTTATTGCAGCTCAGTTTACAATCACCAAATTGTGGAGGGCCTAACTGCCCACAAACCCAGGAATTGATTAACAAGCTATGGTACATATTTAGCATGGAATACTATTCAGCCACTACAAAAAATGGAGACTTTCCATCTTTTGTTTAATCTGGAAGGAGGCAGAACACATTCTTCTTATTAAAGCATCACAAGAATGGAAAAGCAAGAATCCTATGTACTCTATACTAATATGAAGGCATCAGATGAGTTAATACAAGGGGAAGAGTAGGGAATGAGCAAGTGGGGAGAGGGGAGGAGAATGGGGGATGGTTGGTTACAGTGTATGGCACACCTCTTGGGGGCTGGACACAATTATAAGAGGGACTCTATCTAACAAATGCAATCAGTGTACTAATACTTTGTACCCTCAATGAATTCCAGACAATAAAAACACACACACACATACTAATAAAATCTGTTGGGCAAAAAAAAAAATAAATCAATAAATGTACATATCTCAAGGTTGTTGGAAATAACACATAAAAAAATTATATACCTAGATCAAGTGGTATTTATCTCAAGTATTCAGGGCTGACTCGACCTTAGCAAATGAATGAATATCCTTCATCTCATTAATAGACTGAAGAAGAAAAAAAATGACATGATCTTATCAAAGTTTGCAGAAAAGGCATTTGAAAAAGTGCAATATCTATGTATAATGAAAATTCTCCTGAACTAGGAATAGAGAAGTTCCTCAAGTTGATAAAGAAAATGAACTATGATGTTATACAGCTAACATTTGTTTAATGGATAGAAACTTGATGCTTGAGTTCTAAGATCAAGAACAAGGAAAGGATGCTTCCTTTTACCACTGCTTTTCAACATCATACTAGAGGTCCCAGATAAAGGAATAAGAAAGAAAAGGATACAAAAACTATATAGATTAGGAAGGAAGAAATAAAACTGTTTTGGTTCAAAGATGACCCTTGGTTACATAGAAAATGCAAAAGTATTTACCACCACCACCACCCCAAAAAAATGCTAGAACTACTGAATGATTATAGCAAGATTGCTGGATATAAGTTTAATGTACAAAAGTCAATTGCTTTCCTATATACTAGCAATGGATACATGGAATCTGAAATTAAATACAAATTACCATTTACATTAGCACTCCTTCCAAAATGAATACTTAGGTATAAATAAAATTATGTATATATGTATATGCATATACATATACATATAAAACCTAAGGAAAACTATAAAACTGTGATAAAGAAATCAAGGAGGAATTAAATAAATGGAGGGATACTACATTTTTATGGATAGGATTCAACATTGTCAAGATGTCAATTCCTCCCAATTAGATGTAGATTCAATGCAATGCCAATCAAAATCCCAGTAAGTTATTTTATGGATATCAAATGGATTCTGAATTTTACTAGGAGAAGCAAAAGACAAAAAATAGCCAAAGTAAATTGGTGAGAAGAACAAAGTTAGAGGACTGATAATACCTAATTTAAGAATTAATCTAAAGCTACAGTAATCAAGATGCTCGCTATCAGTGAAAGAACAGACAAGTAGATCAGTGGAACAGAATAGAGAACCCAGAAAGAGTTCCAGACAAATACAGTCAACTGATCTTTGTCTTTTCAATCAATGGTGCTGAAACAAATGGACATCCAGGTATAAAAAAATTAAATCTTGACAGACTTTAGACCTTTCACAGAAAAACCTCAAAATGGATCATATCCTTAAATGTAAAATGTAGAACCATAAAATTCCTTGAATATAATATAGAAAAATTAGGTCAACTTGGGAATGGTGATGACTTTTTTTGATATAACACCAAAGGCATGATCTATGAAAGAAATCATACTTTATCTAACTGGACGTTTAAAAAATTAATAACTTCTGTCCTGCAAAAGGCACTGTCAAAGGAATAAGAAGACAGTCCATATACTGGGAGAAAATATTTGCAAAAGACAAATCTGATAATGGTCCTTATTCAAAATATACAAAGGACACTTAAAACTCAATGAGAAGAAAACAAGCAATGTGATTAAAAAAGACAAAAATCTTGAATAGACATCGCTCCAAAGAAGATGTCAAAATGGCAAGTGAGCATTTGGAAAGGGTTCCACATCATAAGTCATTAGGGACCTGCAAATTAAAGCAAATTAAAACAATGAAACACCACTGCACACCTGTTAGAATGACCCAAATCAAAACATTGAGAACACCAAAGACTGGCAAGAATGTGGAACAACAAGAATACGTTGCTAGGTGTAGTCCCACCAGGCAATGTATTCTTGTTCCATATTCTTGCCAGTCATTGGTGGGACCACACCTACGGTGCATCTTACAAGGGTACATCTGAAATTTACTAAACGTAGAATACAAATGTCTTAACGCAATAACTAAGAAAATTCCATGAAGGCTATGCTAATCTGTTTGATGAAAATATTTTCATCAAAATATAAAACCAGCACATTGTACCCCACAATTGCATTAATGGACACACGTATGATTTAATTAAAAAAAAAAAAAAGAATACATTGCTAGTGGATATGTAGCAATCCTTTTGATAACTTTTGGTAGTTTCTGACACAACCAAACTTTCTCTCACCATCTGACCCAGCAATCATGCTCCTTGGTATTTATCCAAATTAAATGAATTGTTATATCCAAACAAAAACTGGCACACAGATGTTTATAGGAGTTTTATTCATAATTGCCAAACTTCTGAGGTATCGAAGATGTCTTTCAATATATGACTAGATAAACTGCGGCACATCAAAATAATGGAATATTATACAGTACTAAAAGAAAGAGCTTTTAAGCCATAAAAAGATACAAAGAAAATTTAAGTGGCTCTCATTAGGTGAAAGAAGCCGATTTGAAGAAGCTACATATTCTATAATTTCAACCACATAACATTTGGGAAAAGGCAAACTATTGAGACAGTAAATAGATTCTTAGTTGCTAGGGGTTAGCAAAGAGGAAGAGATGAATAGGGAGAGCACAGAGGATTTTTAGGGCAGTGAAGCTATGGTGGGTACACATCTTGCCATTTTATTTAAGTTTTCAAAACCCATAGAAGGAACAACACGAATGTGCACTAAGGTAAATTATGGGCTTTTGGTGACGATGGTGTGTGAAGATGGGATCATCTAATGTACCACTCAGATGAATGCTCTGTGGGGAGGCGGGTAGATGGAGTGTATGGGAACACGCTATACTTTCCGGTCAATTTTGCTGTAAACTAAACTTCTCTAAAGGTAAAGATTAATAATTATTAAAAAAAGAAAAAAAGAATCTCAAGAGGTTCTGAACGTACTAATAGAAAAAAAATCTCTCACCTAACTTATTAAGCAGCCTGGGTAAAAAGTAAATCTAACTAAATCATTCATCCCCCTGCTTACAACCCCCCTCAAAGGGGGGGTTGCTGCCTTCCTGAATGAGCATGGTGTAAGCCCTGTCAGTAGAACTTGAGGTGATTTTAGTGAAACACAGACAAATATTTTCTAAATTTTTAAACGTAATGTATTTATCATAAATTGTATTAGAAAAATAAAACTAACAAAAAATTAGAAGTTGGAAACAATATGCTGATTCTGATAATTGGGTTTTTTATGTTTATGCTATGGCATCCTGCACATAGCCTTTTAAGAACTCAATTCCCTTATTAAACATTCTTTTTCCTCTGTTAATGTCCATGATAAAATTAGAGGTATTTTCTGCTCTTGGAAAAGAATTTTAACCACCTGCATGTTATGCAGTTACTATTTTTAAATGATCTAGCTTAGAGACTAAATTCCAAACAACATAAAATGTTTCATAGTACTCAAAAAATTAAAATGATTTAAAAGAATCATAAAAACAAGCCAAACAGCAAGTGAAATATATTAGGATAAAAGAAAATAGAACTCTCATATTCCTGGTGAAATCAGATTAAATTTTGACTTTGTCAATAGCTTTTAACAACTTGGTGCTTAAAGAAATTATATCTAAGGTAATATGGTGCTTAAAGAAATTATATCTAAGGTAATTATTATATATCTTTCTATTTTTCTGTAGTTTTATTATGTCTTGAATTTATTGGCCTTTTACAATCAGTTTAACTGTAATACTATACACATTGCTATGCACTTGTAGCATGATTTTTTCCCCTTCCTGGAAAAATGGCAGCTACTAAAAGAAAAAGTTTTAAAATTTTGATTCTTGCAATGAAGGCCCTTCCCAGTGTTGGCAAAAATCAGGAAATAAGAAGAATATTTCTCTTCTTGTCCTGTGTAATAGTATTATTAAAGAACATGAGACTCCAGCTATTGAGAAGTATAATATCATTGCTAACCAAGCCCAGCAAGTATGGACTGGTTTTAGACAGAATAATTTTCACTTAATAAGTAATGCCTATATTTTACTTTTTCTTCAATTTGTATATTGGAGTCTGGGTCTCTTTCTATTCTGTCACGTAGACATTAAACTGAAGAAGCAGAAACTTCAGTGTCCCCTCTTTATCCTTGGCACATAGCCACACACATTGCTACATAATAGATAATTTAATAAAAATATACAGAAATGAAAACTTCTTTCAGTGTTAAAACTTACAATTTTATTCATAACATGCTTCTCTTACTAAGATGCAAAAATGGTAAGGTTACTTCATATATACTCATATTGTGATGTCCTTCATTATGAATATGCATATTATTTATGCAGCATATAAATCTTTGGAGAGAAAACAAAATTGTGACCAAGAATATTTCACTCACATAAAAGCTATTCTGAATATACAAATTCTTGATCTCCCATTATATTAAATGTACACAGTACACCTCTTCTCTTTGTCTCAGCCCCCAGATTTGCAAACTATCTCCATTTTTATAGTTCTCCAATTGTGCCTTTCTTTTTTCACGAGAAGAATCCTCAAACAATATTTCCTGGTGATAGATTCAAGTATTTTCCCAGTCTTTCACTCTTCCTTTTATCTACTTTCCTTGCTACATGATTTTGCAGTCCCTTCCACTAGAACTGGAATGTATTTCCCCAACTTGACTTAGGACTTGGCCATGTGATTTGCGTTAGCCAAAGAAATATAGCGGAAGTGAGAATTTGACAATTATCGCTTTAGTTTGAAAAAGACGTTGTGAGTTCTGGTTGTTTGGTCCTCTGGCATCACTATGAAATGTCTTTTCCATGGTTAACTGTTGCCCTCAGCCTGGAACCCAAAATGAACACAATTAGATTCAGAAGAATCTTACCTACATCACATCTAGTATAGCCAGATAATGTAAAGCAGAGCCAACAACACCACCTAGCCTGGATCAGCCAACCTTACTCACCCTACCACTGTATGAGCCAAAACAGATGAACATTGTTTAAGCCACTGAGTTTTGAGGTAGTATGACAATGCTGCAGCACTCTGGTGGATATTTATCCAGATAAATGCATTTGGCAACCCAGCCATGATAGCTTCAGCCAGTAATTATTGAAGAGCTAGACTGACAAAAGAAGCAAGCAGAGTTATGAAGACATGGCATTTCTGCAGCTGCTGAAGTTGCTGGATATCTAAGTGTTCATGTGTAGGCAACTAGGAATAAGTAAATTTCCATAAGACAATCTCTCAGACAGCTCAGTATCATCAGGTTCATGGAATTAAAGTTTGGTATATTGGCTTTCCCAGTAATTCTTTAAGTTATTCGATATGCAGAAATAAAGACTTTTCTATTAATTAACTAGAGTAGATTATGTTGCCTGCAACTAAACTTTGAATAGAGAGAATAATTAAGTTGACCTTACTTTTACTTCAATTTTAATTTGGGAATTTCTTCTTTATTTCTATTTACATTACTTTTTAGGTAGTAAAATACCACTCAGATAACCAGAATCCAAGGCCCAACCGGCTTTTTATCAATTATTCAGTCTTGAGTAAGTTATATAATTTCCCCAATCCCCACTTTCCTCACTGGTAAAATGTGGAAAATAGGTGACATCTGCTTTTTTTTTTAAGAATATAAAAGTATAAGTTCTGAGATCACTTAAATTCTAGTAGGGAGAGAATATAGGAACCAGGTAAATATATAAGTCCAGATAGGGGGACATAAAATCAGCAATTGCTACAAAGAATAAGTGGATAAGGGTAATAAGACAGTGAGGCAAAGTTTCCAAGAGAAATTTGTCTGAGATTTGAACAGGGGCATGGGTAGAAATGGTCAGAAATAAGCAATATTTTAAGATTAGGCATGAGTGTCGAAAATTCTGATATCTGGACAAGTATGCTTTGACTTTGAGTAAGCCAGACTTGAATTTAGATTTCTTTCTGATACATCAGCAAATGGCCTTGAATAAGTCAATTTATCTCTTTCACAGGACCTACTTTGATATGGATTCCGTGAGATAGTCTTCTTACAAAGTGAAAAACACTGTTATTATAAAACCCACTTTATTATAAAAAGTAACATAGGAGTTTGCAAATGCTTGCACCGTTGAAAATAATTAGAGAATCACAAAGTAGAAAAATGATATAGCTAATTAAGTTTTCAACACAGGGCAATTGATGAATTTGATTTAGAATTTCTATGGGAGTCAAAAGAAGAGCAAATCAGCAGAAGCAGTAGACTTCTCTTTCCTTGTAAACAGTATTCTGAAGGACCTTTGGATCTGCCTGCCGTATCACACTCTTGGTTCTAATGGCTCTTTTTCTCCTGAAGCAACCATTAAGAACACCGCAGACTCTCACAAATGAAGGCATCTCCTGAACAATTTCACCCCTATGTTGATAACAGCTTTGTAATTTAGTTTTAACTAAAAAATAAATCTATTTGAAAGAGTTGACCTCAAAGCACCTTTCTGGTGTGACTATATGTGTTTATATTAAGAATAAGCAGTAACCTTGCTTTTTCAATAGCCATGTAACACAATAAATTCCAGCTATTTCATATTTTGCCTCATGCATCTTTAACATACCCTATAGCCAAGCTTCAGTTGTAAGAGCACTGTGGCTAATGAAAATATATGACTCAGAAAAAGTTTTACAAACCACATTTATCCGTAATTCTAGGAAATAGGGAGAAGAGCAATGTTTTTTACTTTAAAAAAATAAGAAAATCTGATTTGCAAGTTACTTAGCAAGAAAATAGGTGCTATTTTAAAGGTTTTTTTAAAAAATAATTGTGTTGAAAATACCTTCAAAATATCCTTGTCAATACCTTTTCAACTAACTACATCTACTAGACCGAAATAAAGTTTGCAAAATATCAAGTCAACCGAAAGAAAAATTTTTCAACCCAGTTGCATGACTGCTGAGTAGCAATTATGAGTAAAGCAGGGCTCCAGAGCATAGAAAGATAAGTAAGTACTCATAAGGAATTGACAATTTAGGTGAGAAAACAGAAAAATGACGCAGCAATAGTCTGTTAATGATCCCAGAAAAGCAGCTAGGGAAACTGCTTGCTGCCTTATTCATTTTTTTTTTTCAATCTCTCTGAGCGAAATTTGGCAATAACATCACCCAAGTCTCTGATCTTTCAACTTTAAACTACATCATAACCGTTAGAGTGAACTCTTGCCAACAGCTTAAATACAAGCTGAAAAGTTGAGTCTTTTGACTACCACATCTTTCTAATCATCAGAGAAATGCAAATAAAAGCCATCTTGAGATGTCACCTACCCCAGTAAGATTAGCACACATCACAGTCTCAAAGGTGCAGATGGATGGCGCTGATGTGGAGAGAGGGAACACTCTTACACTGTTGGTGAGACTGCAAACTAATACAGCCTCTTTGGAAAGTATGGGGAATCCTCAAAGATCTCAAATTAGATCTCCCATTTGACTCCACAATCTCACTACTAGGCATCTACCCAGAAGAAAAAAAAAATCATTTTATCATAGGGACATTTGCACTAGATTGTTTATCACAGCTCAATGTACAATCTCCAGGACATGGAAACAAATTAAATGCCCATCAACTCAGGAATGGATTAACAGATTGTGGAACATGCACACCATGGAATACTATTCAGCCATAAAGAAGATGGTGACTTCACATCTTTTGTAATATCCTGGGTGGAGTTGAAACACATTCTTCTTAGTAAAGTATCACAAGAATGGAAAAGCAATTATCCAATGTACTCAATACTAATATGAAGCCAGTAGATGATCTAATGCATGCCCAAATAGGAGAAAACACATTTCAAGTTGAGGGAAAGGTAATAAGAGAAGTGGGGGGAGGGGGTCACAACTTTTGCGTGGGGAACATAACCACGAGAGGGATTTGTACCTAACAAAATTAACTTTTTTGACCTGGGTTGTTTGTACCCTCACATTAACCTGAAATAGATTTACTTAAAAAATAAAAGACCTATATTCTCTCTGCTTCTGCTGGAGGCTTCTAAAAGGTGAGTTTTGAAAATGGTTGTAGATTCTCTATTGCTTAAAACCTATGGAGTAGCTGTAAGGCTGCTTCCCAGTTTCTGAGTCTACACACACATACACTTCCTCCCTCGTGCTCTAAATATGGGCCTTCCATCAATCTCATAACGCTGTATTGCAGAGGGCATGCCAAACACCTTGGACTCAATTTCCTACTCAGCACTGTTCCTACTTTCATTTTGAAGTAAGTAACTACTGGCCATGACTGTAGATTTAAAAATAACATTCGCATACTATACATCTGATATAGGACTTTTAACCAGAAGCAACAAACAACTCAAGCAAATTAGCAAGAAAACATCAAACAACCCCATTAAAAAGTGGGCAAAAGATACGTACAGAAACATTTCTAATGAAGATGGACTAATTGCCAACAAACACATGAAAAAATGCTCAATATCTCTATCACCAGGGAAATGCAAATCAGAATCACATAGAGTATCACCTGTTTGCACTGAGAATGGCTCACATCATAACGTCCCCATACTTAATTTTGAAAAGTACAGTCTTAGAGGACATTTTATATAGACAAAAGAATTATCACTGTTTCCAACACCCAGGAGTAAATCCTGCACTCAATAATCACCAAATATTTTTTCAGCTTTTCTTTTAAGTCTTTAGATCTACATCTCTTATCCATCTAATGGGTTGAGATAATTTCATACGATTTCTTCTAGATCTAAAAATTCATGAATTCTATGTGAGAAATTCTATAATTGAGGCCATGGCATATATGAGGAAGTCATGGGTCATGATTCTTGACTTCAAGGAACTTATAATTTGATTGATAGGCGTAACATAACTAAACACACAGGTTTGGTTGGTGTGCAATGCGTGGACACAGAAAATAGGCCCACAGGTACCAGAGGAGTTGGTGATCACTGAGGGTTTTGCTATACAGGTTGAACTGCTTTGAGAAGAAATAACGTGAGGTTGTGCATCAAAAGTTGTATGGTTTTTGCAGGAGGACATTTCTTGTAAGATGACAGCTAAAATGAATAACCTGTTCTAGGGAGTGTATAGCTGTTTGGCCGTATTGGAAACTACAGGGAGGTATAGACTTCAAATGAGCCAGGAAAGGCTGAGTCAGAAGGCTAGTCACATCAGTTTTCCAGAGAATTTGTGAAGTATGCAATTATTAAAGATGGTTTGGGGGTCATTAGAAAATGAGAATCTTCTTATAGGAAGATGGCTATATAAATCTGATCATAAGTTCCATTTTTTTAATAACTTACATTTAAAATAGAAGCATGACACTTAAAAAACATGTCTCTGAAAACATTTATAGTGTAGCTGACTAGAGAAAGATTAGACATGAACTATAATAATGTTCTTGGAACTCTTTAAAATGTTATCTGTTTTCAAAACAACAAAACTTGAAAAATCGTATGTACATTATAAAGAAAATTATAGCTAATACTTTGGCATATTACTTACAAAGCTATGTTATGATCATATTTTCTTGCACAACTAAAATCCAAGTGTTTAATGATGAGCTAGTTTAATAAAATGCAAAAACTTTTTGACAGTGTATGTGGAGCACAAGGCTAGCCACATGAAAATATGAGATTCAACAACACATAGGGAAATTGCAAGTATATTCAGGAAGGTCATGGAGAGTCTAATAAATTATCTAAGAAGTATACCTGCCTTGCTAGGAAGGGAAGATGACATTTTTATACACTGGAACCTGAAGTCAAATAAATCTCACTGTTCTACTGATTGGTACCTATAAGTTCACAGTAGTTTGCCAAAGTCACTTGCTAATAGGGAAGTGCTGCGTTCAATGCTATCTTTTACAAATTCTTCACCTCTCACCGGTATGACACCTGCATCTAAAGGCAAGAAATTGTATAGAAGTAGACACAACTTAAAACAGAGGTTCTCACTTTCAAGTACATTGAGTTGGTATACAAAATGCATGTATAGACAGTTCCAGGAATTATAACCATTCATAGCACATCCTGTATTTTGTAATGCTTTGGTGCTGGTGGTACAATTTAAATATTTAGATATTTTCCTTAAACTAAGAGGTTGAAATTTTAATCTATGAAGGTAATTTCTGCAAAAAAAAAAAAATTAGACATGAAACATTACAATGACTTTCTTATAAAGTGGGGATTAAATACAATAAAGTGTGTGGCTTTGTCTATGTGCCCTACAGGTTTGGCCACAGAGTGTTCAATTGGACGCTTGACAGTCTTGATGGATGTTTTATTGAATTTGCTCATTGTGAAAACACAATTTTGCCTTTAGATGATCATTTGTGGGTCTCCCCCAATAAAACCACTTTGCTTTTAATAGAGCTTTGAACTAATAGAGTTTCTAAAGGTTTCTTTGAAAACCTCCCTATTACTTATCTCTATAAATAATAACAGTATTTATAACAGCTCTCTCTGAGCTATTACCTCATTTTCCTGTCTAATAATGTGACATCTGACATATTTATTTGAAAAGAAAAGTGACCAAGAATTAATATGTTGTAAACCACCAGCACTTGAACAACTTTGAAAATACATGACATTATGTAACAATTTCATATTATCTTCTCTCTATGTAGTACCTAATTTGAACACAGAGTAAACAAAATTTAGCTTTAAAATTTTCCTCTGGTTTCTTTATTGTAACTTTCACTAAAAGCAAGTCCATTTCACTATGTTATCTCAGCGCTATACATTAAAACTTCTATAAATGGTATATACTAGAGAAGATTGTAACTTTTACAGATAAAACTTTAAAAATTAGATCTAAGTTATTGCATTCAAAGAATACAGCAATAATTATAGCTATTGTATACAACAATGTAATAGACACTGGTCTCTATATGTCAAGTACAGACAATCACATATTATAATATGTAGGACAAAAATACAAAAAAATTCATCAATAGCACTTTGTACAGATACATGTGTTTCCATTATGTGAGCCTGCAGAGTCAGGCTTGACTCTATTAATACAACTAAAATAGCATATACATTTCAATTCCTTAACTACATCCATTAGTACAAAAAGTTATATTTAACAACAGTTCTATGTGCATATTTGCATTTAATAACGTCTGCATGTTTGTATCCTATTACAACATACATTTGATTGCAATGGCTTTGGTGAAAGTGGCATTACAACTTAAATTGTTGCTGACATACTATTTCACCTGTAATCCTAATAAATCTTGAGCCTATGTGGCTCAGTTAATTGATGTAGTCATAATTCATAAAACTACAGTTAAAGCATAAAATAGGAATTGGAAAAGAAGTTCAATCTTTAATGATCTCTTTCAAATAATTTTAAAGAGAATATTTAAATCCTATTTAAAAGCTAATCCACAATTCATACATATCAATAGATCTAAGACCAACAAACCCCAAAACTTATTCTCTTGCGATTTGCAGGTACAATACTTTTAGGATCTCCCTCCAACCCTATTTTACCTACATTGCACTCTCTACCATCCCTTCATTTCCTATTACATAGACGATTTTTAGCCCTTCCCTCTAATTTCTCATCCTTTTCCTCAGAGTTCTGCTGATCTCTCTATCTACTTTTCTAAATTTGTCTCATCCAAGATCTGGGAATTGGGTTAGCAAAAAACATCCTTCAAGGGATAAATGAAAGAAGGTGGATTAAAGAAAGATGGGGAATCTTCATATTTTATTTCTTTTTCTTTGTGTCTCTTCTCAGTCATCTCCCTTCCCAGACTTTGGAGTATAGCAACAATTTAAAGGACATATGATTAATGCTAGTATGGTGCATAACAGAGGACAGAACACAATTTCACTCTTGATTTTTAACCTATCATAGCTATATTTTTACTAATGTAGCTGATCAGCATCATCATTATTTTAAAGCATATAATAAATGTGTTCGCTAAAATATTAAAATCATATGCTCAACTTACATTTGCTTCCTTCAATTTTGCCTTTTAAATAAGAACTAATATTGAATTTATATAGTCTCTTAATTTATATAAAAATCTATATGCCAGTTATATAAATTCCTATAGCAATTATAATTATGTGAATAAATATAATAAATATGTATAAAGGATAAATAAGTGCATAAAGAAAAAATACTGCAATATAAATTGCTTTAATATTAAATTCCAGAGAATACTTAGAGGAAAAAATAGAGTGGATTAAAATTACAGTTGATAGGGAAAATTGATGGCCCTGAAATAAAGTAGAGAAAATAAATATTTATAAAGTAATTACAAATAATTAATTTGACTTAAAAGATGTCATTAGGAAGTTCTTATAGCATTATAATAGTCTAACAAGTAGCATAGGTGAATGGATTACTGCCTCTGCAGCAAACTTGCACTTCTTAACACATTTTTCTGGCACCACAAATTATGAAATACTGTGGCTTCTTTGGAGACCTAATTGCTTCTGTGTTTCTCCATCTTTTACCATATTAAATATTTTCAAGGAGAACGAAGCGAACATAATCAGGGTTTTTTTCCCAGAAGATCTAACCACTTCAGCAGTTTACCTAATTTTTCATCAAATATATATTAAAGAAAATAAAATGTTGCATTTTACTTAGCTATGCATTGGACTCTGAAACAGCCTTAATTTTAGCTTCAAATATTTAATTATGAAGATATAATTTACTAACACATGAGATCACATGTTACAGAAAGTCCAAATCAAATGATCTATTCCACAACCAGGATGTTTTATATGTGCTAGGCTGTCAATAAAATTTTGCTAAATGAGTAATGAATGGAAAATTAAATACTGAAAAATTCATTTTAAAATAGATATTATTTATTATTTTTATATCCATTATATTTTTTTCAAGGTATGATTGTTCTTACTGAAATCCCAGTTTACCAACTTTTTTTTTTTTTTTTTTTTTTCCAATTCAGAAATTTCTTTTTTATTATTAAATCGTAAATGCATAGATCATGTATACATTAATGCATTTATGGGGTACAATGTGCTGATTTCTTTTTTTTTTTTTTTTTTTTTAATTTTTTTATTAAATCATAAGTGTATACAATGATATGATTATGGGGCATCATACACTCACTTCATAAACCATTTGACACATTTTTATCCCAGTGGTTAACATAGCCTTTCCGGCGTTATCTCAGTTACTGTGCCAAAACATTTATATTCTACATTTACCAAGTTTCGCAAATACCCCTGTAATATGCACCACAGGTGTGATCCCACCGATTCCCCTCCCTCTACCCACCCACCCCCTTTCCCACTTCCCCCTATTGTTAAGTTGTAGCTGGGTTATAGCTTTCATGTGAGAGTCCCAAATTAGTTTCATAGTAGGGCTGTGTACATTGGATATTTTTTCTTCCATTCTTGGGATACTTTACTAAGAAGAATATGTTCCAGCTCCATCCACGTAAACATGAAAGAGGTAAAGTCTCCATCTTTCTTTAAGGCTGCATAGTATTCCATGGTATACATATACCACAATTTATTAATCCATTCGTGGATCGATGGGCACTTCGGCTTTTTCCATGACTTAGCAATTATGAATTGGGCTGCAATAAACATTCTGGTACAAATATCTTTGTTATGTTGTGATTTTTGGTCTTCTGGGTATATGCCCAGCAGAGGAATTACAGGATTGAATGGCAGATCTATTTTTAGATCTCTGAGTGTTCTCCATATATCCCTCCAAAAGGAATGTATTAATTTGCATTCCCACCAGCAGTGCAGAAGTGTTCCCTTTTCTCCGCATCCACGCCAACATCTCTGGTCTTGAGATTTTGTGATATAGGCTAGTCTCATTGGAGTTAGATGATATCTCAAAGTAGTTTTGATTTGCATTTCTCTGATGATTAAAGATGATGAGCATTTTTTCATATGTCTGAAGGCCGTGCGCCTGTCTTCTTCAGAGAAGTTTCTCTTCAAATCCCTTGCCCAGCCTGCGATGGGATCCCTTGTTTTTTTCTTGCTGATGCGTTTGAGTTCTCTGTGGATTCTGGTTATTAAACCTTTGTCAGAGTTATACCCTGCAAATATCTTCTCCCATTCTGAGGGCTGTCTGCTTGCTCTGCTTACTGTGTTCTTAGCTGTGCAGAAGCTTTTTAGTTTGATCAAGTCCCAGTAGTGTATTTTTGAAGCTGCTTCAATTGCCCGGGGGGTTCTCCTCATGAAATACTCACCCAGACCAATTTCTTCAAGGGTTTTCCCTGCATTCTCCTCTAGTATTTTTATAGTTTCATGTCTTAAGTTTAAATCTTTAATCCAATGAGAGTCTATCTTAGTTAATGGTGAAAGGTGTGGGTCTAATTTCAGTCTTCTGCAGGTTGCCAGCCAGTTCACCCAGCACCATTTGTTAAATAGGGAATCTTTTCCCCACTGAATGTTTTTAATTGGCTTGTCAAAAATCAA
Organism: Nycticebus coucang; assembly: GCF_027406575.1. Classification (NCBI taxonomy): domain Eukaryota; kingdom Metazoa; phylum Chordata; class Mammalia; order Primates; family Lorisidae; genus Nycticebus; species Nycticebus coucang. The sequence goes on along the minus strand of NC_069784.1, from coordinate 74,111,527 downwards.
ATAGCGGTAAGTAGCTGGATTCATCTCTTGGTTCTCTATTCTATTCCAGATATCTACTTCTCTGTTTTTGTGCCAATACCATGCTGTTTTGATCACTATCGATTTGTAGTAAAGTCTGAGGTCTGGTAGTGTGATTCCTCCTGTTTTGTTTTTATTTCTGAGTAATGTCTTGGCTATTCGAGGTTTTTTCTGATTCCATATAAAACGAAGTAATGTTTTTTCAAGATCTTTAAAATATGACAGTGGAGCTTTAATAGGGAGTGCGTTGAAAGTATATATTGCTTTGGGTAGTATGGACATTTTGATAATGTTGATTCTTCCTAGCCATGAGCATGGTATGTTTTTCCATTTGTTAACATTTTCAGCTATTTCTTTTCTTAGAGTTTCATAGTTCTCTTTATAGAGATCTTTCACGTCTTTTGTTAGGTAAATTCCCAAATATTTCATCTTCTTTGGCACTACTGTGAATGGGATAGAGTCCTTAACTGCTTTTTCAACTTGACTGTTGTTGGTGTATATAAAGGCTACCGATTTATGAATGTTGATTTTGTAACCTGAGACGCTGCTGTATTCCTTGATCACTTCTAGGAGTTTTGTAGTAGAGTCCCTAGTGTTTTCCAGATACACAATCATATCATCTGCGAAGAGCGAGAGTTTGATCTCTTCTGACCCTATATGGATACCCTTGATCGCCTTTTCTTCCCTAATTGCGGTGGCTAAAACTTCCATTACAATGTTGAAAAGCAATGGAGACAATGGGCAGCCTTGTCTGGTTCCTGATCTGAGTGGAAATGATTCCAATTTAACTCCATTCAATATGATATTGGCTGTGGGTTTGCTGTAGATAGCCTCTATCAGTTTAAGAAAAGTCCCTTCTAGACCAATTTTCTTGAGTGTTCTGATCATGAAGGGATGCTGGATATTATCAAAAGCTTTTTCTGCATCAATTGAGAGAATCATATGGTCTTTGTTTTTTAATTTGTTTATGTGCTGAATTACATTTATAGATTTACGTATATTGAACCAGCCTTGAGACCCTGGGATAAAACCAACTTGGTCATGATGTATAATTTGTTTGATGTGTTGCTGGATTCTGTTTGTTAGGATCTTGTTGAATATTTTTGCATCTATATTCATTAGTGATATTGGTCTATAATTTTCTTTTCTTGTTGGGTCTTTTCCTGGTTTGGGGATCAGGGTGATATTTGCTTCATAGAACGTGTTGGGTAGTCTTCCTTCTTTTTCTACATTTTGGAACAGGTTGAGTAATATAGGTACTAATTCCTCTTTAAAGGTTTGGTAGAATTCTGACGTGAAACCATCTGGTCCCGGGCTTTTCTTTTTAGGGAGGTTTTGTATAGTTGATGCTATTTCTGAACTTGATATGGGTCTGTTCAACATTTCCACTTGATTCTGGTTAAGTCTTGGAAGGTGGCGTGCTTCCAAGTATCGGTCTATTTCCTTCAGATTTTCATATTTCTGAGAATAAAGTTTCTTGTAATATTCATTAAGGATTTTTTGGATTTCTGATGAGTCTGTGGTTATTTTGTCTTTGTTGTTTCTGATTGATGATATTAGAGATTTTACTCTTTTTTTCCTGATTAGGTTGGCCAGAGGTTTATCTATTTTATTGACCTTTTCAAAAAACCAGCTTTTTGATTTATTGATCTGTTGTATTATTCTTTTGTTTTCAATTTCATTTAATTCTGCTCTAATTTTGGTTATTTCTTTTCTTCTACTGGGTTTGGGGTTGGAATGTTCTTCCTTTTCCAGTTGCGTGAGATGTCCCATTAAGTTGTTAACTTCCTCTCTTTCCGTTCTCTTGAGGAAGGCTTGCAGTGCTATAAATTTCCCTCTTAGAACTGCCTTTGCAGTGTCCCACAGGTTCTGATAGCTTGTGTCTTCATTGTCATTTTGTTCCAAAAAATTGGTGATTTCTTTCTTAATCTCATCTCTGACCCAGCTATCATTCAGCATAAGGTTATTTAACTTCCATGTTTTTGTATGGGTATGCAGATTCCTGTTGTTACTCAATTCAAGTTTTATTCCATGATGGTCCGAGAAGATGCACGGAATAATTTCTATTCCTTTAAATTTACTGAGGTTAGTAAATTGTGACCTAAAATGTGATCAATTTTGGAGTAAGTTCCGTGGGCTGATGAGAAGTATGTGTATTCAGTTTTGTTGGGATGAAATGTTCTGTAGATGTCTGCTAAATCTAAATATTGGATGGTTAGGTTTAAATCTAAGATTTCTTTGCTCAGCTTCTTTCTGGAGGATCGATCCAACACTGCCAAGGGAGTGTTGAAATCTCCAACGATTATGGAGCAGGAGGAAATCAAGTTACTCATGTCTGTTAGAGTTTCTCTTATAAATTGAGGTGCATTCTGGTTGGGTGCATAGATATTAATAATTGAGATCTCGTCATATTGAGTATTACCCTTAACAAATATGAAGTGACCATTCTTGTCCTTCCTTACTTTTGATGGTTTAAAGCCTACTGTATCTGCAAATAAAATTGCAACACCTGCTTTTTTCTGATTACCATTTGCCTAAAATATGGATGACCATCCTTTCACCCTGAGTCTGTATTTGTCTTTTAAGTTGAGATGTGACTCTTGTATGCAACAAATATCTGGCTTAAGTTTTTGTATCCAGTCAGCTAACCTATGCCTCTTTAGAGGACAGTTTAAGCCATTCACATTGATGGAGAGTAAGGATAAGTCTGGTGGAATTTTGGGTATCGAGTTTTTCAAAGGTCCAGTGGACATTTTTAATCCTTTCGCCAGTGTGGAAGTTGGAGTTTGATCCGAAGTTTCTGAGTGAGTTTACTTTTGTGGTATAGGATTGGGTTGGTCATTGTGGAGGATAGGTCTGAGAACATCCTGGAGAGCTGGTTTACTTATGGCAAATTTTTTCAACATATGAATGTCATTGAAGTATTTAATTTCTCCATCATAGATGAAACTCAGTTTAGCTGGATACAAGATCCTGGGTTGAAAGTTTTTTTGCTTTAGGAGATTAAAAGTTGATGACCAGCCTCTTCTTGCTTGAAAAGTTTCAGCAGAGAGATCTGCAGTTATTCTAATATTCTTACCTTTGTACGTTATAGTTTTCTTTCGCCGGGCTGCTTTGAGAATCTTCTCTTTCATGTTAACTTTAGTGAAGCTAATTATGATATGTCTGGGAGATGGCTTTTTGGGGTTGAATCGTGCTGGGGTTCTGAAGCTGTCTGCTATCTGAATTTCAGATTCTCTAGGCATGTCTGGAAAATTTTCTTTCATAATTTCACGTAGAAGGGCCTCTGTGCCCTTGGCTGCCACGTCATCAGCCTCCGAAATTCCTATAACCCTTATGTTATGTTTTTTCGAATTATCTGAGAGCTCTCTGAGTGAGTGATCCGTTTTTGCTCTCCATTTCTCTTCCTCTTTGAGAGATTGGGAGCGTTCGAAGACTTTATCTTCAATGTCAGAAATCCTTTCTTCTGCTTGCTCCATTCTGTTACTGAGGGATTCTACTGTATTTTTCATATCTTTGAGGGCTGTAAGTTCTTGTTTCAGTGTGTCTAAGTCTTTGGTGGTTTTGTCTTTAAATTCGTTAAATTCTTGAGACAGTTTTTGAATTTCTCCTCGAATTCCTAATTCCATTTTATTAATCTTGTCTGCAAACCAAATTCTGAATTCGACTTCTGACATCTCAGCCAGTTGTTTATGAATGGGATCTTCAATCACATCTGCCGTATCTTTTCTTGGGGGGGGTGATCTATTCTGGTTATTCATGTTACCAGAGTTTTTCCGCTGATTCCGCCCCATGGTTTACTCCCTTTGGTTTTTCCCCTGGGGTTTTATCGAGGGCCCGTACAGTGTTGTGGCCTGAGAAACTGGGGCCCTGTCTGGTGTGGTGGAGCAAAGTGGTTCTGTCTTGTTTTCAGCTGGTTTCTGTTCTATCCTATTGCAACTTCTACTCTGGCTTGAAGTCTCAGCTGTGTGGAAAAATCAGCAATTAAGTCACCCCGCCTGCCCACCTCTGGCCCCAGTTGGAAAAGGAGAATCAAACCTTCCTACAATCGCACACCCAGGGCACCACCTGAAAAGTCCTCAGTCTATTAGCCCAGTTCAAAAGGTCCGAATCAACTGTCTCAATCGGCGCTTGTCTCAGGTGGAAGGGTTCAAGAGGTCTCTGGGAACTGGATCACAGGGGCCTGGTGACTCCTCTGAGACAGCTCACCCCAGTGCAGCGTGGAGTCAGGAGGAGCCACCCCGCAAACAGAGCAGTCTGGGAAGGTTGACGTCTCCTTCCCCACTTTGCCCCTCCGTCGGACCCAGTCACTGGTATCTCTGCAGATGGCTAACCCAGTTGCCTGCAGTGAACAGACACTCCAGGGGTTTGCACCTGCCTGAATCACGAGGAAGTCTGCCAGGCCCCCGCAGACTGCCGCTATCTAGCAGGAGGAGATGGGGCCTGACATCTTTGAGTGTTTGATGCAGGTGATGGGAAGGAGGTGTTCACTCAGGCTTAGCCCCGTCCCTGATGGATGCTGCTAACAGAACAGAACAGAACAGACAACTTTGTGAGGTTCTGTCTCTGTTCCTGTCGTCGCCTACAGGAGACGGGCTGTTTTGAGTTCAAACGTCTTTGCTGCTGGAGAATTGCGTCTGAACACCTCTCTGGGTCGGCCCCGCCCTGGAGGCTTCTGGGTTTGTGAGCCGTGACACAGGTGGCCTCCTCTGGTTGCCCAGGGAGACAGGGGGTGTGGCCTCAGAATATCCAGAAGTGAGCGTTCTGCCGTTAAAGAAAAAACGGCTGTTGATCTACCTCCAGGGAACTGCTGCTCTGGTGTGGGCACTCAGGCGACCCTTTTCTCCTCTGTCCCGTGCCCCAGAGTCAGCACTGAGCGGCCGCAGTTTGTGCTGGGTCCACACCCCTTAAGAGATCCCCCAAGAATCAGAACTCTTGGGGGATGGGCCCCCAGACCCGGATTGGGAGTGGGGCGGGGGGAAGCTAGAGTTTCATTCAGTTTCACGCAATACTACGGTCCGGGGAGGGCTCCTGCGCTGCACCACAGGGAAGTGCCGCCAAGGCTTGATTTTCCCTCAGCAGAGTGCCCTCTCCTCGCTCACGTATCCCAGAGTCAGCGCTGACCTGACGCAGCTCAGGCACTGTGCACTCCCCTCGAGAAATCACCCAAGGAGCCGAACTCCGGAGGGATAGGCCCTCAGACCCCGAGTGAGAGTAGGGGCTCTCAGCTCTCAGCGGGGAGGCCAGAGTCTTATTCAGTCTTGTGCCCGGGGAGGGCTCCTGCACTGCACTGCAGGGAAGTGCCGCCAAGGCTTGATTTCCCCTCAGCGGAGTGCCCTCTCCTCGCTCACGTATCCCAGAGTCAGCGCTGACCTGACGCAGCTCAGGCACTGTGCACTCCCCTCGAGAAATCACCCAAGAAGCCGAACTCCTGGGGGATAGGCCCTCAGACCCCGAGTGAGAGTAGGGGTTCTCAGCTCTCAGCGGGGAGGCCAGAGTCTTATTCAGTCTTGGGCCCCGTATGCCCGGGGAGGGTTAGTGCACTGCACCGCAGGGAAGTGCCGCGAGGCGTGACTCCCCCTCAGCCCGGTGCCCTCTCCTCACTCGGCGCGCCTCAGAGTCAATGCTGCCCAGTCGCAACTCGGGGACTGTCCACTCCCCTTGAGAAATCACCCAAGGATCCGAAGTCCTGGGGGACAGGCCTCCAGACCTCAGTGGGCGGGAGGGGAGCGCCGGGGATTCAGGGTTGCCGGCAAAGGATTCCCAAAGTTTTATTCAGCCCTATGTCCGGCAGGAGAACGCCACGGCACCCCAGTAGGGGAGGTAGGTCCAGTTTTTAGAAGGTCTCTCCCATGGAGTGTAGTGGGAGGGGCTTTAATTTCTGCCCACTTGTTCAATTGTGGGGCTCCAGAGCCGGTCTCATGGGGGAGGGGGACTCCCGTCCGCTTGGTGGTGGATTTTGTACCTTTTGTTTGCGTCCTTGTGATCACAACTTGCCTCAGCGGTGTTGATGTGCGTTCTTCAGCCTTCTCTCTTGGTGAGGCTCAAGTCCACCAGGATACTTACTAAATTCCTGTCCCTTAACTCTCCTTCTGGACGGGAGCCTTTGTTGAAAGCTGGCTTCAGTCCGCCATCTTGTCTCGCAATCCAGTTTACCAACTTTTAAAAAATTTTTCATATTAATATAAGCGTCCAAATGATTAGGTTACATTGTCTGCATTTGTGGGGTAAAGTCCAGGTTGTAGTTAAGCCCTTCTCCCACAGGGTGTGCTGTATACCCTACATTGTGCCTATTAGGTAAGGGCACACCCATCTTCTCCACTCACCCCATCTTGAAATTAATTGTGTTTTTCTCTCATGTGGACGTGTAGTAGTTTATCCATTGGTTTCATATTAGCATTGAGTACATTGGGTACCTGCCTTTCCATTCTTGCGATACTTTACTAGAAGAATGTTCTTTCAATATTAATTTACTTAAATAATATTCATTATTTCAATAATTATTGGTGATCTTTATGTCCCACCCAAATTTTTTTTTTTTTTTTGCAGTTTTTGGCTGGGGCTGGGTTTGAACCCACCACCTCCAGCATGTGGGGCTGGTGCCCTACTCTTTTGAGCCACAGGCACCGCACTCTCTCTCTCTCTCTTTTCTTTTTTTTTTATTAAATCATACCATTTTTTATTAATCAGATTAATGCAATCATGGGGCACCATACACCGGTTTTATGTATATTTTGACATATTTTCATCATACTTTTTAACATAGCCTTTCTGGCATTTTCTTAGTTATTGTGTTAAGACATTTATATTCTACATTTAGTTAAGTTTCATATGTACCCTTGTAAGATACACCGTAGGTGTGGTCATACCAATTACCCTCCCTCCGCCCATCTTTCTCCCTCCCCTCCCCTCATTACTCAGAAATAAAAACAAAGCAAGAGGAATCACACTACCAAGCCTCAGACTACACTATAAATAAATAGTGATCAAAACAGCATGCTATTGGCACAAAAACAGAGAGGTAGATGTATGGAACAGAATAGAGAACCAAGAGATGAACCCAGCTACTTACCATTATTTGATCTTTGACAAGCCAATTAAAAACATTCAGTGGGATAAAGATTCCCTGTTTAACAAATGGTGCTGGGTGAACTGGCTGGCAACCTGTAGAAGAAACTGGACCCACACCTTTCACCATTAACTAAGATACTGGACCCACACCTTTCACCATTAACTAAGATAAACTCTCACTGGATTGAAGATTTAAACAAAGACATGAAACTATAAAAATACTAGAAGAATGTGCAGGGAAAACTCAAAGAAATTGGCCTGGGCGAATATTTTATGAGGAGGACCACCCAGGCAATTGAAGCAGCATCAAAAATACACTACTGGGACCTGATCAAACTAAAAAGCTTCTGCACAGCCAAGAACACAGTAAGTAAAGCAAGTAGACAGCCTTCATAATGGGAGAAAATATTTGCAGGTTATGTTTCCAACAAAGGTTTAATAACCAGAATCCACAGAGAACTCAAACGTATTAGCAAGAAAAGAATGAGTGATCCCATCTCAGGCTGGGCAAGGGACTTGAAGAGAAACTTCTCTGAAGAAGACAGGCACATGGCCTACAGACATATGAAAAAGTGCTCATCATCCTTAATCTTCAGAGAAATGCAAATCAAAACTACTTTGAGATATCATCTAACTCCAGTAAGATTAGCCCATATTACAAAAATCCGAAGACCAGAGATGTTGGCGTGGATGTGGAGAAAAGGGAACACTTCCACACTGCTGGTGGGAGTGCAAACTAATACATTCCTTTTGGAAAGATATTTGGAGAACACTTAGAGATCTAAAAATAGACCTGCCATTTGATCCCTCATTCCTATACTAGGTATAAATTCAGAAGACCAAAAATCACATTATAACAAAGATATTTGTACCAGAATGTTTACTGCAGCCCAATTCGTAATTGCTAAATCATGGAAGGAGCCCAAGTGCCCACGACCCACGACTGGATTAATAAATTGTGGTATATGGACACCATGGAATATTATGCAGCCTTAAAGAAAGATGGAGACTTTACCTCTTTCATGTTTACATGGATGGAGCTGGAACATATTCTTCTTAGCAAAGTATCTCAAGAATGGAAGAAAAAATATCCAATGTACTCAGCCCTACTATGAAACTTTCATATGAAAGCTATAACCCAATTATAACCTGACAATTTAACTTTTAAAGCAACAATTCCCAGCCAATGGCTTTTACCTCTGAGGGGCAAGACATACGAAAAGTCTGAGAACGTGTATAGAGATAATGTTACATACCCTGACTGAAGTTGTATATTTAGCATACACACAAACACAAATCACTTAACCATCTGATGGTGTTTCAAAGGATAAATTATTTAATTAAATGAACTTAGAACATGACCTGGCATATAGTAAACATCAAAAATATTAGCTAGTACTATTTTTCATTACTATTTAAAACATCTTACAAATGTTGAAGATGAAAGGCTGAATATGGAACATATGGACAATATCTGAACATGAAGAACTTTTATGAGAAATGTTTAAGAACATAATGAAAATTTAATTTTATCTTATGTATTTATGAAACAATACACTCATGATGAAACAAAAATGCTACATAAGTTGTTTCTATCAGCCAAGTATTATAATGAACATGTTAGGAATATAATGCATTCATTTCTGTTCTGGTCATTTCTTATCTGAATTATTGATATTTACTTGATTAACAGTAAAAGTAGAATTTTTAGTGGATTTCTAGTTGAGAAATTTAGAAAAAAGCTAATTTGATAAGAACAATTTTCTAATACAACCATCCAATGTAAGTGTCCAGAGCCTTAGCTCTTAACAAACAAATACACAAAACAGTGCTACAAATTTCTAATGCAAATAAGCCTTATTTGGGGGAGAGAAAGCATTTTGGAGGATCCATCCATAGTTTTGAGGATCCATATTGGATCATAAAATCCAATATCACCTTAATTTGTAATGCTTTTTTAAGGAAGAGTTCAATGCATAATTCAGATGTCTTCTGGTAAAGAAAAATGTCTAGGAAAAATTGACATAGCTTTAAAATGAAACTTTATTACATTATACTATTTGGATAGTTTCAAATGAAGAAAAATGCAGAAGCAACAAATAATATCCTATCCTAACTAAACAGTAGATAATTTACAAAAATATACTTGTTCTCTCCTTTGCTCTATTTTTTTAAGGAATAATATATTCCAGGTAAAGATGAAGCTTCCAAATCATTCTATTTTTCTTCCATCTTCTCTGAAATTTGAACTATTATAAATTTGATCTGAATCTAGTCCATACTTTTGTTTTTAATTTTTTTTTTATTGTTTGGGATTCATAGAGAGTGCAAAGAATTAGGTTACACTGATTGCATTTGTTAAAGTCCATCTTATAATTGTGTCCAGTCTTCAAGAAATGTGCTATACACCATGGACCCCCTCCCTTTTTTCCACTTGCTCATTCCCCATAAACCCCTCTTGTATTAGCTCATCTACTGCCTTTATATTAGAATAGAGCACACTGGATTCTTTCTTTTTTTTTTTTTTTTTTTTGTAGAAACAGAGTCTCACTTTATGGCCCTCTGTAGAGTGCCGTGGCCTCACACAGCTCGCTGCAACCTCCAACTCCTGGGCTTAAGCGATTCTCTTGCCTCAGCCTCCCGAGTAGCTGGGACTACATGCGCCTGCCACAACGCCCACCTATTTTTTGGTTGCAGTTTGGCCGGGGCCAGGTTTGAACCCACCACCCTTGGTATATGGGGCCAGCGCCTTACCAACTGAGCCACAGGCGCTGCCCACACACTGGATTCTTTCTTCTCCATTCTTGTGATGCTTTACTAAGAAGAATGTGCTCCATCTCCATCTAGGTTAATACAAAAGATGTAAAGTCTCCATCTTTTTACTGTCTGAATGTTATTCCATGCTATACATATATCACAGCTTGTTAATCCATTTCTGGGTTGGTGGACATTTAGGTTGTTTCCACAATTTAGCAATTGTAAATTGAACTACAATAAAGTCTAGTGCAAATGTCCTTATGATAAAAGAATTTTTTTTTCCTTCTGAATAGATGCCTTAAAATAGGATTGCAGGATCAAATGGGAGATCTAATTTGAGTTCTTTGAGGATTCTCCATACTTCCTTCCAAAAAAGGTTGTATTAGTTGCAGTCCCACAGGCAGTGTGAAAGTGTTCTCTTCTCTCCACATTCACACTAGCATCTACAGCTTTGAGACTTTGTGATGTGGGCTATTCTCACGGGGGTTAGATGATATCTCAGGGTAGTTTCGATTTGCATTTCTCTGATGATTAGGGATGGTGAGCATTTTTCATATGTTTGTTAGCCAATCATCTATCTTCCTTAGAAAAGATTCTATTAATCTCTATTGCTCAGTGATATTGTTGGTCTTTTTTTGCTGATTCATTTGAGTTCTCTATAGATCCTAGTTATCAAATTTTTGTCTGATTCATAATATGCAAATATCTTTTCCCATTCTGAAGGTTTTCTGTTTGCTTTGTTTCCTTAGCTGAAAAAAGTATGATGATGGTATTTTAATGGGGATTGCATCGAATCTGTATATTGTTTGGGGAAGTATAGATATTTTCACAATGTTGATTCTTCCCAGCCATGAGCATGGCATGTTCTTCCCTTTGTTACTATCTTCTACTGTTTCTTTTCTTAGGTTTTCATAATTTTCTTTGTGGAGGTCCATCACCTCTTTTGTTACACATATTATTAGGTTTTTTGTTTTTTTGGTTTTTTGCTACTGTGAAGGGAATTGTGCCCTTGATTAGCATCTCATCTTGGCTGTTATTGGCATATACAAAGGCTACTGTTTTTTGGACATTGATTTGACACATTGCTATATTTTTTTATTATTTCTAGTAGTCTTGGGGTTGAGTCTTTGGGGCTCTCTAAGTATAAGATCATATTATTGGCAAAGATTGGAGTTTGGCCTCTTCTGCACACATTCAGATGCCCTTTATTTCCTTCTCTGGCCTGATTGTATTGGCTAGAACTTCCGCCACTATGTTGAATACTAGTGGTGATAGAGGATAACCTTTTTTGAGTTTCAGTTATAAGTGGAAAAGCTTTCAGTTTTACTTCATTCAGTATAATATTAACTGTGGGTGTGTCATAGATGGCTTCAATGAGATTCAGAAATGTGCTACCTATGTCTTTATTATTCAGAGTTCTAATTAGAAAAGCATGCTGAATATTATTGAAGGCTTTTTTCAGCATCTATTAAGATAATTGTATGTCTTTTTTTTTTTTTTTTGCTTCTGTTGATATGGTAAATTTTGTTTATGAATTTGTGTATGTTAAAGCAGCCTTGCATCCCTGGGATGAAGCTTACTTGATCATGATAAATGAATTTTTAATGTGTGGATGTAATCTATTGGCTAGGATTTTATCGAGACTTTTTGCATTTATGTTCATTAGTGAAATTGGTCTAAAATTCTCCTTTTTAGTCTGGTCTTTTCCTGATTTTGGTATCAAGGTGATGTTTGATTCATAGAATGTGTTGGAGAAGATTGCTTTCTTCTCAATTTTTTGAATGATTTCTTCAGTATGAGTATAAGCTCTTCTTTGAAGTTTTGATAGAATTCTGGTGTGAAGCCATCTAGACCAGGGCATTATTTTGTTGGGAGATGTTTTATTGTTTTTTCAATCTCAGGTCTTGAAATCAGTTTGAGAGATCAATTTCTTGATTAAGTCTAGGGAGAGGGTGTGATTTCAGGTATTGATCCATTTCCTCCACATTGTCAAATTTCTGAGCCTACAGTTTCTTGTAGTACTCAGAGATGATCTCTTATTTCTCTGTGGCATCTGCTGTTATTTCCCCTGTATCATTACTATTGATGTTATTAAGAGATTTTACTTTTTTTTTTTCTACAAAATCTGGCCAAAGTTTTATCAATTTTTTTCCAAAAATCAATTTTTTGTTTTGTTACTTTTCTGAACAATTCTTTTGTTTTTTATTTCATTAACCTTTAATTTAATTTTGGTTATTTATTTTCTTCTTCTGGGTTTGAGATTAGGTTGTTCTTGTTTTTCCAATTCTATGAGATGGTTCATGAGTTTGTTGATGTGCTCTTTTTTTGTTCTTCTAATGTAGGCATCTAATACAATAAATTTTTCTCTTAAGACTGCTTTTGCCATATCTCATAGATTTTAGTAATATGTGCCTTTGTTATTGTTATGTTTGAGGAATTTAATGATTTCCTCTTTTATCTCTTCTGAACCCAACTATTATTCAGCATAAGGTTGTTTAATTTTCAAGTCTTTGTGGGAGGATGAACGTTTTTGTTGGAGTTGGTCTTTATTGACTTGTGGTCTGAGAAGATACAAGGTATAATTTCTATTTTTTTAATTTTTCTGAGGTTTGATTTGTATCCTAGGATGTGGTTGATTTTTGAATATATACCATCAGCTAATGGGGAAAATGTATATACCTTAACTTTTGTATGGTTTGTTCTGTGTATGTTTATTAATCCCATTTGTTCTAGGGTCACATTTAAGCCCTTTGTATCTTTGTTTAGTTTCTGTTTAGAGGATCTGTCCAGTTCTGTTAGAGGGATGTTGAAGTCCCTGACTATTATGGTGCTGTGGAATATAACATTGCTTAGATCCATCAAGGTCTGTTTCATAAATCTGGGAGCATTTAACTTGGGTGCTTAAATATTTAAAATTGAAATGTCTTCAAGTTGTATTGTTCCTTTGACCAGTATAAAGTATCCATCTTTGTCTTTCTTAACTTGAGTTGTTTTCAATCCACTTGTGTTTGAAAATAAGTTTGCACCCCCTCCTTTCTTCTGATTTCCATTTGTTTGAAATTCTTCAAGGCTAGGTGTGTCTCCTGGAGACAGGATGGATATGCTTTTTATTCAATCAGACATCCTGTGCCTCTTCAGTGGTGAATTCAGTCCATTGATATTTATTGAAAGAATTGATAAATGTGGTGGAGCTCTATTCATCTTATTTTGTGGGAATCTGTTGTGTAGTTTTATCCCTTGCACCATTGTGGAGGCTAAGTTATGTCCTTTAGCTTCTGGGGTGTTTACCATGCTGGTGGTCCATTGTGGTGGTCAGTGTTGATGACAGGTATTTCCTGTAGAAATGATCTTGTTGTGATGAATTTCCTCAGTGCTTGTAAATCTGCAAAAGATTTGATTTCTCCACCAATTTTGAAGCTTAGTTTAGCAGAGTACAGAATTTGGGGCTGAGCATTGTTTTGTTTAAGAATGTTGAGGGTAGATGATCATGCTCTTCTGGCTTGGAAGGTTTCAGCTGAAAAGTCAACTATCATCCTAATGGCTCTGCCTCTGTAGGTCAATTGGGCAAATACTCCTGGCTGCTGGCAGAATTTTTTCTTTCATTTTGACTTTGGACAGGTTCATTACAATGTGTCTTGGAGAGGTTTCTGTTAGACTTGAGATGACCCGAGGTTCTATATCCATCTGAAAGGGGTGTGTTGGACTCTTCAATAAAACTTGTGAAGTTTTCATTTTTGACAGTCTCCAGTATTCCAGTAGGGCTTCCATTCCTTTGGGACAATATTCTTCCCCTTCAGGAACCCCTATTATTCATATGTTTGTATACTTCATGGAGTCTTGTAGTTCTCTAAGTGCCTGTTTTGCTTTCTCTCTTTTCTTTTCTGTTTTTATTTTAACTATCTGACTCAAAATCTTTATCCTCTAGCTCTGAGGTTCTTTATTCTCAGTTATTTAACATATTATTTATGCTTTCTACTACATCTTTATGTTCCCTGGTTGTCTCCTTCATTTCCTTAAGCTCCGCCATATCCTTTCTTTATTCTACCTATCTTTCATTTGACTTTTGCTTCTGTCTTTCCATTTTCTTGCTCATTGCTTTTATTGTCTTTCTCATTCATATTTTAAATTCCCTTTACGTCAAGTCCATTAATTCTCTGTAAATGGAGTCTTCTGCAGCAGCTGCCTCATGGTTCATTGGGAGAGTTCCTCTGTTTTGGTTTTTCATGTTGCTCGAATTTTTCTGTTGGTTCCTCCTCATGTGTTCTTCTTGTTCACCTCCTTTTTCCTTCTGTCTCTTTTGCTTCAAACAGAAGTCTTTGCTGTTGATGACAGTATGTTGCAATATGTCACTGGAACACAAGGTGGTACTGTGTTTTTTTTTTGGAGCTGGAGAGCACAGCCAGAACCTCTATGGTCCTTATTCCAAACTTAGTTGCCTTTGGTGATTGCGTGATTGTTGGGTTGGGATCTTAATGCTCATAAGAATCCTTCAGGGGCAGATGCCACCTCATGGCATTTTTTTTTTTTTTTTTTTGTAGAGACAGAGTGTCACTATATCACCCTTGGGTAGAGTGCCGTGGTGTCACATGGTTCACAGCAACCTCTAACTCTTGGGCTTAGGCGATTCTCTTGCCTCAGCCTCCCGAGCAGCTGGGACTACAGGCGCCCGCCACAACACCCGGCTATTTTTTTGTTGCAGTTTGGCCGGGGCTGGGTTTGAACCCGCCACCCTTGGCATATGGGGCCAGCGCCCTACTCACTGAGCCACAGGCGCCACCCTGAACTTTTATTTTTTTAATTTAAAATTAATATGAAGGTGTATATTTTTAGGTTACATTGTTCTCACTTCCAAGATAAACTTCAAGTTGTAGAAGAGCCCCTTCACCCAGAGGATGAACACCCCAGCACTGTGCACATAGGTGAGATCCTTCCAAATGTCCTCCCTCCTAATGCCAATTGCCCTTCCACTCTCCTTTAGCCCCCTCCCCACTCTCCCTCCTCATTGCTGACTATATTTGTGTTTTATTATTTGTATGAGTATGTAATTATGTGTATATTGGTTTCATGTTAGTGTTGAGTACTTTGGATATATATTTTTCCTTTGTGATATAGTTTACCAAAAACAATGTGTTTCAACTCCATCCAGTTAAACATAAAAGATGTAAAGTCTCTGTATTTTTTTAAGGCTGAATATTACTCCATGGTTATCATATAACACAATTTGTTAATTCTCCCATGGGCTGATGGATGTTTGGGTTGCTTCCACTAAGAACTAAAAATGAGAATTAATTTTTCTGTGCAATAAATGTCAGTATATGTGACTACTTTGTACCTGTGATCCCTCTGTCACTGGCTAGACTTGGTACCTGTACCTTTCCTTGATCTGGAGAACTGGGAGACCAAGGGACATCAGAAACATCTAACATTTTTACCTAGTAGGTGGTCACTGCCCTTTTACAAATATTTTATGTGGAGTTACAAAGAAAGTATACACCCACTAATTGCTGTGAGTCCAGAATAAATAAATACAACTTAAGTGTTTTTGTAAATTTTGAATATTTGGCTATACACCACACCTAGATTCATTCCACAGATCTTAGTGACTCCAGTTAAATTATTTCATGCATACAGATGATTATTGCCAATCATGTCTGTATGTCAGCTATTCTGTAAGTTATCTTGATCTTGCAGTTCTCCTATTTTTGATGTTCCAAAAATAGCTTACATGGCAGTTTCACCTGAGCAGATGTTACAGCATACCCTGGTAGAATTTGGCTAACTATATTCACTGCAGAGTAACCTAACCCAGAGTGACTTCCCTAAGAGAGTGGGCTATCATGCTGGCTGTACTTTCATATCCTGCTCATATATGAGAAGTATACCATGTTTACAAAATTCTAGCCTATCTACCTATGCCAGCTGCCACTAATTTCATCAACGACACCTCATTTATAACATTCATAATGCTAATTAGAAAAACAACTCTTTCGTCAATGAAAACTGCAGTGAACATTCATTGTGATAATTAGTAAAGCCTCTGATGTTGATGGGAGTAAAAGAATCACTTTTAGTAGCTACTTCTGGAATGTAGATTTTAGATTAAATGCTTTATAACCACCATTGGGTGTGAATTTCTGATAGAACAGCTGATAAGAGATCCTGAGATATATTATCATGATTAACACACCAATTTACAAGTCAACAATTTAGTTTGTGAACTTGCTACTATGAACTTACGTTGGCAGCATTCTACCAATGACTCCATAAGGTTTCATAACCTTGGTATATCTGTACCTCACAGCTGTGTTCCAGTCAATATGTAGCAGTGTCTTGCTGAGTGCTGTTATGTATCTTTGTGTGCTTTTGAGAGAATGTTTGAGCTTGAATTAGAGCAATGAATGAACATTAAATTTCTTGTTAAACCTGGCAAGAGTGGAAGTGAGATGAGATACATGTTAGTCCAAATGTATGGGGATAATGCCATGGAGGAAACTGTGATGTAAAAATGGATTAAACCAATTTTTATGAAGGGAGAGAAAGCATCACTAATGAAGAGAGGTCAGGGAAGCCATTAATGAGCAAAACTGATGAAAACATTACAAACATTCATCTAATTGTGCATCAAAATCATTGGCTGACTGTAAGAAGTACAGTAGACCAAATAAACATCAATAGAGGAAGAGGAAAATCTTAAGTGAAAATCTTGGCAAGAGAAAGGTGTGGGCAAACATGGTACTAAAGTGTGTTGCTCATCAATTAACAAAAGCAAGCAGCTCACACAGTCTGAGGGAGCTTTTAATCAGTAAACACATAATTCAATTAGAACACACTCCCTACTCACCTGACCTGGTTCTCAGTGATTTTTTTCTTTACCCCCAAATAAAGAAAATATTGAAAGGAAGGCATTTCGATGACATTCAAGGCATCAAGGGCAATAAGACTGCAGTTCTGATGCAACTTTCAGAAAAGAGTTCCAAAATTGCTTTGAAGTGTGGACTAGGCACTGACATTGGTGCATAGCTTCCCAAGGGGAATACTTCAAAGTTGACTATAGTGATATTCAGCAATGAGGTATGTAGAACTTTTTATGAAGTTCATTGTCAGAACTCCATACTGAACTGTGTATACTGAAGCAATTAACATCTGTGATAAATCATAAATATCAAGCAATTTTATGTCTCTAGTCATCTGTATCCTTTCTGATTTGGAATCTTGATATATTTTTTAATAGAGTTTATTTTTTAGAGCAGAAATGTGGAGCAGAAGGTACAGACATTTCTCTTTTCTCTCTTCACATGCACAGTCTCACAATTACCAAGACCTTCCCAAACTGATATGTTTGTTACAATGGTTGAGCCTTCATTGACACATCATCACCATCCACAGTCCCTAGTTCACATTAAAGTTCATTCTTCTTTTCTTTTTTTAATTAAATCATAGCTGTGTGCATTAATGCAATTATGGTGTACAATGTGCTGGTTTTATATACAATTTGAAAAACTTTCATCAAACTGTTTAACATAGCCTTTACAGCATTTTCTTATTGTGTTAATTAGTAGATTTAACATGTAACCTTGTAAAATGCACCATAAGTGTGGTCCCACCAAAAACCCTCCCTCCATCTATCCTCCCCCCTCCCCTCTCCCTCCTCTTTCTCCTTCGTCTTGGTTTGTAGTTGCTTTACAGCTTTCATATGGAAGTGTGGGTGCTTATATATTGGTTTCATAGTAGGGCCTTTTCATGTTGCGTATCCTCTTGGTCTCAGACAAATTGACCTACCCTTTTGGCAGAATATTCAATCTGCTACACTCGTGGTTTTGTCTAGTAATTTCGTCATCGTTTGTTTTGTATATTTTTACATTATTTGATTAGCTGTACTGTTACACAGCTAATTTTGTCATTGTTTATTGTATATATTTTTATATTATTTGATTAGCGATACTGTTATATAAATTCTTATTTTTTTATATCTTCTTGGGGGACTGTTACTTTTAGTGATTTATAATGTTTCTTCTTTTTTCTTAAAATATTGTATTATCTGATATTAATTTTACTACAATACCATTGTTTGGAGCAGAGTTTGCTGTCTTCGTATTTTTAATCTTTCTGTGCCATTTTCTTTAGATTTCTACCTGTGGGGCGGGGGTATCCTATCTTTCACTCTTGTTGTTCTAGTCAGATTCTTTTTATATATTTTGATTAGTGGTATATAAAAGATTATTTCCAGACTGATAATTCTTGGCATTCTTGTTCTTTGTTAAGACTGCTTTTTCTTTGATTTTTGCCTTCTAAACCCTTCCTTTTATTTCATTTAGTGAATGGACAATATTTTTCTTCTTCTTCTTCTTTTTGTTTTTCATCTAGAAGTTATAGAATATATTCCCATTACTTTAGAGCCCCCATAAATTTCTGGCAATAATAATTACATATTATTTTCTAACCATTTCTGAGTTTTTATAAGTTTTTAATGCTACTGTTTACACATCATCACCATTTAATATAGACTGGAGTTTCTTAACCTTAGTGCTGTTGACATTTGGAGCTAGACAATTCCTTTTTATAGGAGGCTGTATTGTACACCGTAGGATGTTAAACCATGGCCCTAGTCTCTGTCTACTACATGCCATAACCCCTGCCCCAGATCCGACAAATAACAGTGTCTCCTGATATTGCCAAATATCCTCTGAAGGGAAAAATTATCTCCAGTTGACAATCATTGATTTAGAGGATAAATAAGACCTATAAATCCCCTACTTTACTAATATTGAATGACAAGGAAAAAATGTAAAATTTACAAGCTAATACATACCTAACCATCTTGTATAGTTAACCTCTTAATTAACAGCTAGCGGAATTAAAAGCCAACCATATGTCTAAGTCTTTAGAATTACAGTTTTTGCAAAGTTGTTTGATCATCACATATTTTCATATCTTCATTAAACTTTAGTTAAATAAAGAGCCAAGCAAAGGTAAAATAAGGTTTTTACCTTTAATTTCCTTCCTAAAAGTATCTGCCTGTCTACAAAGGCATAGACAGCCTCTGGGGCTAAGCCAGGATTCCTGTAGTGAAACAATTGACTTGGCATCACATTGACAACATACAAACAACAGTTTGTCAACAGGCTTCAGATTAGTGACAGAACATTTTTTGGCAAAACAGAGGCATCCTTCTGGGCACCATGGCAAAAACAGCTACTAGCTTTCATTCAGGGCCTCTCTGTATGGAATACTAAATTAATTAAAAGATAATAATTGTGACACTTGTTTAAAAAAGATGGTTTTAAGGAAAAAATATAGCACACAAGAATTTCTGCTGAATAAAAGTTTGCCTCTACTAATTTATTTCAAGTTGCTATAGACCTATACACTCTGGGTAACTGTTAAAGGTTTTGATATATTTTTTGTTTGTTTTCATATAGTTTTTTTCTTAAAGCTAACATTATCAATGTTATTTAATAAACTAATTTAAGAAATGAAACATTTTGCCAAAATAATGATCCCACTTCTACAACTTACATTGCTTCCTGTTAGTTCATAGAGGATAAAATGAGAAAAAACATAAATGCAAAACTACGTATTTAGAAAAACATGATTTCTTTTAAATAACAGGTAAATAGTGCTTAACAGCTTTCAAAGAAGGGTGAGCTGAAAATCCTGGAAACCTGAACTGCTCATTCTCCCAAACTTGAATAATCATTATTTCAGCACTGAGACAGTTTAGTAAATGTGAAAGTAGTTTACCCAGTATGGAATATAAACCCCTGTGTGTGTATGTGTGGCTGAAAATTACTTTGGGTAGACAGAGGATGGACTCTGCATAGCCTTCCTACACTCAATCTGCTCAATTAAGGTACACAATTTTGAAAATATTTACTAAAGGTACATCCTTATGCTCCTTAAACCCAAAGATCAAAAGTATTAGAAATTGATAGGTTTGGTTAGGAAGACCACGATTGTAAATGTTGGTGAACCTGCAATAGCTAGACCTATAATACAGTAAAAAATATTCAAAAAGCTGTTTTAGCATTCATGCCAAGATCTTTTAGCTTTTATTTAATCACAGTAATACTTATGATAATTTTCCTAACTCTAATAGATTAGTCATTTTCCTGGAGTTTGTTACATATATGGCATCCTTGCTCTGTGAACATACATTCTTAGTCTTAATTCTTTTTTAACAGTTCTTAAGTCATGGGTTTTAGTGTGCCCATCACAAGGGCAGTATGCATTATACCCAACAGGTAAGAATGTATTCCTCTACTCCTGGCCTCCCTCCCCCTTCTTAGTTTCCAATTTCTTTTATATCACTTTGTTATGTGAGAACATGTGATGTTTGTTTTTTTAATCATGAGATACTTCACTTAGGATAATGGTCTTCAGTTCCATCCCAGTTGCTGCAAAAGACATGATGTCATTCATTTTATGGATAAGTAGTACTCCCTGACGTGTGTGTGTGCATGCGCATGCGTGTGTATGCACATATTATATTTTCCTTATTCATTTGATGAGCATGTAGGTTGATCCTATACATATTCAATTGCAAATTATGCTACAATAAACATTTGGGCATGAGTGTCTTTCTGATATAGTGACTTTTTGTCCTATATCCAAGAGTGGGATTGCTGATTCAAATAGTTAAGTCTAGTTTTAGTCTTTGAGGAATCTCCATCCTGTTTTCCATAGAAGCTATACTAATTTAAAGACCCACTGACAGTACAAAACTGTTTCTTTTTTATTGCATCCACTTCATCAACTATCGTTGTTTGATTTTTTTAATAATGGCCATTTTGACAGAGATAAAATGATATCTCACTATGGTTTAATTTGAATTTCATTGGTTACTAATTTTGGGAATGTTATCATATTTTCATCAAACTTTTGTCTAAGTTCTTTTGAAAATTTTCTGTTTAAGTCTTTTGCCTACTTTTTATGGGGTTGTTTCTCTACTGCTTATTTGAGTTCTTTATAGATTCTATACCTTAGTTGTTGTCAGATGTATAGTTTGTTAATATTTTCTGGGTTTTCTTTAGACTGCATTGATTATTTGCCTTTCTGTGCAGAAACATTTTGATTAAGCCCAATTTATTTATACCTGTGGTTTCTATATTTGCTATTGGGGTCTTAGTCCTAATTTTTTTGCCTGGATTGATGTCTAGAAGAGTTTCTCCTACATTTCTTCTAGAATTTTTATTGTTTCAGATGTACATTTCAGTCTTTAATCCATCTTGTGCTATATTTTGTATTTGGGAAGAGATAGATAACCTCCTTGGTTAAGAGTATCCCTATATTATTCTTCTGCATGTGACTATCCAATTTTTTCCAGCACAATTTATTGAGTAGCATTTCCTCTTTCTCCAGCATGTTTTGTCTGACCAAAAATCAGTTGGTCATAGCTATATGGTTTGATTTCTGGGTTCTCTATTCTGTTCCATTGATCTATGTGTCTAGTTTTATGCTAGTGGTAGGCTATTTTGGTTACTATAGCCTTGCAGAATAACCGGAAGTTAGATGTGATGCCTCCAAATTTGTTCTTTTTGATTAAGATTGCTTTGGCTATTTGGGCTCTTTCTTGGGTCTCATATAAAATTTGGGATTATTTTTTATAAATGTGTGAAAAACAACTTGATATTTTGAAGAATGAAATGTGTAAATCATTTTGGGGAGTATGAATATTTTAATAATATTGATTCTTCCAATCATGTACATGGATTACTGTTTTTTGTTGTGTCATATATAACTTCTTTGATCAATTTTTCATAGTTCTTCTTCCTGAGATCTTTCACTCCCTTAGTTAAGTGTATTTCTAGATATTTTACTTCATTTTCAGCTGTTGTAACTGGTAGTGAGCTCTTGATTTGACTCTCAGCTTGACTGTTGTTAAGATATAGAAGCCTTACATCTGCCTCACCTAAACAATATTTCAAAGACTGTAAGAAACACTGTTTGCCTTATTCTTTGACTACGAAGAAATTATAAATTAAATAAAGATTTGATTATTCAATTGTAAAAAAATATATAGAAATGCTACTGATTTGTGGACATTAATTTTGTAACCTGAGATTTTTATGAATTTATTTATCAATTTTAGGAGTCTTTTTGGTGGAGTTTTTAGGGTTTCCTAGATACAAAATTGTATTGTCAACAAACAGGAATAGTTTGACCTCCTGTTTCCTGATTTGGATGTTCTTTATTTCTTTCTCTTGCCTGATTGCTCTGGCGAGGACGTCCAGTATTATGTTGAATAGAAATGGTGACAGTGGCATCCTTTTCTTGTTCCAGTTGTTGGGGGGGAGGTGCTTTCAAATTTTCCCCATTCTTTATGATATTGGCTGTGTGTTTGTCATACATGACTCTTATAATTTTGAAGTGTGTTCATTGCATGCCTAGTTTGTTGAGAGCTTTTATCGTAAAGGGGTGGCTGGATTTTTATGAATGCTTTTCCTGCATTTGTTGAGATGATTGTAAGGTCCATGTTTTATTTGTTAGGTGAATCACATTGATTTATTGAGGATTTTAAGGATGTTTGCATTGATTCACAAGGGATATTAACCTACAGTTTTCTTTTTTCCTTTTTTTTTTTCATCCAGGTAGCTATCAGGTCTTCTTATTAGGACGGGCATAATTCAGATGACAATGTCACCCAGGGCTTTTGTTTTGTTTTGTTTTTTGGTACATACTTTATTACTGTTTCAATCTCACTATTTTTCATTAGTGTGTTAAAGATTTCTATTTCATCCTGATTCAGGCTTAGAAAGTTTGTGTTTCCAAAAAGTTTGTCCACTTCCTCTTGGTTTTCCTGTTTGTGTATGGAGCTTTTCATAGTCATAGATGATATTTTATATTTCTGAGATATTATGTGTAATGTGACCTTTTTTGTTTGTAATTGAGCTAATTTATGTGTTTTCTCTTCTACTTCCAGGTAGTCTACCTAGTGGCCTAGCCTATTGCTTTTGTTTATGTTTTTCAAATAATCAACTTTTTGTTTTTTGTTTTGTTGATACTTTTTATTTATTTATTTTATTTTTTAGTTTCTACTTCATTTACTTTGGCTCCAAACTTTGTTATTTCTATTCTTCTGCTATCTTTAGCTTTGGTTTGTTTTCTCTCTCTCTCTTTTTCAGTTCCTTAAAGTAAGACATTAGTTTGCTAATTTGAAATCTTTCTGTATTTTCAATGTAAATAGTTAAAACCAAGACTTCCTCTTTTCCTGTTTGACATAGTTTTGAAAGATTGTGTCCTCTTTGTCATTCAGTTTGAAAAATGTTGTAATTTCCACCTTAACTTCACTATTGACTCAAGGATCTTTTAGCAGCACATTGTTTAAAATCCATGACTTTGTATAGATAAAAGAATCTATTGGACTAATGTTTTTTTTGTTGTTGTTGTTTTTTGTTTATTTGTTTTTTTAACATTGTGGTCAGATTTCGGTTTATCCAAATTTGCTGAGACTTGTTTTATGGCCAACATATGCTCTACCTTGATTTGCATGAAGATATGAAAATAAGTGGTGATCAAACAATTTTCCAAAAATTGTAATAATAATGACTTAGACATATGATTGGATTTTAATTTATCTACCTGTTAATGAAGACTCTAACTTTAAAAGATGGTTAAGTATATATTAGCTTTTATATTTCTGGAAAAGTATTTTACCTTCATTTTGAAGTATTTTCAACGGGCATAAAATTCTTGGTTGCCATTTTTTTCTCCTCGGTACTTTAGAGATATTGCTTAATTGTCTACTCACATACATATTTTCCTGTCAAAAATTTGGTCCAGTCCTCATTTTTGTTCTTTTTTTCCTATCATTGTTTTAAGGTTTTATATTTGTCACTGGTTATAAGCAATTTAATTGTAATGTGCCTTATCATAATTTTCTTTATATTTGTTGTGCTTGGTACTCATGGAGTGTATAGGATTTGCAAATTTACATCAAATTTGTGAAACTACCATTATGACTTCAAAAAAAATTTTGGTGTTCTCCTTTCTTCTTTCCTTCAGAAAATAAACATATGCCTATTAGGAAGTTATATATGTGTTATAGAACATTTTTCAGGACATTTTGAAGCTATCTTACATGTTAATGATTGTTTTTTAGAAAAAATAATTTTAGGTAATTATAAATTATGGGAATTTGCAAATTAGTATAGAGAGATCCCATGTGCCTTTCACTTAGTTTCCCCCAGTGGTTACATTTTAAATAATTATAGTACTATGTCAATCTAGGAAACTGACTTTGGACAATATGTGTTTGTGTATTATTCTATAGCATTTTATTATATGTATATACTTGTGTAACTGTTCCAAAATTGAGATGCAGAAATATTCCATCCACACAAAGGTCTTTCTTGTGCTACTCTTTATAGGTACATCCGACCTCTCCTCCTAACCATTTCTAAACCCTGGCAACCACTAATTTGTTTTGCATATCTATCATGTTGCCATTTAGAAAGTTTTATACAGATCAAATAATATAGTAAATGACCACTTGGAATTGACTCATTTTACTCAGCATAATGCCCTTGAAATTTGTCAAAGACGTGTGTATATTTATTGCTGAGCCTCATCTCATTGTAAGACATACCATAATCGAATCATTCACCTACTGAGGGAAAACTTTGTTTTTAACAGTTTTGATATTACAAGTAAACTGGTATGAAAAATCATATACAGGTTTTGTGTGGACAAAGATTTTAATTTATCTGGGAAATGCTCAAAAGTATAATACTGGATTTCATGGTAAATATATGTTTGGTTTTTTAAAGAAATTACTCAGTTATTTTATGGAATGGTGGTCTCATTTTATATTTCCACACTGAGAATGAGAGACCTACTTTTTCTGCATCCTCACCAGCAATTGCTGGTATTGCTTTTTTTGTTTTTTAGCAGTTCTACTACATATGTAATGCCATCTTAATTTGCATTTTCCTAATAGCTAGTGACATTGATTACTTTAAAATGTTCTTATTTGCCATCTGTAGGTCCTTGTTCATGAAATATCTGTTCATGCCTTCTGCCTATTTTCTGACTTTTAAATATATGCTAGTTAAATATAAGTCCATTGTTAAATAGGTGTTTTGCAAATATTTTCTCCCAATCTATAGTTTGTTTTTTATCCTCTTAAGATCTTGCAGAGAAGCTTTTAATTATGATAAAGTGCAATTTACCTATTTTTTTATTTTATAAATTATTCTTTTGTTGTCATATGTAAGATCTCTTTACTAAGCCTAAATCCAAAGAAATATTTCTATGCACACTTTGATAGTTTCACAATTTACATTTAAGTCTATTGTCTATTTTGAATTAGTTTTGTATAATGTGTGAGACTTAGGTAGAAATTCGTTTTTTGCCTATGGATATTCAACTGGTCTAGCCCCATTTCTTGAAAGACTATCCTTCTTCAATTAAATTGCCTTTGAAACTATGCCAGAAATAAGTTGGTTGTACTTCTGAGGAGCTATTGTGGGGGTTCTTTATTCCATTGCATTTATTTATGTGTCTATCCCTCTGCCAATACAACCCAGTTTTGATGGATGTAACCATATAAGTTTTGAAATTATTTACAATTATTTGTCCCATATTATTCTACTTTTCATAATTTAGGTATTCTAATTCCTAATCCTTAACATATCAGGAAAATCTTATCTACATTTAAAAAATCTTGCTTACCTTTCATGGAAAATGTAGATTTTTCCAATCCATAAGCAGAGTATGTTTCTATACTAACTTAGATCTTCTTTAATTTCCTATCAAAAAAATTTGCAGTTTTTTAACATACAAAACCTGAACTTGTCTTACTAGATTTACACTTTATTGTTATTATTATTTTGAGACAGCCTCATTATTTCACCCTTGGTGGAGTGCCATGGTGTCACAGATCACTGCAATCTCAAACTCTTGGGATTGAGTGATTCTCTTGCTTCAGCCTCCCAAGTAGCTGGGAATACAGCCACCCACCACAATACCTGGCTATTTTTTGGTTGTAGTTGTCATTGTTGTTTGGCAGGCCCGGGCTGGGTTCGAAGCTGCCAGTTCTGGTGTATGTGGCTGGCACCTAGCTGCTGAGCTACAGGCACTGAGCCTACACTTAATTATTTTGGCCTTTTTTACTTATTGTAAGTGCTTTTGTCTTTTTCGGTGTCCATCTGTTTGTTTCTAGTACTTATAATTTATTTTTGTATGTTTATTTTATATCCTGAAAACTTACTGAACTTATTAGTTTTGGGAGTTTGGGTTTATTAGAGATTCTTTAGTATTTTTAATGTAAATCATCAGGTCATCTGCAAGTAGGGACAGTTTTCTTTGTTTCTGTGTGTATGACTATTCGTTTTCTTAGAACTTAAGTATTGTGTTGGGTATTGTGTTGAATGGGGAGAGTGAATATCCTTGCCTGTTCTCAGTCATTGGACGAAAGCAATCAGTCTTTCACATTCAACATAAAGTTAGCCATAAGACTTTTGTAGACAATTTAAAGTTTAGGAAGTTCTCCTTTATTTCTATTACTAAGGGGTTTTCTTTAATCATAAAAGGGTAAAACTTTCGTCGAAATTTTTTTTCTGCAATTGATATGATCATGAGTATTGGTGTTTTCTTTATCCTGTTAAAGTGATTATAAAATTTGAACTAGTCTTCCATCACTAGGATATATTCCACTTAATCATGATGTGTAATTGCTTTATATATTGATGAATTCTATTTGCTAATACTTTGTTAAAATTTTTTACATCTGTATTTCATAAAGAAGTTTAGTCTGTAGCTTTTTTCTGTATTATCTTTATCTTGTGATGGTAAGATGATAATACTGTCTTTATGGAATGAGTTACAATGCATGTCCTGTTCTATATGCTGAAAGAGACAGTATAAAATTGATGCTATTTTTCTTCAGAATTTTTAGAATTTTCCAGTGAAACTATCTAGGCCTGAAGGTTTATATTGGGGGAAGTAGTTATAAATTCAATATAGGCATTTTTAATAGCTTTAGAACATTTATAATTTTCTATTTTATATTGGGTACATTGGGACAGTTTTTCTCTTTTAAGGAAGTATTCTATTCTAAATTGGTAAATTTATCCACATAGAGTTATTATCAGTATTTTCTTATCTGCCTTTTGATGTATGCAAGGTCTCTGGTGATAGCTCATATTTTATCCTGACAGAAGTAAGTTATCTATTCTCTTTTTATCATTATAGTCTGGCTGAAATTTGTTCAATTTTATCAATCTTTTCAAAAAACCAATTTTTTATTTCATGTTTTTGATTTTTCTCTATTGTTTTTTTTCTACTTGCAATTTCACTGATTTCTGATCTTACTGTCTTTTTCCTTTTTCTTTCATTGGACTTATTTTGTTCTGTTTTCCCACATTTTTGAGATTGGAACTTAGACAACTGATTTGAGGCTTGTTTCTTTTTGAATGTATGAATTTTAGTACTATAAATTTCCCTCTCAGTAGTGTTTTAACTGTGTTCCACTATTTTTTATATATTTCACTTTTATTTTCACATAGTCAAATGTGCTATTTAAATTTCCCTTGAAAATAATTCTCACTCTTGATCAGGCTGGTCTAAAACTTCTGAGCTCTAGTAATCCTCCTCTTGGTCTCCCAGAATGGCCTCATGCTAGGATTACAGGCATGAGCCATGGTACCTGGCCTTGAACAGACATTTCTCAAAAGAAGACATACAAATGGATAATAGGTATATTAAAAAATGTTTAATATCAATAATCATAAGAGAAATGCAAATTAAAACCACAATGAGTTGTTACTTCATACCTGTTAGAATAATTGTTAGCAAAAGGATAACATGTGTTTGCAGGATATGGTAAAAAGGGGAACTCTTGAACACTGTTGGTAGGAATGCAAAATAATACAGCTATTATGGAAAACAGTATGGAAGTTCCCATAAATTTTAAAACAGAACCGTCATATGATCCAGCAATCCCGCTACTAGGCATGTATATTCAAAGGGGATGAAACCAGTATACCAAATAAATATTTGTACTCCCATGTTTGTTGCATCATCACTGACAATCTGAAATCAATCTGAATTTCCATCAATAGAAGAGTATATAGAAAAGATGTAGTATATAATGGAATACTCTTAAAATTTGTAAAAGAAGGAAACTCTCTTTTGCAACAGCGTAGGTGAACCTAGAGGATATTACATTTGGTAAAACAAGACAGACACAGAAAGACAATGCATGATCTCACTCCTGTGGAATCTAAAATAATCAAACCCCTATGCTAAGGGTATGGATATGGTTTGCTTGGCCTCAACAATTCTCATGTTGAAATCTGGGCCCCAGTCTTGGCCATGGAGCTTGGTAGGAAGTGTTACGGTCATCTGGGCATGTCCCTGACTTATGGCTTGGTGCCGTTCTTATAGTAGTGCATTCTCACTCCATTAGTTCTCATGATAACTGGTTGTTTAAAGGAGTCTAGAATCTCCCTGCTCTTTTTCTCCCTGTCTTGCCATGTGATCCCCTTGTAGATGATCCCTTATACCAGATGCCCTTACTTTTGACCATGTATGGAAGCTTTGTAAGGCCCTCATCAGTAGCAGATGTTGGCACCATGGCTCTTGTACAGCCTCCCAAACCATGAGTCAAATAAATAACCTCATTAATTACTCAACTTCAGGGACTTATTTAAAGCAACATTAAATGGACTGAGACACAGAGAAACACAATAGAATCATAGTCACGGTGTGCAGCATAAGGGGAGGAAGTGCAAAAGATCTATTGTACAAATTGGTTGATGAAAATGTACTGTATTCTTGAAAATGGTAAAAAAGTATATTTTAAATGTTCTCAATACCAAAAAAATTATAAGAATGTGGGGAAATGCAGATGTTCATCACCTCAATTCAGGCATTCCACAAAGTATATGTACTTCAAAACACTATACACAATTTTTGTTTACCAGTCAAAATAAATCAATCAATAAGCAATCAGGGATGAGTCAGATATCATTACTGAAATGAGTTTTAAATTATGACTCTAATTTAGCCAGATTTGTTTAGGAAAGGAACTTAAAATAGAAAGGAAAACACGGAAAGATACAGAGGTGTGAAAGACCAGTGGTGTGAGGGAGGGTAGCAAGTCTGGAAAACTGGAAGGAGCACAGTGGAAGGTTGAAGGAAAGAGGGACATGAGGAGCTTTCCTGCCATACAGAGAAATTTAGATTTTATCCTGTTGGCAGTGGAGGCTAGTGGAGAATTCTAAAGGGAGCAGAAAATATCAAATGTGCATCTTCGGAGAACTATATTTTTGAATCAAACAGATCTATTTAAAAAATGCAAGTACTCAGAATACATTTATTATATAATAAATAAAATGATTTAAACAGGTTAAAGGAATGATCATGAAATATTAATATCTCTATGAGGCCCAAAAGAAAATCAATCAGATAACCGACCACAAGGAAAATGTTAAATCCAATTAAAGAATAGAAATTTTAAAGCCAAAGTTTCTCTTCATAAATATTATGACAATAAATAGCTTTCAAATGTTGAGCACAAAAGTAAAAGAAAAATATCATGCAACACACTCCTTAAAAATACAGAACTGTCATACTGAAAATACTTCATTTGGTGCCCTGAATATTTTCCAACCTAGTGTTTTTAAACTCATGTACCTTGGTCTGTGTTCACATTTGTGTACCTTGATCCTGTGGCAGTTAGCATGATAATAGGGTGTAGGTAAGATAATTAATGCTGTCTGAAAGAAAAAAGAAAGAGAGAGAGAAAGAAAAAGAAATCTCTATACTATTTATTGTCCATCTTTATGTCTTCCTTTAAATAAAAATATTTTAAAATGCCTCTCATGTTTTAAAAATAATTCTTTACTTATTTGGGTTTCTCTAATTTGGGTTTAAATTTTAGTATTTCTCAAATTCCCTTTAGTATTCCCTGATAGCCTAAACAGATGCTTCAATCATTTTTACCATAATTAACCCACTTACTTTCCTTTGTTTTTGACTCTTTCTTATTAATGATCCCTCTCCACAGCTTATATTTTCTAATAAATGTATTCATTGGCAGGGTGTACAGGATAATCTGGGTCTTTGAAAAATGAAGCAACTGTTTTACATTACCAAACAACAAAAATAATTTGATTGATTTTTTGTAGCCAGGTTTTCAAAATACTTCAAAGTCATATTATATGCTTTTAATCAATTCAGTGAAAGGTTAATATTTTGAAATATAAGGGCTTTATACATTCCAACTATTATTTTGAATAATAGATACCCATTTCAAACAAAATGCATTTCAAAGTTGTAGCATTTGGTAATTAAATAATGTGCTTATTAAAAAAGAATTCATTTAAGAATTATAGCACAGAAAAATTTTAAAAATAAGATACTGAAAAAACTGATAAAAACATAAATATAAAAATCAAAGAACCAATTACTTACATATATTAACAATTAAAAATGGGGATATTGTTATAGTTTTCATGCACAAATTAAAAGTTCACCAAACTGGCCCACTGAAGACATTGTTTTACAGTAGTATTATTTTGCAGGTGAGAGAATTAGATAATTCAAAGACTTAAAGGCAGTCATTATAAAATAATTTCATGGCCTCTTTACTAGAGAGAGCATTAGGTATAGTTTTGTTTTGTTTTTTACTATGTTTGTTCATTCAAAAATACATTTATTGTAAACCCATGATGTTTGAAAAGAAATCGACCAAGATACTCTGGTGTTTAGGTGAATAAGCAGTGGGTAATAATAGCAAGGTGAAGAAATCACCCACGCTCTCAGAGTGCAAAGTGTGGTTACTTGCCAGTCATGACACAAAGTCAGGTAGCAAGCTCTACTAATGTGGTTAATGAAGAAACCAGACAAATTACCTATTGTTAAATGCATTTTTTACAATACTTAAATCAGCTAAGTTTTAATAGCAATGATTTAACTGTTTACTAATATTTATACTGCTGCTTTGTATGCATTACATTTAAAATTTGAGATGTTTCCAATTTCCC
Source organism: Nycticebus coucang (assembly GCF_027406575.1). Classification (NCBI taxonomy): domain Eukaryota; kingdom Metazoa; phylum Chordata; class Mammalia; order Primates; family Lorisidae; genus Nycticebus; species Nycticebus coucang. The sequence continues at coordinate 74,080,694 of NC_069784.1, read as the reverse complement.
ACAGTAAATGTATTTTATTAAAAGACATTTTAATACATATGGTCATATAAGATATAATAACTAATAAGTTTTCAATTATTATTGGCTCTATTTGACTAATATTCAATTAAAATATAGAAAAATAATCCCTTTAGTTAAACACACACTCATGGGCACACAATGCACAGGAAACTGAAGAGATGGCAGAACCAAGTCATACTCTTCATAAAGGAAATCAAAGAGAGTGGTTTCAAATAAGTAATATGACATTATGTAATCAAAATGTCAAAAATAGAATAAGCTTAATTCTTTTGATGTACAGTTACCTACTACAGTTAAGACATTTCCACCAGTAGACAGTTTACCAGATAGGAAATTATCTATTGAGTAACTAGTATTTGCAAAGTACTTCAGCCATTTGTTAACTCATCTCTTTATTATATATTCATAAGCAGTTTTACAATCTCTAGGAAAATGAGAACTTGTTTTTAAAGCACTATAAAATACTATTTTAAGGAAAAAAGCATACATTTTACATGATATATAATTTTCTTTCCAAGAAGAATATGGTAGTTTATAAGGACAATTGCAGACGTACTGTGTAAGTTTTTTGGGCAAAAACTTTTCAAGTGAGATTTTTCCAGTCAAAATACATTTTCCATACCATATATGGTGACTGAAAATAAACACAGATATTTCTGAGAGGTAATTTTACATTTTGCCACATATTTGTCACAACATTCCACCTTAAAATAATATTTCTGACTTCTTAGCTTAACTGACCCATTAATAGTCTTCCTCCCCAATTTCATGCTTCATGTGATCACTAACAAAACAGTCGACATTTCTTAGCTGGGAGGTAATAGCATTTCTGAATGACCTGAAATCCTTTGGAATTGTACTCTACCTGATTTTCAAGGGTGTTTAATCCATTTGTATGCTCCAAATTTTCCATTTGAATTTGCATCAGTTCATGTAATATCAGTTTCTTCTGTGTCACCTGATGTAGCAATAACTTTATAAAATGTGACACCGTGTAATGTACAGTTTTAAAAATCCCCCTTTTTTCTACTTGACTGGGATCTATCAAGTACTCCATCTGTCCTACACCACTGATGTACTTAATGGGTGTTAACTATGAAATAAAAACTGTCTAGCTACTTCTGCGCATTTCAGTCTAACAATTACATACTGATCTTCCTATTAGCCACACCGCTTTATACCATAAATGTATATTTATCATATAAAATTATAAAGAAGCTAAGTATATCAAAACAATAAGACATTTATTTTTTTTCTTCCTACCTATAGGAACTGTCAGGATGGAATGCATGAAAACAATATCAGTATCACTGAATTTTATTTGTATACTCACTTATTTTATTTTATTTGTATATTCTTTGGTAGGCAAAGAATAGTGAATAATGTCTCTAAAGCCTATTACTTCAGTATCATCTACTAGATTAAGAGTCTGCAAACAGTGACAGCCAAATGTGGCCCATGGTTTGTATTTGTAAATAAAAGTTTATGGGGCCAGAGCCACATCCTTTTTTTCTTATTGTCTAAGACAGCTTTCAGGCTATGAAGGCAGAAGTCACTAGTTACTACAAATGCTGTATATCATACAATGCCCCCAAAATACTATCTTTAGAGAAAATGTTTACTATTCTCTATTCGATATTGTTTATGAAGTGCAAATTTTCAGTTACATAATATTGAACACCATCATAAGAATTCTCTGCAATTATGATATAATTTTTAAAGTGAATAAATATGCTGAAATACTCAATGAAACAAGTTTTCTTTATAAGCTAGAAATAGTCACATCTCATAGCTGAGGGATTTTTCATTTCTTATTTAAGTATGATGCCCCATTCCTTCTTATATGGAAATCCAGAATTTGGGAAAAGCAATCTACCCGCTTCTAAGGAGAGTTGGTAAGACATCTGTGCTAGAAGGAATTTGCCCTGAGCAGCAAAGCCTATGTGCTTCTAGTTCCATTAAGTAAGTCTTTAAAAAATCTCAAATAAAAGTGAATTTCACTTAGAAGAAAAGCAAAGACTCTATTTAGCACACTCTGTGGTTCTGTAGAGATGACTCCTCCATTCAAAAAACTGGCTTGGATTCTGCAAAACAATCTGGAACCGACTGACTTTATGTTGTTATAGCAACATGTTTACACTACATTACCCAGCTACATTGCTAACAAAATTTCCAGGGTCCCCCTTGTCAAAATTATCTTTTCAGAGAAAATTTGTAGACTATGGCATAGTATTTAGCTAGGCAATAGACAGGCCAATTAATACAGGGCAGTCTACAGTGAAGATTATAGACACGGCCCCACCAAAGGACTATTAATGGTGAATAGAACCAATGGATAAGACCTTTAAAAATGGAAGTCTAATATAATAATAAGTAGATATTATCATCTGTGAACTGTGCATAATTTTGGTGTGAAGTGAACTTTTCTATTATATCTAAATATTATTTATTTAAAGTTTTATTTTGAAAAAGAAGAGATAGCTATTGATATCACAACTAATAATCACCTAAAATACACTGAGACCTCCTGCAAACCACACTGGTTAGGCATCTGTTCTGATAGGTACCTTGTTTATATACAATGAGGTGGGGGAAGGTGTCAGCAAATATTTGAATATCAATCGTTATTGACCCAAAATACCGTTTGGATTCTGCCTCCATGACTCACTTTTTCCTTTAGACACTTCTAGTCTGAGTCTGAATATAAAATAAATAATCCATTGTCAATAATATAATAGGATATGCGAGGGGAAAAAATCAGGAAGATTGCTGACTACACACATCAGGTGCCAGATCATCCCAGGGGAAGAAAGGTGTTTGGATAAAGAGAGGGGGAAATGGGCACAGCTCTGGTGTAGTCTGGAAGGAAAGGTGCCAGAGCCTATAGGAGACTTCATAGAAATTGTGAAATAGAACATGAAAGAAAAAAAAAAAAGATATAGGCAAAGATTAAATCTGACAAAGCTCAGAGCCCATGGAAGGTGTAAGTGGGGTTTCGTTTCTTTTTCTCATGCACTCTGGTCATCAGTGAGTGGGCTTCTGAGTGCCTGGGAGCTCATGAGCCCAAGTGTTGATGCAACAATGGAATTGGGATCCTCTTGACAATGAAGCCTCAGGATTCCAGCCACTTCAGAGTCCCCACACCCCACGCTGACCACAACCCCATGGGGAGAAAGAGGTCACCATACTGTTTTCCTAACCATTCCAGGGACCTCCAACCCTTCGGATTTCACATCACTTGTTCCCACATAGGCAGTTCCCAAGGTCTTCCCCACTGTGGGGGCAGAACTCAGAGAACTTGTCTGATTCTGGAGCTTGGATATTCCTGTAGGCTTTCTTCTAGGAAGAGGGACCAGGGAAGCCAGAGTGCCTACTCTCTTCTCAGACTCCTTTGCTCCCCTGCCCACTGTGGCAGAGAGGGCCATTTGAGCTGAGATTTTAAAGGGCAGCTGCCTCCTTTTGGCTGGTGCACCTCCAGTCTGAGGTTTCCACAGAGCATGGGGCTCACAGCTTTCCCCCTGAGGACCTGCAGTGGATGCAGAGGTGTTTTATCCCCACCCACCTCCACTCTCTGGAGATACCCACCAGCAGGAAAGACATGCAAGATGAATCCTGTACCCTTAGGACTTAATTGCATTGCTAGAGGACAGAAAGGGGAGACTTAGGAAGTGGACTTGGAAGGCAAGGGACCCAAATGAACAGAACTGACAGGAGAGTGTAGTGTGCATCTAAAGTGATCTGGTGGAGTACCCATCTCCCCACAGGAAAGCTGCACTTTCCAATTAGGTGGGTCTTAGGGCAAGGATGTTCACAGCTTATAGTACCATTGGTCAGCAAGTGTGAGCACCCATTCTTAACCAGACATTGCAGAGAGACTCTCCAGTCAGGGGTAGAGTGAGAGGGGGGCAGCTCACTTCTAATAATGAGTCAGTAAGTTGCTGTGGTATCAGTTGTAATATCTCCTTTTTTATATCACATCGGGCTTGTTTAGGTCCTTTTTCTTCTATTTCTGGTATATCTAGCAAGAGGTTTATCAATTCTGTTTATATTTTCAAAGAACCAACTTTTTGTTTCACTGACCTTTTGTATTATTTTTTGTTCTGTTTTGTTTTCCATTTCATTTAGTTCCACTCTGACCTTGGTCATTTGTTTTCTTCTTCTGCCATTAGGTTTGGTTTGTTCTTTCTGTCATACTGCTGAAATACAAAACAACATTCATGAATGCTTCAAAAATCTCAATACAATAAACTAGAAAATGTCAAGGAAACAAATTTCTGGAAACACATAACCTTCTAAGAAAAATCAGGAAGAAAGAAAACTCCTTAATAAACTGACAACAATCAGAGAAATTAAAACAGTAATAAAAAGTCTTCCAACAAGCAAAAGCCCCAGAGCAGATGAATTCACAGCCAAATTCTAGCAGACCTACAAAGTTTAACTGGTACACATACTACAGAAATTATTCTGTAACAGCAAGATGGGAATATGCCCCAGCTTATTCTATAAAGCCAGTTTCTCCTTGATACTAAAGACAGAAAAGGACATAACAAAAAAGAGAGCTGTGGTATATGTATACCCTGGAATACTATTCAGCCATTAAAAAAATGGAGACTTTACATCATTCATATTAACCTGGATGGAAGTGGAAGACATTATTCTTAGTAAAGCATCACAAGAATGGAGAAGCATGAATCCTATGTACTCAATTTTGATATGAGGACAATTAATGACAATTAAGGTTATGGGGGGGGAAGCAGAAAGAGGGACTGAGGGAGGGGGGTGGGGCCTTGGTGTGTGTCACACTTTATGGGGGCAAGACATGATTGCAAGAGGGACTTTACCTAACAATTGCAATCAGTGTAACCTGGCTTATTGTACCCTCAATGAATCCCCAACAATAAAAAAAAAAAAAGAGAGAACTGCAGAACTGCAGACCAATATCTCTTAGGAATATGGATGCAAAACTCCTTAATAAAATACTAGCAAACCAAATTCAATAGCATGTCAAAAAAAAAAAAATCCACCATGACCAAGTGGTCTTTGTCCCAGGGACCCAAGAATTATTCAACATAGGAAAGCCAATACACATGTGATTTACCACACAAACAGAAGCAAAAACAAAAATATTATCTCAATAGATGCAGAAAAAGCATTTGACAAAATCCAGCCCTTGTTTATGATTAAAAAAAACCTCAACAAAATAGGTATAGTAGGAACATATCTCATAATTATAAAAACCATGTATGAAATAACCACAGCCAGCATCATATTGAATGGAGAAAAGTTGAAAGCACTCTCTCTAGGAATTGGTATAGTACAAGGGTGACCACTAGTATCATTTCCATTCAACATAGTGCTGCAAGTCCTAACCAGAAAAAATCGGGCAAGAGAAAAAAATAAAGGGAATCCAAATCAGGAAAAAGTATGTCAAGTTATCACTTTGTTGATCATATGACCTTGTACATAGAAATCCCAAAGACTGTACCAAGAGACTCACGGAATTAATAATTTTAGTAGAATCTCAAGGTATAAGAACACAAATCAGTCATTGAATACAAATCAGTTTTCTGTTATATTTACCAGTAACAATCAAGCTGAGCATCAAATAAAATACTCAGTAACATTCATTTAATCAAGAAGGTGAAAGATCTTTACAAAGAGAACTGCAAAATACTGAGAAATAGCAGATTACACAAACAAATGGAAAACCATATTATTCTCATAGATTGGTAAAATCAACATTGTTAAAATTCCAACTACCCAAAGTGATTTACAGATTCAATGCAATCCATATCAAAATACCATATTTCACAGATTAAAAAAAAATAATTCTATTCTTTGTTTGGAATCAGAGTTAGAGCCCAAATAGACAAAGAAAATTTAAACAAATTTGGAGGCGTAACAATGCCAGACTTCAAAACTATCATATAAGGCTATAATAACCAAAACAGCATGGTATTATTACAGAAATAGGGGCATAGCCCAATGGAACAGAATAGAGAACACAGATAGAAAACGATCTCCCTGCAGCCAATTGATATTGCAAAGCGGGCAACAATGTACACTGGGAAAAAAGAAGACTTTACAAATATGGTGCTGGGAAAATTTAATAGCCACATGCAGAAGAATGAAACTGTACCCTGTCTCTCACCACCCAAATAATTAATGTAAAATGGACAAAAGAATTAAATGTAAGACCATGAAACCATAAGCCATAAGAATCATAGAAGAAAATTAGAGAAACTATTCTAAATGACAGTATAGGCTAAGAATTTATGGTTAATACCCCACTATCAATTCCACCACTGGGTATCAACCCAAGGTAAAATAAGTTATTTCTCAAAAAGACACCAGACCCAAACATTTATTGCAACATAATTTACAATTGCAAAGACGTGGAATCAACCCACCTCTTTGGAGTGCCCATCCATTTAAGAGTGCATTAAAAAACATGGTATATATATATATCATGGAGCAATACTCAGCCATAAAAAGGATGAATTAATGATTTTTGAAATAATATGGAAGGAATTAGAGACCATTATCCTAAGTGAAGTGTTTCAAAAATGGAAAAACAACCACCACATGTACTCTCTAATAAACTGGAACTAACTGATGAGCACACGAGCACATAGAGTGAAGTAAATGTTATTGAAAATCAATGGGATGGGGGAGAGGGAAGAAGGAATGGGGGCAAAACCCACCAAACAGGTATGATGAACACTATATGGGTAAATGTGTCTTAAGATACATAGCAAAAACTTTTTACCCCCTTGATACTTTGAAATAATAATAATATACTTTGATCAGTTGAAAAATTGTTTCAATTTCTCTGAGAATCAAACTGCTCATACACTTGCAGACATTTTAATTGTGTATATACAGCTGTGTAACATATCCTACAACTTTTTCTTGTGAAATTAACAGGATTTGGAGGAAAATTCAGTAATTGAACTTCGATTTGGAACTAGGACTTTTCAGAACTTTTCAGAACAGTATAGAATCTTAATCTATATCGGAACTTAACAAGTGACAGAGTTATGCATTCAATTCCTTTTGTGTTCCACCATCTCTGTTCTATTACTTTAATATGACCACTACATTGACTAGTCATACAACAAAAGTGCTCTATACACCCACACAGTCCAGAGATCAGTCTCTCTGGGTAGTTTTATCAAATTTAAATGACATACTTAAAAGAGCATCTTTTGAGATTTCTGCCAGATCTATATGAGGCACTATATTTTTAAAAAAACTAATGAATACCCCTGATGAAAGAATTTGTTCAGGGGTATTCTTCAAGGGCACTCTACATACATGACATGAAGCTGAAGCAGCTCTCAAAAACTCAGTTGTTTCTGCAAGGAGCATCTTGAATTTTAAGCCTTCTACATGTTGCTTTGGGGGATAGTAGCTCTAAGGAACAACTTAATCAGTGCTTTTCCCTAAAATGCAAAGATAATTTGACTTATCTGAGAGCCTTGAAGACTTCACTAGTTTGTTTGCATGAATTTCCCAGACAGAAAAATTTTCCATTCTCCTAAGTGTTTTGTGATGTATCTCTTCTACTTTTTTCTACCTTTTAAAAATCTTGCATATATGATATTTATAGTTTTGATTAAAATGGCAAAAGGGCAGATTAAAGTGGTACTGTACCACCAAACATCATGGGTGAAACAGCACTGAGTGCTTCAGCAATTTCCTGGGAGTTAGATACAAAGAAGCTTAATAGCTCTGAAGCCACAAGGGTGGCATTTAGTACTTTCCTTCTGGGAAAAATAATGAAGAGCTCTAGAAGCACATCCAAAGTGACAGGGACCAAAATGCAGTGTGTACAGAACACATCTGGCAATGCTTTGTGTTCTACGTGGGCTTGTGTGCATTGTCCCCAGCACTGAAAAGAATGCCATCTTTCTAAGTTTCACATATAGTACAGGCAAAAGAGCATGAGTGGAGTACATCCAATATGCTGCAAGATGTATGGGCTGCTTTGGGTGCTAACCTGCACTCGATTCCCTGAAGGATTGCCAGGGGATCATGTAGGCACCAGGAGCCATAATTGTCATTTTTTTACTGACAATTAAGTTGGGGCAATATTATATTCCTAAATTGCATTGATAATAACAATGAATTATTTGTAGCAAGACATAATTTTCAACATTTTTTTTTATTTTAACATCAAGATGAGCTTTTAAAAATTGTACATATATTTTCAGTATATCCACTATTTGCTCAGTAAGTTGTTTATAAGTCACATAATTAAATGAGATAATGACTTTTAACCCTCTTTCAAATTGGAAAGCATTTTCCTCAACTTCCACCCTACAGTCCTTTTACCTGTATCTACTGTTGTTTGAAATCAACCTAAGGCCAGTGGGTCCCAGTAATGAAGTTTTTAAATGTTAGCTTCTAGAGGCACAGAGAGGAGTGGATCTGACAGGACAAAATAAAGAATATCAAAAACATAGAGTGAGCTCAATTCAGAATTAGATGAATTCCTAAAATAATTTTTCTACATTAAATATGAAAATGTGTTAAAATAGAGAGTTTACTGTATATGAATGAGGTTCAGTTAATCAGCTGAACATTAGTTAGTACCTACTATACATTCTGTGTTAAGCACTTGACAAAATTATTCAATATGATTCCTTTCCTCAAGAATTTTACCATTTTGTCTAAAATATAGATGGGAAATCACCTACTACAGAGCCACTCTATGAAAATGGAATTAAACAGGAAGGATCAGGAGGAACTGAACAGAGACTTCCAGGTGGGAATACAACATGAGCCAAGGGGTAGAAATAGGGATCAGAGTAGGGAGAATAGGAAAATGGGAGAATAGGAAAAATGACATCCCAGGTAGAGACAGGAGGATATACAAAGATACAGAAGCTTAAGGAAGCTTGGTTAAGGAAAACTGAAACTTCTATTTTTCTGGAAGGAAAAACCTAGCACCAACAAATTGGGTCTGGATTATTCAGGTTCTTTATTGATATCTTAGTGGTTGTGTTTTATCTTGAAAAGGATGAGGAGTCAAGGAAAAGTTTTAAGTGAAGTAAAGGTCTGAAGAGTTTTGCATTCAAGAGATAAAACCATGGCAGGTGTTCAGAAGATACAGAGAAAGGGTATAAAACTAGAAAGCAATAATCCTATAAAATTGAGAAGAAAAGTACCAAAGGCTTTGTATTAGTCAAAGTTATCCAAAGACACAGAACCAATAGTATACATATGTATACTGAAATATATTTATTAAAAAATAATTATCTCTTTTGATTATACAGGTCAAGTTCTGCAGTCTGCAAGATGGAGAACTGGGAGACCTGCTGGTTTAGTTTTATGTCATTTCCAGACACCCAATATTCAGGAGAACCAATGGTGTAAGTTTCAGTCTGGAGGACTATAGCCTGAAAACCCAGAATGAGCAAATGTGTCCATTAAAGCAGGAAGAATCCCCATTTATTCAAGGGAGGGCCAGCTGTTTTGTTCTATTCAGGTTTCAAGCTGATTGAATGGGTTCATTCACATTAAGGAAGATAATCTGACTTACTCAGTGAAGTATTTCAGAGGTAATCTCATCACAGATACACCAGAATAATGTTTGAGCAAATGTCTGGGCACTTTGTAGCCCAATCAAGTTGATGTATAAAATAACCATCATGGTCTTGAAATGAGAAACAACAATGGAAAGAGTGCAAAAACTGTATGTGATAGAAACTGGAGATCAAATGTTATTTTTCTATTTTTCTATTTATGTGGACAAAGGATCTCATTCTTCTTTAGGCTGGTCTGAAACCATATTTTTCATTCTTTGAAAGAATGAAATCTTTATGCCTTATGAAAGAATAATACATCTGTGTAGGATATTTCTGTGTCCACGTATTTTCATGATACAGTCATCCATCAGCATCCTTGGGGGATTGGTTCCAGGGACCCCTGTCCATTTGAAAATCCCTGGACAATCAAGACCCTTATATAAAGAGTTGCGGTATTTGCATATGACATATATCCATCCTCCCATATAACTCAAATTATTTCTCAAAATTTATAAAAAATAATACCATGTAAATGCAAGGTAAGTAGTTTTTTTTCTTTAATTAAATCATAGCTGTGTACATTAATGCGATCATGGGGCACCATACACTGGTTTATAGACCATTTGACACATTTTCATCACACTGGTTAACATACCCTTCCGGGCATTTTCTTACTTATTGTGTTTATACATTTACATTCTACATTTACTAAGTTTCACATATATCCTTGTAAGATGCACCGCAGGTGTAATCCTACCAATTACCCTCCCTCCACCCACCTCTCTCCACTCCCCCTTCCCCTTATTCTTAGGTTATAACTGGGTTATAGCTTTCATGTGAAAGCCATAAATTAGTTTCATAGTAGGGCTGAGTACATTGGATACTTTTTCTTCCATTCTTGAGATACTTTACTAAGAAGAAAATGTTCCAGCTCGATCCATGTAAACATGAAAGAGTAAAGTATCCATCTTTCTTTAAAGCTGCATAATATTCCATGGTGTACATATACAATTTCTTAATCCATTCGTGGATCGATGAACACTTGGGGTTTTTCCATGACTTAGCAATCATGAATTGGGCTGAAATAAACATTCTGGTACAAATATCTTGGTTATGATGTGATTTTTGGTCTTCTGGGTATATGCCTAGTAGAGGAATTATAGGATTGAATGGCAGATCTATTTTTAGATCTCTAAGTGTTCTCCAAATATCTTTCCAAAAGGAATGTATTAATTTGCATTCCCACCAGCAGTGTAGAAGTGTACCCTTTTCTCCACATCCACGCCAACATCTCTGGTCTTGGGATTTTGTGATAGGGGCTAATCTGACTGGAGTTAGATGATATCTCAAAGTAGTTTTGATTTGCATTTCTCCGATGATTAAAGATCATGAGCATTTTTTCATATGACTGTAGGCCATGTGCCTGTCTTCTTCAGAGAAGTTTCTCTTCATGTTCCTTGCCTGGCCTGAGATGGGATAATTTGTTCTTTTCTTGCTTATAAGTTTGAGTTCTCTGTGAATTCTGAATTAAATTAAATTTCAATTAAATTTAAATTTAATTCTGAATTAAAACTTTGTCAGAAACAACCAGCAAATATCTTCTCCCATTCTGATGGCTGTTTGCTCACTTTACTTACTGTGTTCTTGGCTGTGCAGAAGCTTTTTAGTTTGATCAGGTCCCAGTAGTGCATTTTAAAAGCTGCTTCAATTGCCTGGGGGTCCTCCTCATAAAATACTCGCCCAGACCTATTACTTCAAGGGTTTTCCCTGCACTCTCTTCTAGTATTTTTATAGTTTCATGTCTTACGTTTAAATCTTTTATCCAGTGAGAGTCTATCTTAGTTAATGGTGAATGGTGTGGGTCCATTTTCAGTCTTCTACAGATTGCCAGCCAGTTCACCCAGCACCATTGCTAAATAGGGAATGTTTTCCCCAATGAATGTTTTTAATTGGCTTGTCAAAGATCGAATAACAGTAAGTAGCCGGATTCATCTCTTGGTTCTCTATTCTGTTCAAGACATCTACTTCTCTGTTTTTGTGCCGGTACCATGCTGTTTTGATCACTATCGATTTGTAGTATAGTCTGAGGTCTGGTAGCGTGATTCCTCCTGCTTCGTTTTTATTTCTGAGTAATGTCTTGGCTATTCGAGGCTTTTTCTGATTCCGTATAAAACAAAGTATTGTTTTTTCAAGATCTTTAGACAGTGGAGCTTTAATAGGGGTTGCATTAAAATTGTATATTGCTTTGGGTAGTATGGACATTTTAACAATGTTGATTCTTCCCAGCCATGAGCATGGTATGTTTTTTTCATGTGTTAACATTTTCAGCCATTTCTTTTCTAAGAGTTTCGTAGTTCTCTTTATAGAGATCTTTTACGTCCTTTGTTAGATAAACTCCCAAATATTTAATCTTCTTTGGTACTACTGTGAATGGAATAGAGTCCTTAACTGTTTTTTCAGGTGACTATTGTTGGTATATATAAAGGCTACCAATTTATGAATGTTGATTTTGTAACCTGAGACACTGCTGTATTCCTTCATCACTTCTAAGAGTTTTGTAGTAGAATCTGTGGTGTTTTCCAGGAATACAATCATACCATCTGTGAAGAGCGAAAGTTTGATCTCTTCTCACCCTATATGGATACCCTTGATTGCCCTTTATTTCCTAATTGCGGTGCCTAATAATTCCATTACACTGTTGAAGAGCAGTGGAGACAATGGGCAGCCTTGTCTGATTCCTGATCTGAGTGGAAATGATTTTAATTTAACTCCATTCAATACGATATTGGCTGTGGGTTTGCTGTAGATGGCCTCTATCACTTTCAGAAATTTACCTTCTATGCCAATTTTCTTAAGTGTTCTGATCATGAAGGGATGCTGGATATTATCAAAATATTTTTCTGCATCAATTAAGAGAATGATATGGTCTTTGTTTTTTAATTTGTTTATGTGCTGAGTTATACTTATACATTTATGTATATTGAACCAGCCTTGAGACCCTGGGATAAAACCAACTTAGTCATGATGTATAATTTGTTTGATGTGATGCTGGATTCTGTTTGTTAGGATCTTGTTGAATATTTTTTGCATCTATGTTCATTAGTGATATTGGTCTATCATTTTCTTTTCTTGTTGGGTCTTTTTCTGGTTTGGGGATCAGGGTGATGTTTGCTTCATAGAACATTTTGGGTAGTCTTCCTGCTTTTTCTACATTTTGGAACAGGTTGAGTAATATAGGTACTAATTCCTCTTTAAAGGTTTGGTAGAATTCTGACATGACATCATATCGTCCCTGGCTTTTCTTTTTTAGGGAGGTTTTGTATGGTTGATGCTATTTCAGAACCTGATATGGGCCTGTTCAAAATTTCCACTTGATTCTGGCTAAGCCTTGGAAGGTGACATGCTTCCAAGTATTGGTCAATTTCCTTCAGATTTTCATATTTATGACAATAAAGTTCCTTGTAGTATTCATTAAGGATTTTTTGAATTTCTGAGGAGTCTGTTGTTATTTTGTCTTTGTCGTTTCTGATTGATGAGGTTAGAGATTTTATTCTTTTTTTCCTGGTTAGGTTAGCCAAAGGTTTAACTGTTTTTGACCTTTTCAAAAAACCAACTTTTTGATTTCTTGATCTGTTGTATAATTTTCTTTTTCAATTTCATTTAATTCTGCTCTAAGTTTGGTTATTTCTTTTCTTCTACTAGGTTTGGGGTTGGAATGTTCTTCCTTTTCCAGTTGCCTGAGATGTCCCATTGGTTGTTAACTTCCTCTCTTTCTGTTCTCTTGAGGAAGGCTTGCTCAATGCTATAAATTTCCCTCTTAGGACTGCCTTTGTGGTATCCCAGATGTTCTGATAATTCATGTCTTCATTGTCGTTTTGTTCCAAAAATTTGGCAATTTCCTTCTTGATTTCATCTCTGACCCAATCATTCAGCATAAGGTTATTTAACTTCCGTATTTTTGTATGAGTATGCAGATTCCTGTTGTTACTGAGCTCAAATTTTATTCCAGGGTGGTCTGAGAAGATGCAAGGAATAATTTCTATTCCTTTAAATTTACTGAGGTTAGACTTCTGACCTAAGATGTGATCGATTTTGGAGTATGTTTTGTGGGTTGATGAGAATATGAGTATTCAGTTTTGTTGGGATGAAATGTTCTGTAGATATCTGCTAAATCCAAATGTTGGATGGTTAGGTTTAAATCAAAAATTTCCCTCCTCCTGACAAGCAGACCATCAGCCGATCTCCTCCATCTCCAGGCCTTCCCCTGCCCTCCCGCAACGTCTTTGCGTTGGGCAAAGAGGCCTCTCCCAAACTCCTGTCCGAACTCAGGCAGAGTGATGCACTCCTCCTAGTGCCAAAGTGCACACCTAGCCTGACCATTCCCTGGAAGGGCAAGGGGGCGGGGCGTTTGTGTAAGCCCACCGGTCCAAGGACCATTGAAGTTTCTATTCTGGTCCTCTAGATACTTTTGGAAAAGCCAACTTGGATCCCGAGATTTTGTCCCACCAAAATGGACCTTCATATCATTGTATTTTAAACTTTTGACTGCGAACAATGCCTATAGGCATAAGAAAAAGACATTTGAAGAACAGATTAAAGATGGCAGCCAAGTAACTGCTTCCCTGCAACTGGGCATGGTGAGTCTGGGAAGATAAGACTCCAGACATCTCTGGCTGGTGGGATCTGCCTATAATCATCCCTTTGAGGATACAGGGAGTCAGCAAGGGACTTCTGGACCCCAAGAGGAGGACAAAAACAGTAGGAAACTGGCAAGTGGTTGCGTGTGTTCAATCAACCTAATCACGCCAGCAACTGTAAGTACAAGCAGCAGTGAGACTGCAAACCAGAAAGGCCTTACCTGTGAACTGTTTCGGTGTTTTTGGACTTGGCACTCAGTTGAACTGCCTTGGGGAGAGCTCAAGCAGGAGTGGGCAGAGCTTGAGCAGGAGTGCAGAGAACTTTGGGCATTGTCTGGGGCCCCAGACATAGCCACTGACCTGGGCTACAGGGAGCCATTGTGTGAGAGAATTGCCCCGGCAAGCTCTGCCCTCAGGGTCCCAGAGCAAGGATCGGGCAGGACCCAGTAATGTCGTGACTGAGCAGCCTAAAGGCAGGGACTGAGCTGCCTTACAGCCTTTACCCTTAGGGGCAGAGTGCGATGGTTTTGGCACACTGGAGGTTCGGGCTGTTGCCCTGGGTAGAGTGCCGTGGTGTCACAGCTCATAGCAACCTCAAATTCCTGGGCTTGGTGCTGCCCGGACCTCCATAAGATCTGTGCCGTGACACAGCACCAACCGCGCCTCTGCATATCCTGACCAGGAACTATGGGAGTCATGCAACCCTGCGTCCTCCCTCCTGTGTCCTCCAAGCCTCTGCACTGGCCCGCTCATCTGGCCAGGGATACTGTTAGCCGTGTGCCCTCTGGAGCCCTCCCTGCTTCTGCACAGAGCCCTTCTCCTGGCCAGAGACTGCTGGAGACTTGGGCTCTCTGTACCAAAGTCACAGGTGCCAGGCACCCCCAGAACTGTGTGCACCACCTCCCACCCTGTTGCTGGATCCAGGTGTGTTACACGCCAGAGCTGCTTCCACAACCAGAACTCCCTAGCTGGAGCAGCCCCAAAGGAACTACACAGGGTCACTCCCTACAAAGATCAAGCAACAATAGAGTGATCCTGCTGGGATCTAATATTGGAGAGACACCTCCCCAACTCTGAGGATGGCCAGAGGCAATGGTGAAAAACAATCATGAGGTGAAATCAACAGAAAAACTCTGGCAATATGAATAATCAGAGTAGATCAACTCCCCCAAGGATCAATGGGACAGACACAGCACAAGATCCCATGCACAAACAAATAGCTGAGATGTCAGAAATTGAATTCAGAATCTGGATAGCAAATAAGACTGAATTAGAACTCCAAGCAGTAACCCAAAAGATATCTCAAGAATTCAACAAATTCAAAGACAAAATGACCAAAGATTATGACACATTGAGACAAGAAGTTGCATCCCTCAAAGATCTGAGAAACACAGTAGAATCCCTCAGTAACAGAATGTAGCAAGCAGAAGAAAGGATTTCTAACATTGAAAACAAAGTTTTCGAACGCTCCCAAACTCTCAAAGAGGATGAGAAATGGAGGGCAAAAACAGATCACTCTCTCAGAGAGCTCTGGGATAATTCGAAGAAAACCAATATTCGTCTTATAGGGATCCCCAAAAGTGACGAAATGGCTTCACAAGGCACAGAGTCTCTTCTCCATGAGATAATGAAAGAGAACTTTCCAGACATGCCAAGAGATTCTGAAATTCAGATAGCAGACAGTTTCAACCCAGCACTACTCAACCCAAATAAGACATCCCCCAGACACATCATAATCAATTTCACTAAAGTTAATATGAAGGAGAAAATTCTGAAAGCTGCCAGACGAAAGAAAACCATTACCTACAAAGTGAAGAATATTAGAATAACTGCAGATCTCTCTGCTGAATACTTTCAAGCTAGAAGAGGATGGTCATCAACTTTTAATATCCTAAAACAAAATAACTTTCAACCCAGGATCCTATACCCAGCTAAACTGTGTTTTGTTTATGACGGAGAATTTAAATACTTCAATGATATTCACATATTGAAGAAATTTGCCATAACTAAACCAGTTCTCCAGGATATTCTCAGACCTATCCTCCATAAAGACCAATGTAATCCTCCACCATAAAAGTAAACTCACCCAGAAAATATTGATCAAAATCCAACTTCCACAGTCGCAAAAGGATTAAAAATGTCCACTGGACACTTGAAAGGATTTTCAATATTCTCAATTAATGTGAATGTTTTAAACTGTCCTCTAAAGAGGCACAGGTTGGCTGACTGGATACAAAAGCTCAAGCCAGATATCTGCTGCATACAAGAATCGCATCTTACATTAAAAGACAAATATAGACTCAAGGTGAAGGGATGGTCATCTATATTCCTGGCAAATGGAAAGCAGAAAAAAAAAAGGCATTGCAATCCTGTTTGCAGATGCATTAGACTTTAAACCAACCAAAATAATTAAGGATAATCATGGAAATTCATATTTATTAAAGGTAATACTCAATATGATGAGATCTCAATTATTAATATTTATGCACCCAACCACAATGCACCTCAATTTATAAGAGAAACTCTAACAGACATGAGCAACTCGATTTCCTCCACTTCCATAGTAGTTGGAGATTTTAACACCCCTTTAGCAGTGCTGGATAGATCCTACAAAAAGAAGCTAAGCAAAGAAATCTTAGAATTCAAATCAACCAATCAACATCTGGACATAACAGACATCTACAGAACATTTCATCCCAAGAGAACTGAATACACATTCTTCTCATCAGCCCATAGAACATACTCCAAAATCAACCACATCCTAGGCCACAAATCTAACCTCAGCAAATTTAAAAAAATAGAAATTATTCCTTGCATCGTTTCAGACCATCAAGGAATAAAAGTTGAACTCAATAATACCAGGAATTTGGATACCCATAGAAAAACATGGAAGCTAAATAACCTTATGCTGAAGGACAGATGGGTTATAGATGAGATTAACAAGGAAATCACCAAATTTTTGGAACAAAACAAAAATCAAGACACAAATTACCAGAACCTTTGGGATACTGCAAAGGCAGTCCTAAGACAGAAATTTATAGCACTGCAAGCCTTCCTCAAGAAAACAGAAAAAGAGGAAGTTAATAGCTTAATGGGATATCTCAAGCAACTGGAGAAGGAAGAACACTCCAACCCCAAACCCAGCAGAAGAAAAGAAATAACCAAAATCAGAGCAGAATTAAATGAAATTCAAAACAAAAGAATTATACAACAGATCGATAAATCAAAAAGTTGGTTTTTTAAAAGATCAATAAAATAGATAAACCTTTGGCCAATCTAACCAGGAAGAAAAGAGTAAAATCTCTAATTTCATCAATCAGAAATGATACAGATGAAATAACAACAGTCCCTCAGAAATTCAAAATATCCTTAACGAATACTACAAGAAACTCTACTCTCAGAAATATGAAAATCTGAAAGAAATCGACCAATACCTGGAAGTACGCCACCTACCAAGACTTAGCCAGAATGAAGTGGAAATGTTGAACAGGCCTATATCAAGTTCTGAAATAGCATCAACTATACAAAATCTCCCTAAAAAGAAAAGCCCAGGACCAGATCGCTTTATGTCAGAATTCTACCAAACCTTTAAAGAAGAACTAGTACCTATAGTACTAAGCCTTTTCCAAAATACAGAAAAAGAAGGAATATTACCCAACACATTCTACAAAGCAAACATCACCTTGATCCCCAAACCAGAGAAAGACCCAACAAGAAAGCAAAATTATAGACCAATATCACTAATGAATATTGATGCTAAAATACTCAATAAGATCCTAACAAACAGAATCCAACAACATATCAAAAAAATTATACACCATGACCATGTGGGATTTATCCCAGGGTCTCAAGGCTGGTTCAATATACGTAAATCTATAAATGTAATTCAGCACATAAACAAACTAAAAAATAAGGATCGTATGATTCTTTCAATTGATGCAGAAAAAGCTTTTGATAATAGTCAGCATCCCTTCATGATCAGAACGCTTAAGAAAATTGGTATAGAAGGGACATTTCTTAAACTAATAGAGGCCATCTACAGCAAACACAGAGCCAATATTGTATTGAATGGAGTTAAATTGAAATCATTTCCACTTAGATCAGGAACCAGGCAAGGTTGCCCATTGTCTCCATTGCTCTTTAACATTGTAATGGAAGTTGTAGCCATTGCAATTAGGGAAGAAAAGGTGATCAAGGGAATCCACATAGGGTCAGAAGAGATCAAACATTCACTCTTCGCAGATGATATGATCATATATCTGGAAAACACTAGGGATTCTACTACAAAACTTTTAGAAGTGATCAAGGAATATAGCAATGTCTCAGGCTACAAAATCAACACCCATAAATCTGTAGCCTTTATATATACCAACAATAACCAAGATGAAAAAACAGTCATGGTCTCTATTCCTATCACAGTAGTGCCAAAGAAGATGAAATACTTGGGAGTATACCTAACAAAGGATGTGAAAGATCTCTACAAAGAGAACTATGATACTCTAAGAAAAGAAATAGCTGACGACATTTACAGATGGAAAAACATACCATGCTCGTGTCTGGGAAGAATCAACATTGTTAAAATGTCCATACTACCCAAAGCAATTCGTATTAAAGCTCCATTGTCATATTTTAAAGATCTTAAAAAAATAATACTTCATTTTATATGAAATTAGAAAAAACCTCGAATAGTCAAAACATTACTCAGCAATAAAAACAAAGCAGGAGGAATCACGCTACCAGACCTGAGACTGTACTATAAATCGATAGTGATCAAAACAGCATGGTACTGGCACAAAAGCAGAGAAGTAGATGTCTGGAACAGAATAGAGAACCAAGAGATGAATCCAGCTACTTACTGTTATTTGATCTTTGACAAGCCCATTAAAAACATTCAGTGGGGAAAAGATTCCCTATTTAACAAATGGTGATGTGTAAACTGGCTGGCAACCTGTAGAAGATTGAAACTGGACCCACACCTTTCACCATTAACTAAGATAGACTCTCACTGGATAAAAGATTTAAACTTAAGACATGAAACTGTAAAAATACTTGAAGAACATGTAGGGAAAACTCTTGAGGGAATCGGCCTGAGTGAATGTTTTATGAGGAGGACTCCCCAGCAATTGAAGCAGCATCAAAAATACACTACTGGGACCTGATCAAACTAAAAAGCTTGTGCACAGCCAAGAACATTGTAAGTAAAACAAGCAGATAGCCCTCAGAATGGGAGAAAATATTTGCAGGTTATACCTCTGATAAAGGTCTAATAACCAGAATCCACAGAGAACTAAAATGTATTAGCAGGAAAAGAACATGTGATCCCATCTCAGGGTGGGCAATGGATTTGAAGAGAAACTTCTGCAAACAAGCCAGACGCACGATCTACAAACACATGAGAAAAAGCTCTTCATCCTTAATCATCAGAGAAATGCAAATCAAAACTACTCTGAGATATCACCTAACCCCAATAAGAGTAGCCCACATAACAAAATCCCCAAACCAGAGATGTTGTCATGTTTGTGGAGAAAAGGGCATACTTCTACACTGCTGGTGGGAATGCACACTAATACGTTCCTTCTGGAAGGACGTTTGGAGAATACTAAAGATAGACCTGCCATTCGACCCTGTGATTCCTTTACTAGGTTTATACCCAGAAGACCAAAATTCACAATATAACAAAGACCTCTCTACCAGAATGTTTATTGCAGCCCAATTCATAATTGCTAAGTCATGGAATAAGCCCAAGTGTCCATCGACCCACGAATGGACTAGCAAATTGTGGTACTTGTATACCATGGAATATTATGCATCCTCAAAGAAAGACAGAGACTTTACCTCTTTCATGTTTACATGGATGGAGCTGGAACATATTCTTCTTAGCAAAGTATCTCAGGAATGGAAGAAAAAGTATCCAATGTACTCAGCTCTACTATGAAGCTAAATTATAGTTTTCACATGAAGACTATAACCCAACTATAGCACAAGACTATGGGGAAAGGGCTAAGGAAGGGGAGGGGAAGGGGGTTTTGTTGGAGGGAGGGTAATGGGTGAGGCCACATCTACAGTGCATCTTAGAATGGATAGAGGTGAAACTTACTAAATGCAGAATACAAATGCCTGCATACAGTAACTAAGAAAATGCCATGAAGGCTACATTGAATAGTTTGATGAGAGTATTTCAGATTATATATGAAACCTGCACATTGTACCCCTTGATTGCACTAATGTATACAGCTACGATTTAACAATAAAAATAAAAAATAAAAACCGGGAAAAAAAAATCTAATATTTCTTTGCTCAGCTTCTAATTGGAGGATCAATCCAACAATGCCAAAGGAGTGTTGAAATCTTCAACTATTATGGAGCTGGAGGAAATCAAGTTGCTCATGTCTGTCAGAATTTCTCTTATAAATTGAGGTGCATTCTGGTGGGTGCATAGATATTAATAATTGAAACGTCATCATATTGAGTATTATCCTTAACAAATATAAAGTGACCATTCTTATCCTTCCTTACTTTTGTTGGTTTAAAACCTATTGTATCTGCAAATAAAATTGCAACATCTGCTTTTTCCTCATTACCAATTGCCTGAAATATGGATGACCATCCTTTCACCCTGAGTCCATATTTGTCTTTTAAGGCAAGATGTGACTCTTGTATGCAGCAAATATCTGGCCTGAGTTTTTGTGTCTAGTCAGCTAACCTGTGCTTCTTTAGAGGACAGCTTAATCCGTTCACATTAATAGAGAATATTGATAAGTCTTGTAAAATTTTGGATATCGAGCTTTCAAAAGTTCAATGGACATTTTTCATCCTTTCACCACTGTGGAAGTTGGAGTTTGATCAAAAGTTTCTGAGTGAGTTTACTTTCGTGGTAGAGGATTGGGCTGGTCATTATGGAGGATAGGTCTGAGAATCTCCTGAAGAGGTGGTTTGGTTATAGCAAATTTCTTCAACCTATGAATGTCATTAAAGTATTTAATTTCTCCATCATAAATGAAACTCAGTTTAGCTGGATACAGGATCCAGCTTTAGGGTTGAAAGTTATTTTGCTTTAGGAGATTAAAAGTCAATGACCACCCTCTTCTGGCTTGAAAAGTTTCAGCAGAGAGATCTGCAGTCATTCTATATTCTTCCCTTTGTAGGTAATGGATTCCTTACATCTGGCTGCTTACAGAATTTTCTCCTTTCTCTTTTAGTGAAGTTAATTAGGATATGCCTGGGGGATATCTTTTTTTTTTTTTGTCTTTTTTTTTTTATTGTTGGGGATTCATTGAGGGTACAATAAGCCAGGTTACACTGAGTGCAATTGTTAGGTAAAGTCCCTCTTGCAATCATGTCTTGCACCCATAAAGTGTGACATACACCAAGGCCCCACCCACCTCCCTCCTTCCCTCTTTGTTTCCCCCCCACAACCATAATTGTCATTAATTGTCCTCATATCAAAATTGAGTACATAGGATTCATGCTTCTCCATTCTTGTGATGCTTTACTAAGAATAATGTCTTCCACGTCCGTCCAGGTTAATACGAAGGATGTAAAGTCTCCATTTTTTTTAATGGCTGAATAGTATTCCATGGTATACATATACCACAGCTTGTTAATCCATTCCTGGGTTGGTGGGCATTTAGGCTGTTTCCACATTTTGGCGATTGTAAATTGAGCTGCAATAAACAGTCTAGTACAAGTGTCCTTATGATAAAAGGATTTTTTTCCTTCTGGGTAGATGCCCAGTAATGGGATTGCAGGATCAAATGGGAGGTCTAGCTTGAGTGCTTTGAGGTTTCTCCATACTTCCTTCCAGAAAGGTTGTACTAGTTTGCAGTCCCACCAGCAGTGTAAAAGTGTTCCCTTCTCTCCACATCCACGCCAGCATCTGCAGTTTTGAGATTTTGTGATGTGGGCCATTCTCACTGGGGTTAGATGATATCTCAGGGTTGTTTTAATTTGCATTTCTCTAATATATAGAGATGATGAACATTTTTTCATGTGTTTGTTAGCCATTCGTCTGTCATCTTTAGAGAAGGTTCTATTCATGTCTCTTGCCCATTGATATATGGGATTGTTGGCTTTTTTCATGTGGATTAATTTGAGTTCTCTATAGATCCTAGTTATTAAGCTTTTGTCTGATTGAAAATATGCAAATATCCTTTCCCATTGTGTAGGTTGTCTCTCTGCTTTGGTTATTGTCTCCTTAGCTGTACAGAAGCTTTTCAGTGAGTCGTGCTTGGGTTCTAAAACTGTCTGCTTTCTGAATTTTGAATCACTTGGCATGTCTGGAAAATTCTCTTTCATAATTTCATGGAGAAGGGCCTCTGTGCCTTGCGAGGCCACTTCATAACTTTCAGGGATTCCATCACTTTTTCATCACTTTCAGGGATTCCAATGGGGCAGATATTAGCCTTCTTTGAATTATCCCAGAGCTCTCTGACAGAATGATCCATTTTTGCTCTCCATTTGTCTTCCTCTTTGAGAGTTTGGAAATGTTCAAAGGCTTTGTCTTCAATGTCAGAAATCCTTTCTTCTGCTTGCTCCACACTGTTACTGAGGGATTCTACTGTATTTTTCAGATCTTTGAGGGCTGCAAATTCTTGCTTCAGTGCATCAAAATCTTTGGTGGTTTTGTCTTTAAATTTGTTAAATTCTTGAGGCAACTTTTGAATTTCTCCTTGAATTCCTAATTCCAACTTTTGAATTGCTGCACGAAGTTCTAATTCCAGATTTTCCTCAACTTTATTAACCTTGTTTGCAATCCAAATTCTGAATTCGATTTCTGACATCTCAGCCAGCTGTTTATGAATGGGATCTTCAGAAACATCTGCCATATCTTTCCTTGGGGGGGAGGTTGATCTATTCTGATTATTCATGTTACCAGAGTTTTCCACTGATTCCACCCCATGATTGTTTTACACCATTTGATTTTTCCCCTGGAGCTTTGTTGAAGACCCGTACAATGCTATAGTCTGAGAAACTGGGGACCTGTTTGGTGTGGTGGGGCTACGTGGTTCTGTCTTGTTTTTAGATGGTCTCTGTTTGACCCTAGTGAAACAGTTACTCTGGGTTGAAGTCTCAGCTGTGGAGAAATACCAGCAATTATGTAACCTCACCCCCCCACAGGCAAAAATTGGAAACGGAAAATCAAACCTTCCTACAACCACACACCCAGGGCACCACTTGAACTGTCCTCGGGTGATTGGCTGAGGTCAAAAAGTCCAAATCAATTGTCTCAGTCAGTACCTGTCTCAGGTGGGAGAGTTTTAAAGGTCTCTGGCATCTGGATCGCAAGTGTCTGGTGACTCAGATATGGCTTGCTCCTGTGCTCCATGGAGTCAGGAGGACCCACTCAGCAAATAGATTAGTCTGGGAAGCTTGATGCCTCTTTCCCCACCTTGCACCTCTGTCACACCCAGTCACTGATAGCCCCGCAGTGCTGTGACCCAGTTGCCTGTGGTAAACAGATACTCCAGGTGTTTGGACCTGCCTGAATCCCAAGGAAATCTATTTCTGCTCAGCCAGGCTGCTGCGCTCTGCTTCTATCCAGCAGGGGGAGGTGAGGCCTGACAACCTCGGGCACTTGATGGAGGCTGGGGGGGGTGTTCACTCATTTCCAACTCCACCCCTGATTGATGTTACCAACAGAACAGAACAGAACAACATTGCAGGAATTTGTTTTTGACCCTGCTAAATTCCCTTGCAGAAGAGGAGCTGTTTTGAGTTCCCAGAGCCTGTGCCTCAGGCCCTGTCTTTGTTGCTGCAGATTTGTATTTGGTTACTGTCAGTTCTAGCCTCCTGTCTTCCTTTGTCTATAGGCTGACAATCCCCTGAGGGCCGAGTGCGTCTTAGGCTCTGAAAGCGTTCCTCTGGGTCAGCCCCGCCCTGGGAACTTCCTGGCTCTGCACGTGGGTTTCTAGTCCCCTTCCTCCACCCAGGCCAGTACCACCTCAGGCAAACCCTTTACTCACGAGGCCTGCGTTTCCATCCCGGATCTGTTCCATGGAGGTTGCCACCTGAGTAGATGCACAGCCTCCTTTGGTTGCCCAGGGAGACAAGGGGTGTGGCTTCAGAATATCAGGGAGTGAGCCCTATTATTGCTAAAAGATGGCTGCTAGTCTCGGGGCACCACTGCTCCGGTGTGGTTCCCTCTCAGCCAATCCCCACTCCCGTGCCCCAGAGTCAGCACTGAACAGCTGCAGTTTAGGCCCTGTCCATACCCCTCAAGAAATCACCCAAGAATCTGGACTCTTTGTAGATAGACCTCCAGACCTCAGAGTGAGAGTGGAGGGGAGTGTTGGGAGCTCAGAATTGCAGGTAGAGAATATATACAGTTTTATTCAGTTTTATGCCTGGCAGGAGAATGCCGTGGCACCCTACTAGGGGAGGTAGGTCCAGTTTTTAGAGGGGCTTTCCCATGGAGTGTAGTGGGAGGACCTTTGAACTCTGCTCATTTGTTTGTGGGGCACTCCGAGCCATTCTCATGGAGGAGGGGACACCTGTCCCCTTGGTGATGGATTTTGTACCTTTTGTTTTGTATCCCTGGGGTTGCAGCTCGCCTCAGTGGGGTTGATGTACGTTCTTCAACCTTCTCTCTTGGTGCAGCTCAAATCCACCAGGTTACTTGCTAAATTTCTGTCCTTTTACTCTCCTTCTGGATGGGAGCCTCTGTGGAAAGCTGGCTTCAGTCCAAAAGGGTTTTTTTTCAAACAGTATATTGCTCTCTCACCCAGGCTGTAGCGCAGTGGTGCTCCTGGGCTCCGGTTGTAAGTAGTTGTTAATCGTGTATTATTTAGGGAATAATAAAAAGAAAAAAAGTCTATATGTTCAGCACAAAACCAAACTTTTTTTCCTGAATATTTTTGATTTGTGGTTGGTTGATTCCATAAATGTAAAACATATGAATACAAAAAGTTGACTGTACTTATTTTTAAACATAAAACATATATGTCCCCCTAAATTCATCGCTACATGAAATTCTAGAAGTTGAGTCATATTTATTAGTTTCTTCAATAATTAAAAAGAAAAATCTTTAGAAAGGTTTGAGATTATGAATTAAGGAAGGCCCCAGGTCCAGAGAACCAATGTAACTGTTTCCTTTTGTACAAACTTCTTTCGATCTACTGAGACTGGTTCTTTGCTTCAGATGTAGATGTTTGTTAAAGACCTACATTTCTCTAAGGAGCACACAAAAATTCTGTTAAATTTTTTAAAATGAAATTATATTCTCATTTTGGTGTTATCTTGAAGTAGAATTGTAATTTTTAAATACCTTTAATCCTTAATTCTTTCTAAAATATTTAGGATCTTTTTCCAAAAAAATTTTAGGATAAGGAGAGGACAGAGCAAGATGGCAGATGAGAAACAGCTTTTTTGAAATTGGGTATGGTGAGATAGGGGAGAGAAGACTCCAGGCACCTCAGGATTGTGGGCTTTGACCAGAAACAGTCCTTTGGGGGCACAAGGAGACAGCCAGAGACTTTGGGATTACAATAGGAGAACAAAAGCATTGGAGAAGGGATAAGTGTTTGCATTCAGTCTGAGGCCACCAACCGTGGTGGCTGCAGGTGGCAGCAGCTACAGCAGCAGTGAGAGTGTGCAGACAGGAAAGGCCTGTCATGCAAGGTTTTTTGGACTTGGGCACATGATTGAGTTACCTTGGGACTTCTTGAGCAAGTGAACAAGTGACTTTGAACAGCACCCAGAGGCTACAATTGAGCACCAGGGCAGAATGGAGGTTTCAATGTTCTGCTGCAGGCCGTGTGCAGCCATTGTGAGAAAGTTGCCATGCAGGCTCGGTCCTCAGGATCCTAGACCAAGGCATTTCTGGATAGATTCGAGCAACACACACTTTCCTGGGATAGCCACTGCTTAGTCAAGGGACAAGGTTTGGAAAGGTCAAGAAGTGTATATTAAGCAGCCCAAGGAGAAATCCAGGCTCCCAACCCTATGGGGTTTGAGGGCAAAGAAGTCATCAGAGGCTACCAGTCTTCATCTTATAAACTGTATCGTGATTAGCATCTCATATCACAGAAGATGACCTGTTGCCCAGGCAATATTCAGCAAGATATATGTGCATAATTTTTTGTTGTTACTGCCAAAGAAAATGAAATATCTGGGAGTGTACCTAACAAAGGATGTGAAAGATCTCTATAAAAAGAATTATGAAACTCTGAGAAAAGAAATAGCTGAAGATGTTAACAAATGGAAAAACATACCATGCTCATGGCTGGAAGAATCAACATTGTTACAATGTCCATACTACCTAAAGCAATCTACAGATTTAAAGCACCCTATCAAAGCACCTCTGTTGTACTTTAAAGATCTGGAAAAATTAGTACTTCATTTTATATGGAAACAAAAGAAATCTTGAATAGCCAAGACATTACTCAGAAATAAAAACAAATCAAGAAGAATCACACTAACAGACTTCAAACTAAACTATACATCCATGGTGATCAAAACAGCTTGGCGGGCAGTGCCTGTGGCTCAGTTGGTAAGGTGCCGGCCCCATATACCGAGGGTGGCAGGTTCAAACCCGGCCCCGGCTTAACTGCAACCAAAAAATAGCCAGGTGTTGTGGCGGGTGCCTGTAGTCCCAGCTACTCTGGAGGCTGAGGCAAGAAAATCGCTGAAGCCCGGGAGTTGGAGGTTGCTGTGAGCTGTGTGATGCCACGGCACTCTACTGAGGGCTATAAAGTGAGACTCTGTATCTATAAAAACAAACAAACAAAAAAAAAAAAAACAGCTTGTACTTGCACAAAAATAGAGTAGATATATGGAACAGAATTGAAAGCCAAGAGATAGAGATGAACCCTGACACTACCATCATTTGATCTTTGGTACGTCTATCAAAAATATAAATTGGGGGAAAGATTCCTTATTTAACAAATGGTGCAGGGTGAATTGGCTGGCAACTTGTAGAATACTGAAACTGGACCCACACCTCTGTCCTCTAACAGAAAATGTCTCTCAGTGGAAAAAAGACTTAAACTTAAGACATGAAACTATAAAGATTCTTGGAGAAAGTGCAGGGCAAACACTTGAAAAAATTGGCCCAGGAGAATACTTTATGAGGAGGACCTCACCTCCCCACCACCCCCTGGGCAATTGAATCAATACCAAAAATACATTACTGGGATCTGATCAAACAAAAAAATTCTTTACTGCCAAGAACACGATATTAAAGCAAGTAGACAACCCTCAGAATGGGAGAGGATTTTTGCAGGTTATGTTTCTGACAAACGTCTAATAACCAGAATCCACAGAAAACTCAAACTTATTAATAAGAAAAGAACAAGTGATCCCATTTCATTGTGGGCGAGAGACATGAAGAGAAGCTTCTCAAAAGAAGACAGGTGCACGGTCTACAGACACATGAAAAAATGCTCATCATCTTTAATCATCAGAGAATTGCAAACCAAAACCACTTTAAGATATCATCTAACTCCAGTAAGAGTAGCCCACATCACAAAATCCTAAAACTACAGATGTCACTGTGGATGTGGAGAAAAGGGGACATTTCTGCAATGCTTGTGGGAATGCAAGTTAATACATTCCTTTGGAAAGGAGAATGGAGAATACTCGGGGATCTAAATGTAGGCCTCCCATTTGATCTTGCAATCCCTTTACTAGGTGTATGTCCAAAAGACCAAAAATCACTTTCAAACAAAGATATTTGCACCAGATTGTTCATTACAGCTCAATTCATAATTGCTAAGTCATAGAAGCCCAAGTGCCCATCGACCCATGAATGGATTAATAAATTGTGGTATATGTATACCATGGAATACTATGTAGCATTAAAAAATGATGGAGACTTTACCTCTTTTATGTTTACATGGATGGAGCTGGAAAATATTCTTCTTAGTAAAGTATCTCAGGAATGGAAAAAAAAAATCCAATGTACTTAGTACTACCATGAGACCTTTTTATAATCACTCACACTTTCATATGAAAGATGAATCACAACTATAGCCCAGGATGAAGGAGGGAAGGGAAGGGAGGGTGGGAGGAGAAGGGGCTGGTTTGATAGAGGGAGGGTAAACAGTGGGACTATACCTATGAAGCATATCGCAAGGGTACAAGTCGAATCTATCAAGTATAGAACACAAATGTCTTAACGCAGGGATTAAGTAAATGTGGTGAAAGCTATGTTAATTAGTTGGATGCAAGCACTCCAATTTGTACAAAAAATCAACACATTGAATCCCACAAAGACATAAATGTATTCATGATCTATGTATATATGAATTAAAAAAGGAAAAAAATATTTAAATTTTTTTTAAATATTTTCTTTTTCTTTTTTCTTTTTCTTTTTTTCATGTTTTCTGTGTAAATATATTTTTTCATTGTTGACTTCTATAAAAATAAGGACTTCATTTTTGCTAGTTTTTCTGCCCCCTGATAATTGTTTTTTTCCCCCAATTTTATCTCTTAATGTTTTTTGTTCATTTGGTTTGCTTTGATATATAGTATTTTTGTTTTTCTTCTCTAGCTGGTGGAGGTAGGGCCTCCACTGTGCCTGCTTAGGTTGTAAAGAGCTGTGGATGTAAAGGGAATGACCCTTTGTGGGTGTGGGTCAAAGTACCCTACTGTACACCACTATTGCTCGTCTCATTCTTTCTGTTCCTCTCTTCTGTTTGTAAATCTTCCCTTTTACTCACCCCCATCCTTTCCCTTTTCTTTTTTTCTCTCTTTTTCTTTTTAAATTTTTTATAGTTTTTGCTCTTCATGCTTATTGTCCTTTTAGTTCTTTATTAAAAGGACACTTCAACAGCTTAGGTCAGAGGCACAGTAACTTAAAGTGCAAGAGGCAGTGAAAAGAAAAAGTAGTACAAGGAAATATACAAAAGAAAACACTCATGAGGAAGAAATGGCAGAAAAATCCTAGCAACATAAAAATCCAGACCCAAGTACTGCCCCCCCACAAGGGATCACGAGGTAGCTACTGGAGAAGATTCTACCTATAAAGAACTATTCAAAATGACAGAAGGTGAATTTAAAATATGGATGGTAAAAACAATGAAGGAAATTGCTGAGAAAGTGGAAAATAATTGAAAGGAAATCCAAAAACAGAATCAAATAAGAGATGAATGATAGAAGGAATATAGAAAAGGTATAGCAGAGCTGAAGAAATTGAAGGAGTCAACCAAGAAACTTAAAGATGCAGTAGAAAATATCAATAACAGACTAGAAAAATGCAGAAGAAAGAATCTCAGAGGTATAGAATAAAGCTCTTGAACTAATTCAGATAGTTAAAGAGACAGAAAAAAGGAGAGATAAAGAACATTCACTGACAGAATTATGGACTAAATGAAGTGTTCACACATACGAGTTACAGGTATCCCAGAAGGAGAAGAAGAATGCCCCAGAGACATGGAAGCCCTACTAAAGGATGTCATAAATGAAAATTTCCCAAATATCACCAAAGATTCTGATACACTCCTTTCAGAGGGATATTGGACTCCAGGTCATTTCAACTCAAATTGAGCTTCTCCAAGACACTTTGTCATGAACCTGTCCAAAGTAAAGACAAAAGAGAAGATGCTGCAAGCTGCCAGGAGTAAGCACTAATTGACCTACAGGGGCAAATCCATCAGGGTGACTGTGGTCTCAAACGAAACTTTTCAAGCCAGAAGAAAATAGTCATCTATCTTTAATCCATTTAAACAAAACAATTTCCAGCCCAGAATTCAACATTCTAATAAGCTAAGCTTCAAAATTGATGGAGAAATCAAATCTTTTAATAATATGTAAACATTGTAAAAGTTTGCCACAACAAGACCACGAAATACTTAGACCTATTCTACACATGGACCATCACAATGGACTACCAGCAAAGTAAACAACTAGAAAGTAAAAGACAAAACCTAGCTTCCACAATGATGCAAAAGATAAAATTAAGCAATGGACCTTCACAAAATAAGATGAATAGAACTTCACAACACTTATCAATTATCTCAATAAATGTTAACGGCTTGAATTCCCCACTGAAGAGACATAGGCTATCTGACTGGATAAAAGAACAAAAGCCATCTATTTGCTGTCTGCAGGAGACACACCTAGCTTTGAAATTCAGGGTTAAGGGATGGAAGAGAATTTTTCAAGCAAATTGAATTCAGAAGAAAAGATGGGTTGCAATCTCATTCTCAGATACAAGTGGATTTAAAGCAACTATAGTCAAAAAAGTAAAACATGGACACTTCAACTTGGTCAAGGGAACAATACAGCAAGAAGACATTTCAATTCTAAATATTTATGCACCCAACTTAAATGCTTCCAGATTCTTGAAACAGACTTTAATTAGTCTGAGCAATATGATATCCAATAACACCATAATAACAGGGAATGTTAGCACTCCTCTTACAGAGCTGGACAGATTGTCTAAACAGAAACTAAACAAAGATACAAGCAACTTTCACGTGACCCTAGAACAACTGGACTTGATGAAGTCTGGACTTCATCTGGACAAAAACAGGACCCTCTAACAACTGGACATATATAGAACACTCCATCCAAAAGCTAAAGAAATATGTACTCTCATCAGCCCATGAAACATTCTCCAAAATAGATCATATACTAGGACACATATCAAACCTAAACAGAATCAAAAGAATTGAAATTTTACCTTATATTTTCTCAGACCATAGGCAATAAAGGTGGAACTCAGCTGCAACAAAAATGTTCAATCTCACACAAAGGCATGAAAATTAAACAACCTTATGCTGAAAAATAGTTGGACTCAGGGAGATAAAAGAGGAAATCATTAACTTCCTTGAGCAAAACAACCATGAAGACACAAGCTACCAAACGTGTGGAATATGGCAAAAGCAGTCCTGAGAGGAAATTTATCACTTTAGATGCCTACATCCAAAAAACAGAAAGAAAGCACATCCACAAACTCACAAACCATTTTATGGAAAGGAAAGAAAAAAAAGAACAATCTCAGTCTAAACCCAGCAGAAGAAAAGAAATATTCAAAATTAAATTAGAGATTAATGATATTGAAAACAAATAATCATTCAGAAAATTAATGAAATAAGGAGTTGGTTTTTTGAAAACATAAATAAAATAGATAAACCTTTGACCAAACCAACTAGAAATAGAAAAGTAAAATCTCTAGTAACCTCAATCAGAAATGATAAAGGGGAAATAACAACAGATGCCACAGAGATATAAGAGATTATCTCTGAATACTACCAGAAACTCTATGCCCAGAAATTTGACAACGTAAAGGAAATGGATCAATATTTGGAATCACACCCTCTCCATAGACACAACCAGGAGGAAATAGATCTCCTGAACAGACCAATTTTAAGCACTGAGATCAAAGAAACAATAAAAACTCTCTCTCCCCCCAGAAAGCCCTGTTTCAGATGGCTTCACACCAGAATCCTATCAAACTTTCAAAGAAGAGCTTATTCCCATACTACAGAAATTATTCCAAAAAAATTAGGAGGAAGGAACCTTCCACAATACATTCTATGAAACAAACATCACTCTGATGCCAAAACCAGAAAAAGACCCAACTAAACAGGAGAACTTTAGACCAATTTCACTAATGACTATAGATGCAAAATTTTTACAATAAAACCCTAGCCAATAAACTATAGATTCTCATCTAAAAGTCATACACCATGATCAAGTAGGCTTCATCCCAGGGATGCAAGGCTGGTTGAACATATGCAAGTCCATCAACGTTATTTACCATATCAATAGAAGCAAAAACAAAGACCATATGATCCTCTCAATAGATGCAGAGAAAGCATTTGATAAAACCCAGCATCCTTTTCCAATTAGAACACTGAAGAATATAGGCATATGTGGCACATTGCTTAATCTGATCAAAGCCATTTACAAAAGACTCACAGCTAATATTTTACTGAATGGAGTAAGACTAAAAGCTTTTCCACTTAGAACTGGAATCAGACAAGTTTGTCCTCTATTGCCACTACTATTCAACATAGTGGTGGAAGTTCTAGCTAATACAATCAGGCAAGAGAAGGAACTAGAGTGCAGCCAAATGGGAGCAGAGGAGATCGAACTCTCCCTCTTTCCTGATGATATGATCTTATACTTATATAAGCCCAAAGACTCAACCACAAGACTCCTGGAAGTAATAAAAAGAAATACAGTAATGTCTCAGGATATAAAATAAATGACCACAAATCGGTGGTCTTTATATATGACAATAACAGCCAAGATGAGAAGTTAATCAAGGACATTAATCCCCTTCACAGTAGCTTCAAAGAAATTGAAACACCTAGGAATATACCTAACAAAAGAGGTGAAGGACCTCTACAAAGAAAATTATGAAACCCTAAGAAAACAAATAGCAGAAGATAGTAAAGAATAACATAACATGCTCAGGCTGAGAAGAATCAACATTGTTAAAATGTCTATAATTCCCAAAGTAATCTACAGAATCAATGCCATCCCTATTAATGTACCAACTCATACTTTCAAGAGTTGGAAAATATAATTCTTCATTTGGTATGGAAATCTGTATAGCTAAGGCAATTCTTAGTCAAAGCTGGGGGCATCAACCTACCATACTTTAGGCTGTACTACAAGGCCATAGTGATTAAAACAGAATTGGCATTGGCACAAAAATAGAGACACAGACACCTGGAACAGAATAGAAAAACATGAGATGAAACTAACATCTTACAGGACCTAATCTTTGATAAACCAAACAAGGACATATACTGGGGGAAAAAAAATCCTTATTCAATAAATGGTGCTGAGAGAACTGGATATTCACACGTGAAAGATCAAAACTGGACCCGTACCTTTCTCCACTCATAAAATTTATTCAAGATGGATAAAAGGCCTAAATTTAGGCATGAAATGATAAAAATCCTCAAAGAGAAAATGGGAAAAACACTTGACCATATCAACCTGGGGAAAGACTTTATGAAGAGGACTTCTATGGCAATTGCAACAACAATAAAAATAAACAAATGGGACTTAATTGAACTAAAATGCTTCTGTACAGCTAAGAAGACAACCAAAGCAAATAGACAACCTACACAATGGGAAAGGATATTCACATATTTTGAATCAGACTAAAGCTTGACAACTAGGATCTACAGCGAACAAATAAATCAACAGAAAAAGAACTAAAAATCCCTAATGTCACTGGGCAAGAAAGAAGAATAAAACCTTCTCTAAAGAAGACAGACCAATGGCTAACAAACATATGAAAAAATGCTCATCATCCCTAATTATTAGAGAAATTCAAATCCAAACCACGCTGAGATATCATCTAACCCCAGGGGGAATGGCCCACATCACAAAATCTCAAAACTGCAGATGCATGGATGTGGAGAGAAAGGCACACTTTTACACTGCTGGTGGGACTGCAAACAAATGCAACCTTTTTGGAAAGAAGTATGGAGAACCCTCCAAGAACTCAAGCTAGACCTCCCATTTGATCCTTCACTCCCATTACTGGGCATCTACCCAGAAGGAAAAAAAATTCTTTTACCATAAGGACACTTGCACTAGCCTGTTTATTGCAGTTCGATTTAAAAATCGTCAAAATGTGGAAACAGCTTAAATGCCCACCAACTCAGGAATGGATTAACAAGCTGTGGTATATGTATACCATGGAATACTATTCAGCCATTAAAAAAGACAGAGACTTTACATTTTTCATATTAAACTGGAATGAAGGGGAACACATTGTTCCTAGTAAAGCATCACAAGAATGGAGAAGCAAGAATTCTATGTATTCAATTCTGATATGAGGACAATTTATGACCTAGTACATAGTGGAGGATGGGGGAAGGGAAGAACTGAGAGAGGGAAGGAGGGAGGGGTAGGGGGTCCTGATGTGTAACACACCTTTGGGGGGCGGGACACAATTATCAGAGGGACTCAGCCTAACAAATGCAATCACTGCAACCTGGTTCTTTGTACCCTCCGTGAATCCCCAACAATAAAGAAAATGTTAGAATAAGGAAGACTACAGTTCATATCTATAAGGTTTCATTGCTGTTGTTTATGGAAACATTATTTTCAAATAGTATACATGATATGTAGCAAAATTTAAGTACAAATATCCAGGTACTATTAGGTACCCTACTCTATTCTCATTAATCTTAATCATTAATTAATACAACTCTTCTATTCATGAATTGAAGAACATTTTCCTTAAAATGTATCACAAGAATGGAAAAACAAGCATCCAATGTACTCAATACTCAATGAAACTAGTAAATGAACAGCTATACTCACATGAGAGATAAACACAATTAAATTGGTAAACTCTCACCTAATGTTTACCAATGTAAGGGTACATGGCACACCTCCTGGGTGAAAGGCTCAACTATAACTTGGACTTTACCTACCAAATGCAAACAATGAAACACAATCATTTGTGCCCTCATATTAATCTGAAATTTAAAAAAAAGAATAATAAAACTTATACTCAGTTTTCAAATTTAAAAAAAAAAAAATTAATCTAACCATTGCTGTCTTACCAAAGTTCAACAGACAAAAAATTAAGCTCACCTTCAATGGAAAGATGCCATTTATCTTTCCAATTTCCGTTCTTTCTTTTACCAACTTTATATACTGGAATTATAGAGAAAAAAAATTATCACAGCGTGATGCCCTTGGTATATGTAAAAAACTTTTGACAGTTGTTTTCCATCAGCAGTTTCCCTGCTGGCCACGCTCAAAGTCTCTCCCACTCCAATGCTCCTCAGGTAGCTGGCTGCTAGATGTTTACTGATTAATTTGCATCAAATGCTTTCCTAGCAACCAAAGCTAAGATGGGAGTAGATACTGTTGTCAAAGCCAGTTTCTGTTAAAAAAGCTCAGATTTTCTAAAATATCATGAACAGAAATAAATAATATTTATGCAAAGATATAATGTAATTCCTTCATATGTTTTTTTTTTCTTTTAGAAATTTTAAAATATTAAGGGGAGCAAATGTTTTAGGTCACATAGATCACTTTTGTAATCCTTGAGTCCCAACCATAGGTGTGCCCATCACCCAAACAGTGTTAATTGTACCCATTAGGTAGGTTTTGCCCCTCCTCTTCTCACTGCTGCACCTGGTTGATTTCCACTGAGCTTTACTTCCCTTTGTGCACATATGTGCTCATCAGTTAGTTCCGATAAAAAAGTGAGTATATGTGGTGTTCGTTTCTCCATTCTTGAGATATTTGACTTACAGTGGTCTCTAGTTCCATCCAGATTATTACAAAAGATATTAATTCGTCTTTTTTAGGGTGAATAGTACTGCATGGTATACAAATACTATGTTAATTCAGTCATGAATTGATGGGCATTTGAGTTGATTCCCCATGTTTGCAATTGTGAAAATTGTTCTGCAATAAACGCCTGAGTGAAGGTGTCTTTTTGATGGAAGTCTTCTTTTCATTTGAGTAGATAACCAATAGTGGGGTTGCTGCATTGAATGGTAGGTCTAATTTAAGTTGTTTGTGGAATCTCTATGATGTCTTCCATAGGGGTTGTATGAATTTGCAGCTGCACCAATGGTGGACCGATATTCCTTTCTCTCTGCATCCATGCCTGCATCTGTTGTTTCTGGATTTTTTATTCAGAGCCTTTATAACCAGGGCAAGGTGCTATCTCAATGTGGTTTTAATTTGCATTTCCTTGATGATTAGTGATCTGAGCATTGTTTTTATATGTTTATTGGCCATTTGTCTGCTTTGTCTTGAGAAGCTTCTGCTCATGTCTTTTGCCCACTACTCAATAGGGTTCTTTGTTTGTTTTTTGCTTATGTGCTATAGTAACCAAAACGGTATGGCATTGGCATAAAAATAAAGATATAGACTGGTGGGATGGAATAAAAAATCCAGGATATAAAACTACAACCAACTAATCTTTGACAAATCAGATAATTTACACCTGGGAAAAGAAGCCTTATTTAATAATTAGTGCTGAGAAAAATGAATAGCCACATGCAGAAGAACAAAACAGGATCCCTACCCCTTACCACTCCAACTAATTCAAGATGGATAAAAGGCTAAATCTAAGGCATAAAACTGTAAAGATTCTAGAGTAAAACATAGGAAAAACTCTTCTAGATATCAGTCTAGACAAAGAATTTTTTTAAAAAGACTCCTTGGGGGTCATAGGGGGTGGTATACCTTTGGAGGGTAGAACACTATTATGGGAAGGTCTTTATCTGATACAAGCAATCAATGTAATCTGGATCTTTGTACCCTCAATGAATCCCTAATGATAAAAAAATTAAAATAAAATAATAAAAATCAGACCTGGAGGATGATTATTTGTGATTCTCCATGAAAATAAATAAATAAAAGAGTGGCACTTGTGGCTCAAGGAGTAGGGTGCTGGCCCCATATACTGGATGTGGTAGGCTCCAACCCGGCCCTGGCCAAAACTGCAAAAAAAAATTAATAAATAAAATAAATAAATAAAATGACCCCCCCGGGCAATCATGACAACAACAAAAATTAATAAATGGGATTTGATTATAGTAAAATGTGTATAAGCTAGGCAAACAATCAACAAGGCAAATAGTCTACAGAATGGGAGAAAATATTCATAAGCTACACATCTGATAAAGGGCTAATATCCAGAATTTATGAAGAATTTTAGCAAATCAGCAAGAAAAAAACAAACAACTATTTATACTTCAAAAAGAAATTTCAGTTGATTGCTTTTACTATTGTTTTTATACAGGGAAAATTAGCCATTTTTCTTATTTAAAAAATTTGTGTTTTTGAACACATCTCCATTTAAAGTGGTTATTCTTGACAGTATGGGAATATATATACATACCTTAAATAAATCTACAAGACATTCATGTCATGTTGTAATTGTAAGTTAAAAACAGAAACAAATAAGTCTAGTTTCTAATGGCTACATTAATTATATAGAGATCACAGGATGTTTTCCCATAAAACATATAATTACTTTTCAATTTTTGAACAAAATTAATATGAAACCCAATAGTTTCGTCCAGGTTGCAGTGGCTCAGGCCTATAATCCTAGCACTCTGGAAGGCTTAGGTGGATGGATTGCTATAGCTCAGGAGTTCGAGACTAGCCAGAGCATGTAACCAAAATGTTTGTACCCCAGCAAGATTCTGAAATTTAAACCAAGATTTGTTGTAACCGAAAAGTTAATAAACATATTTTATCTAATTCTCAAAAAGTATGACTGTGTCCCTATTTATGTACAAACTTCAGTAACTATGTATAATATAAAAACATTACTTGACAGAAAGAACAGTTATAAAAGAAAATATGACATGTGTACCAAATTATGTCTAGTAATATTGAAGGAACTGACCAGTAGGACATCAAGGTTATCTTAGCAGGTCTTTGAAACAAGAGTAGGAAATATTGTACTTTGCCCCATCAAGATTTTGCTTTAGCCAAGAATATCAGAGCAGAAAATAAGATATTTTAGTGAGGTAAATAACAATGTTAGATTTTAAAATTACTAAGTTTAAAAGTTATAATATTGAGGTAGTAAATATTTCGCAATTTCAAATTTTCCCAAGGAACATAGCCACATTTAGATAAATGTGAGCTTTTTCTTCTATTAGAATTATTCTCAATGTCTAAAAAAAATTATTTTCTTCTATAGAATGTTTCTGACCCATATTGATTCTTGTCTGTAAAATACATGTTTGAAATAATATTTGGAAAAAAAGTAAATAGATTTTTCAAAATGAAAAAAAAATCTAAGATTTAAACCTCAAAACCTATAGCTTAATCATTTGGTAGATAGAATATTAAAATTTTCCCCAGAGGTAGGAATAAAGCAGTAAATCCTTCCTATAAAAATACATGACCCATTCAGCTATCAGGTGATTACACCTAGAATATTAGAGGAGTGCCATTGCTGAAATTTTCATTTTTCACTAATAGTTTATTGTTTTCTATGTGGGTATTTCTTTTTTTTTTTAATATTATATTGCTCTCATATTATAACGATAATGTTTTCATTTTATTTATTTACTTTTGTGTGTGTGTGGTTTTTGGCCAGGGCTGGGTTTGAACCCGCTACCTCCGGCATATGGGACCGGTGCCCTTTCCCTTTGAGCCACAGGCGCCGCCCTATGTGGGTAAATTTAAATTTCACATGTGCTTTTAAGAAATCTGAAATATAAACACTAACCATTTATTTCAACTTTCAAGACCTTTTAGTTTAGGTGGTATATTGAAAATCTAATTCAGATTATAGAAATTATAGGTGCTATAATTTCATAATCTCTTGATAGACAATTAAAAGCAAATGATCTTCTATGTATTAGAGATAAGGAAACCACAAGTATTGAAGACCTACTCTATACCAGGCAGGCTTCCAGACTTGTAATAGGTCATTCACATAATTCTTTCCAGGAGAGTTAAGACAGATCTTATCTCCAATTTACTGATCCTATCTGAGATTCATAAATATTAAATTGTTTGCCAAATACCAAAGAATAAGGCAAAGCCTAACTTCAAACTCTTACCTCAACCTGCCAAATAGTTGGGACTATAGGCATGCACCACCATGTCTGGTAAAGTTTTCTATTTTTAGTAGAGAGGGTCTTGCTCTTGCTCAGGCTAGTCTTGAACTCCTGAGCTCAAGAAATCAACCTATCTCAGCCTCTCAGAGTGCGGAGGATTACAGGCGTGAGTCACACTCCTGATCCAAGTTAATACCCTTGACTATGGGACCACATACCTGTCATCCTTTCTCTATAACCAAACTTCTTCCCATAATTATGGAAGCAAAATCATGCTTCACCCTCCAAGCACCTGGCATTTGAATTATGCCCAAGTTTCACAATGTACTCACCCAAACTTGACCTGGACTTTGAAATTACTGCTTTCTTCTTCCTGATGACTCATCAAAATTCCCACCATTTTCAGACAGCAGTGATAACATATTAAACTAACCACCATAGAAATATGAAACTAAATAACTAGCCTTCACTGTTTATCTTCAGATAGAGAATAAAATGGAATTTGAGTGAAGATAGTGAATTTATGTGTATGTTTGTGTGTGTGTGTGTGTGTGTAAGAAAGGGATTATTTCTTGCCAATTCACAAATAATGCACACACACTCTCAAAGATGTTTTTTCCATAGTTCTGTGTAAGAAAAAAAATCCCTACTAATGAGATTTGAAGGATAGATGTCCTTGATCCATTTGCTGAGTGATCAAAGGGTTCTAGATCAATCTTTTGTGCGAAAGATTTAACAGAAGGATTAACCATTTGTTAAAAACATGGTTATAATTATAAGAATGAGAAAACGTAGACAGCAAATAATCTGTTGTTATAATACTGAATTTTGATCTCCCTGAGTAGCACCAAGAAAGAGGTTCAGAGAGCAAAGTTTTGAAAATTTATTGTCACAAACACAAGTGTTAAATGATGTCACTCAAGCACATCATTAAGAAATATGAACTAAGAGTCTACTTTCAAAACACTGGCAGAAAAATAATTGCTGAAACTTCTTTTAAGCCACAAGCACCACCCATAATTACTGAAACTTCTACAAGAGGATGCGATTCTGAAAGATAAAATGTATTTTTGTATATGTTTTTGTACCAAGAATGAAAGGCAAAATGGAGAGCTGATGCTCTGCAGAGCTTGATATGATGCCCTTACTGAAGGTGAAGAGGGAAATGACACCTAGAAGGAACAGCAAAGTAAGTGAAATGTAATAAATACTAAAATAAATTCAGGAAAATATGTTTCGATGCCAAGAACTTGAGAACACTTAAGAATTTGAAAGACAAGAATAAGCAGGGTATTGCAATAATTATTTATGAACATACAAAAGAGCAAAAGAAAAAGATGTCTTCCCAGTGGCCTGAATAAACAGAGAAGTAGTCAATCAGATAAAGTAAATCTTGTTTTAGAAAAAAAAAATACCCTGCCATTGTTCCGAGCCTACAAGCACAGCTGCATATCATTTTCACCAGAAATTATATAAAATGTTAAGCAAATTATATTTTGAAAAACATGAAAAGTGCTTTTTTGTTTTTGGTTTTTGGCCAGGGCTGGGTTTGAACCCACCACCTCCAGTGTATGGGGCCAGTGCCCTACTCCTTTGAGCCACAGGCGGTACCCATTAAAAGTGCTTTTACATTTAAATTCCAATATGGTGTCTACACCCAGAGCAGCTATTGCCTGCAGGTGACAGTGGCTGGTATTCCTATTTATGTAATTTTTCATTGCCCCTGAAATGACCAAGGACACTCCAGAGCCATTTGATCCAGCTCAATCCAGCTCACTACTGCAACTCCTACACCATCCTCAGTTCACACTCACCCCATTCCTTCCACTATTCTTGGTCCACTCAGCCCATTTGATCAACTCATCCAAAATCCAACTTCATGACTCTTGAGTTCTTCTATGTCTACCCTAATGATAAACTTGAGCAAACTCCTATAAGCACCATCGTACCCAGGGTCTGGCAATGGCTCTGTCTAAAATATTCAATTCCAAAATCCCACTCTTTGATTATAATTCTGCATCTTTTTTACTCTTCTTCTGGGTCATTTCAGCTGTACCTGGACTTTACCTCATTCAGGTTTCTGGTTCTACACTGCCATACCTTTCTCCCTGTCTATCAGCTTCCTCATCTCCCTGCTCTATGACTGGCTTGACCTCCAGGGTTCCTGTTCACCCATTCACACTGCTCCATTCGCAGACAAAAGAACCCAAGGAATTCATCCCAATGCTTTGCTGTTTCCATACCTGGTTTGCCTGTGAAATATATTACCTTGACAAACACATCTACTAGTTTTGGCTGGATCTAAGTGGCCTTGGCATTTATCAGCTGGAGTCAGGACCACGGTATTCTATTCCTCAGAGTGACCATTCAAAATCACTGTCATCCTCAAAGCTTTACCTAGTGATGTGCTAGTGAATGTTCAGTCAACACCTTTGAAAATCAAAACAAATATGTCCTAATCTATAGCATTTGCTGATTTTCAAGCTGAAATGCTTCTGCTGTGGCCGATTTCAAGCCACTAATGTGATGTCTCTGAACGCGGAGGAGGGGAGCCTCATGAAGCAAGCCACGCCTTTCTGTGCCTTCTACCAGATACAACCAACCTCCTATCTGTTCTCAGACACAACACACATAAATAATCTCAAGAGCATAATTAACAGTAAAATGTAGTAACATAATTGCAAAGGCATGACTGTTTGAGTATTTATTACCTTCACATTAATATAATTTAACTATACATGTATATAATTTACATTTTAATAATGGCCCTGTTTAACAACTGCCTCTCAAATTTTTTGAAAACTTAGCAAGATCTCCCATTAATGAAATTTAAAACATCCCCTTACCCCCTGACTCCGAACCACCTGATTTTTTTATACTCGCATATCATGTTTATCAGAAATTTCATAGAGATAAGATAATTAATTCATAATATTAATTACAATAATGGTTTTCATATCCTCATCCTAAATCCTTGCTTTTTTCCTGAATTTTTTTTCTGACAATTACTATGGAGAAAAGCCATTATTCACATCCAAAATGTCAAACTTCAAGGATTTTTCAGTTCTCAGATTACTTTTTTTAATCCTTGCAGCATTTGACCCTATCGTATTTTCCTTCTCTCTTAAATTTCCTTTCTTGCTAGCTGCTGTTGGGCCATAGGCATTCTCTGAACCTGTAAGAGAATGGGCAGGGTACTCTTTGTGAACATCCCTACAAGGACCAGATGGTCAAACTGGCCTCCCTAAAGCTAGAAGATTGCTGACCAAGTAAACTAAGTATTTGCTGCCAATGAGTCTGTCCATCTTTAGTGGACAGAGAAGCTCTTCCTGTTACCATAGGAAGGGATGACAACCTGGTAAACTGACTCATTCCTGGGCCTCTCATCACTTATAGGGTTGATACTGCTTGTTGTGACACCAGAGTTGGACTGGAGACCCAGCACCTATACCAAAGAAAATAACACACTAAAGGCAACCCAGCAAGGGAGGAAGATACTCAGAGCTGAGTGTTTTGAGTAAGCAGGTGATGCTTATTGAAATAGAACTATGGCGGGGCCAAAAGTACCGCCAGAATAAAAACAAAGATCACTCAAGCAGATTCAAAGTTATTCTCTCCCTCTCTCTCTCTCACGCACACACACACTCAGAACAATGCATGTTTTCAAAACATTGGTGATCTGACATTAGCTCACTATCTCAGTTTGCCTTCTCTAAAACCCAACTCATATACGTGGCCACATATATGTGAATCTACAAGAAAGGTGATATTGTAGACATCAAGGAAATGGTTACTGTCCAGAAAGGCATGCCACACAAATGTTACCATGGCAAAACTGGAAGACTCTACAGTGTTACTCAGCATGCTTGGCATTGTTGTAAACAAACAAGTTAAGGGCAAGATTCTTACCAAGAGGATTAATGTTTATATCGAGCATATTAAGCATATTAAGCACTCTGGGAGCCGAGACAGCTCTACCCAGAGAAGCTCACTTTGTGAGAATCAACGGAAAGGGGCCTGAGCTCCTGGAACACATTCCCTATGAATTCATGGCATAATAGGTGGACAGCACAGCACACAGGAGAACCAAGAGACTCCATGTAATAGTAATATTAGGTGCTAGAACCTATTCCCCATGAATTATGGCATAATGGTCATACAAAGCTTTGTTATATTCAATGGCAAAGTGCCTCCCTGTGCCCCTGGAACCTTTTCCCTACGAATTCATGGCATAATAGGTATTACAAAATTAAAAGGATAATACTGTAAAAATAAATAAATAAATAAGAATTAAAATCCAACCCAGTAGATGTTTTTCTAAAGAAACAAGGAGGTGTTGCATTCTGGAACCTAATATAACAACAATGAGAAATGCGGGGATAGGTAAAAGGTGATTAGGTTCTTACATGAGAGATGACTTTGAGTAGGAGACGACAGCATGGCACAGGCTGGTATGGAAGATAACATTAAATGCAAAATTAGAAAGTAGGATAATTTTACATGTTGGTGGGAAGGCAATGCCAATCTAGAAGTCAGT
This sequence comes from Nycticebus coucang, assembly GCF_027406575.1. NCBI lineage: Eukaryota > Metazoa > Chordata > Mammalia > Primates > Lorisidae > Nycticebus > Nycticebus coucang. The sequence continues at coordinate 74,037,502 of NC_069784.1, read as the reverse complement.
CTAGCCGTCACAGTGAAATTAAGTCTTTGACTCTCCCCTGACTCACCAACCCTGTATCAGGACTGCAGGATGCAACTGTGTGCTGTGTAGCTCAGGGTGAGGTGGGCAATCTTCTCACAGAGTAACGCAATGTACACTTGATTTTTATGAATATAAAATTACTTGATTAAATATGAAATTACTCAAGTTTTATAGATATGCAAACTTTAAACAACTGTTAAACTGTTAAATGTATAAATAATTAAAAGATAGAATGAATGTGTTGAAAATATTTTGATATTGATAGAATTAATTAAAATAGGTGTTTATATACATTCTAATGCAAGGGCTAAATAGAGAAAATCTTTATGTCTAACCTATGTTTTCAGTAAAAGTCATTTACTGTGATTAGACATCTTTAAGAATATATGGAGGCAAAACAACCAAATATATCATATGTGAAAGCACGTGCTTTCTAATCTTGTTTCTTAAATAATTTTGTCTTGACCTGTCAGTGATAATTTTTCCTCTGACCTCTCATAATTCAATATCCTGAAACCAGAAAAAATGTCTGTTTCCATCTGTTTCACTTAGAGTGATCAATACTTAGTCAAGTTCATGCATAATAATGACTATCTCCCAGAACGTGCTTTGCCCAATTTTGGAACATAATTTTGTCCAAGATCAGGACCTTGACAGAGGGTATCTGCATTTTCATTTTATTTTCACAAGGGATGTGGGAATGCTGACTATCTCCTTTTTACTTTTTCCCCATATTATTGCTTTGTAAAGGGAAGCATTCTGCCACAGTGAAATAGACATGTGTTTCAGAAAATTCTCCCTTTAGGCCCAAACATGGGCTAACTTCAATAAATGAAAGTGGCATAGTTTACAGAATCGGTTTCTCACTAAGTATTTAGTTGAATCAGCTTTTTAGATGCTTTCAGATTTTTAAGAGATACAAAAGAAAAAGCATTCTTCCAACATCAAGAAAACACTTTACCACAGATAATTGTCTCATTTAATTTGCATTCCAATGAATACCAAACTGAAAAATACCAACACTCAGGAGGCCAACCAATGGAAGACTTCCTATCAAGTAATAAAGTGATAGGAGAAATAAAGAAAGAGAAGATGGGCTGGGAGGAATGACTCAGAGGAGCTGATGGTTTGGTTGCAAATTCCCAAGTTCAACTTATCCCAACCTTTCTTCCTGCTTTACTACGAGCTCCTCTTCCCTCAGGGGGAAAAAAATTCCAGACAGCCTAAGAAATCAGCCAACAAACCTCATTATTGATAGCGTCAGGTGGTAGATCAATGCTGGAGGAAAATCAATGGTAAAAATATTTTTCAGTGGTGCATACAGATGAAGCCTCAGCAGCATTTCTTGATGGAAACCACAAAAGTCTGCAGCCACCCCCAAGAGTCACTGTTTAATAGGAGGAAAGAACATACCTGGTGCTTTAGAGATACTAATTTACCCTGTATTTACCCTGTGTTATAGAATCTGTAACTGCTACAGTCAAGGTAACGTGGAAGGAAGGAAGGAAGGGAGGGAGGAAGGGAGGGACAGACTGGGAGATTCCACTAAAAATGAAATGTAATTGCTCAGACACTGGTTTGTTTCATTGATATTTTCTACATATATGCCCATTTAATAAATTCAAAGACTGGAAAGTTTAAGAGTTGAAAACTATTCCTAATTTTAAAAGAGCTATTTTTTAAATGGCTCGTTTAATTTACTATTTTTTAAATAGTAAACTATTCCTACTTTAAAAGAGTAAATTTTTCATGTGAAGGCAGTATATAAAAATAATTTCCACTGTATGGAAAGATAAAGTTCTAGAAAAAAATTCCATATCAAAGAATGTTTATTGAAAATGAGAGATTGACAGTGAAGCAATTCAGCCCCAAAGGCCTTACACTGTGTGAAGGCTTTCCTTCTAAATCATTGCTCAGAAAAGGTCAGAGTTCTTCTGCCTCTAAGCTTGTGGAAACAATTCTTCCTGGGTGAAGTTTTTCTGATAGAAAAGAAGAATTCCTGTTACAATTCTTCCTAGGTGAAGTGGGGGAGTAGGTGAAAGGGAATAAACAGAGTCTGGTTAGCAGGGGAAGCTGCAATTTTAGAGATGATGGCCAAAGAGGGCACTGGTTAAACAGTGACATGTGAACAAAATCTGAAGGAGGATTTTGGCTACCTTTGGCTACCTATGGTGAAGACAGCAAGTATGGAGCCCCTGACTGAGCAGTGAGCAGCCAGTGAATGTGAGCCCTAGGTCCTCATCTGCACAGATGTCTTGCGGTGCTCTGGGAGGAGGCCTGATAATGTTGTGCACATAACTGTGAAGCTATTTTCTAAGGAGGGCATCCCCCAAATTGTATAAATGTCAGGAGCCAAAAAACTTGGATCTGCCCTTGGATTAAGTTGCCCAGGTAATACCACAGGAATAAACGTGCTCCTTGGTAAATAAAAGAGAACCCATAACTTTGTCAGAAAGGCACCCTCATCAGGAGAGAAAAAAAAAATCTTCTCAAGATAGTTTATATGATTTTCACAAGTAGAGGAAATGGAAAACACGATTTCACTATTTCAAGAGGAAAACAGTAGATTTTCTAACAAGCCTTCATTTGCTTTCTAAAAGGAGAGGAAACTGTACTTCATCTCCAAGAAATTCATTCTGAGAAAGGAAATGAACCACAGTTTAACAAGTATTACTGTAATTTTTTAACTTTATAATTTATCTCATTTGTATCATATCTAGATGGCTTCCATATATTGACTAGTAAAATTCTCAATGGTGTCTTTCAGGATGTGAGTAGAGGGGAGACAGGAAGCTTATGTCCCTCCATGACATAATCTTAGTTAAACAGGACCAGAAACGGCTGGCAGTAGAAACCCAAAGGAGGGAAATGAGCTGATGTAGTCCAGGGGTCTCTGGGGAAGATATCAGTAAGGGCGGAGGAAGTTACATCCAAGGGGCTGAAAACCCAACCTCCAGCCACCGCACGCATTTCACACTCAAGTAAACGCACCAGCATCTCCCACTGACTCAATTCCAAAATGCTTCAACAAAAGATTTCTTCCCGTCGCCTCTTCTAGCCCACTTCTACTCTGTTCCAAGACATTACTGTTTCTTGTCTGATTTCTTTTTAGCAATGTCCTAACTCTCCTTCCTAATTCTAGGCCTTCACCTCCCCCACAACCCAGCCTATTTTCTGCAGAGTCACAGTAATATTTTTAGAACAGAAATTAGGTCATACCAGTTTCTGTTCAGACTAAAATCAAATCCTTAAAATGGCACCCGGTTCCTTTGTGGTCTTTATTCTCCACTCTGCTCTTCTTTCTGCCAGACTTTTACCTCTTTCTCACTTGCTTCCCCTGCACCAGCAACCCTGGATTTCTTGCTCTTCCTGACGGGAGCAGACACCCCTGCCCCCCCGCACCCCCTTCTACTTGCTACCCCCCCCCCAGACCCCCAGACATCCACATGATATATTCCTTCCACTTCAGTTGTGAGTCACCTTTTAACCAGTGCCCTCCTTGGCCATCATGTGTAAACTTACAGGTTTCCTGTCAACATTCCGTACTTCTACTTAGTGATTTATTTTGATGGATTTTTTATATGTCATCTATAATTGTGGTGATTTTTGTTTCATTTTGTTTTTGCTTATTGTCTGCTACTCTACACTAAGATGTAAGGTGTAAGGGAACAAAATATTTCATCTTTTCTTACTGCTCTATTGCCAGTGCCTAGAATGAAACTGAACTTAGTAAATATTTAATAAATATCTGCTGAATGAATGAATGAGCTAATGAAAGACGGACCAATAGGATGAAACACATGGGACTCACTGCGAGCTCTCTGTTGTCTTCAGTATAAACACAAACACTTCGTGAAGCATCAAAAGTCCTTCATGATACATCCTCATCTGACTTTCTTAGCCTGGTTGTTCACGTTCTTCCTCGAACTCTGCCATTCAGTCAGGGAAAACTCTCTGTCCATTATTTTAACACACCAGGTACTTTCGTGCTACAATGTCTTGAACACATTGTGCCTTCTGCCTACAGTACAACTTTGCATCTTCTCATTCTTTTGTTAGCCAACACCTGTGTATTTCTAGAGACCAAATTCCAGTGTCTTTTCCTTCTGTGAAATCATCTGTGACTCTTGCAGACAGAATTAATGACTCTCTGCTCAGTTTTCCCACAGTAGATTTTACAGGTCTCTTTTAAAGCAATACACTTATACCACATTTATTTACACCCTAGCATGATAAGCAGTGTCTTATGCATAATAAGTAGTTGTTGACTAAAGTGATATCTAAGAGTTTCACCTTTCTAGGCCCAGCAAATTATAGTGTTCCACTCCATAGTGTTCCACCACTGATTTCTTTCCAACCAGACCACAATCATCCAACCTGACCATCACATTTTTGTTGTTGCTAATGACAATTTGGATTGTCATTAAATGCTCATTACATGCCATACATTGCTCCAAACACTTTTTATGTCATAGAGTTGAGGAAACTGAGTTGTTAAAAATTTAATAAAGATTTGCTTTATGAAAATGTGCTCTTTGAAAATAAAGCTGAAACATTACCCAGATGAATATTTTACCCAGAAAGCATGTGCCAAGCAAGATGCTATCCAAATACACATCTCTCACTTTCTGTGTATCATTAGGAGAACATACCTTCACAAGGTCTATAGTGTTAACCTGTGAATAGAAAATTTCATAAACGAGGCATTTCCTCCAACTGAATGAAAAGAATTCACTCCAAAGAAAGAGTAAGAATTTTAGCAGCTTTCCCATTCAAGCTTATTTCAAGTGCTCACCTATTCAACTACTGCATTGATCTCAAATGACCTTTTAAAGAGTATATGAAAAAATCCAAACGGAAGCCCGCATACAAAAGAGGGTAGTGTTTCAAGAAGGACTACTTCTTAAAGGATTGCAGAGTGAAAGGGAAACAATATTGCTTATATTTAACATTGCAAACTCACTCTTTGATTTTAATTTCACTGAGGGAGAAGAAATTAGAATTTGAAAGTTAGTTTGGGGTTCTTGTTTCCTGTACAGCATGTTAGGACGTTAACGTTGTTACTCCATCCTAACAAGTAAAAAGTTGAACAAACTGACAAATCAACAACTCTTATTCATCAGAGAAGTGAGTGAAGTTACAGGGCAAACCACTGTCCCCGAATTAGAGAGACAGATAAGTAAATACAGAGTCACTGTAGATCAGAGAAGAAACACACGAGTGCCAGGATAAGAAAACCTAAACTATAATTAATTAATTACTTCAGCTCAGTGTGGACAAGTCTGAAAGTCAAGCACCCCAAGGCAATCTAGTTTTGAGGGGAGGGTCGCCACAATTTTGTGAGTTTTAATTTTCGAAGCTAAACTAGGTTTTCACAGTAATTATTTGGACAATATTCTCTAATGGTCCTCGCAGGGACAGAGGAAAGGTAATCATTTTGAAATACATAACAGCATTCTGTTCTTCTTAATAAACCCTGCCCTCAATAGACACGACTTATCAGCACCTAAACAACTGGATTTCTTTTCTTAGCTTAATCACTTGAGGGAAGGGACAGAGCCAACTCCAGCCCACTCTAGCCATCAGATCTTACCTACAGAGAGGGAGCTCAGAAGCACTAGTGAAATTCACAGTCTAAAAGCACAGGCTTACTAAAACCGGAGACCAAACCACGGAAATAGAATACTCCCCTACCCCCATCCCATACCTCCACATTATTAAAGACCAGTTTACTATAGTTCTTTTTACCCAATACTTTATGTCTAGCTATTAAGAAAAAATTACAAGGCGTATAAAGAGGGAATAAGCATAGTTTGAAGAGATAGAACAAGCACTAGAACCAGACTCAAACATGGCAGAAATGTTAAAAAATATCAGACTGAAAATTTAAAACAACCATGATTAATATGTTAAGGGCTCCTGGATAAAGCAGAGAGCATGCAAGAACAGACAGGCAATGAAATCAGAGAAAGGGAACTCCTATGAAAGAATCAAACAGAAAGCTACAGACCAAAAGCATTACAATAGAAATAAAGAATGCCTTTGATGGGCTCATTAGATTGCAATGGCTGAGGAAAGATTCTCTGAGCTTTTAGAATATTTCAATAGAAATGTCCAAAACTAATAAGTAAAAAGTAACACAACTGAAAGAAAACCCAGAAAAAAATATCTAAGAACCATGGGGTGACTTCAAAAAATATAAATATGCGTATTAGGAACACAAGACGGAGAAGAAAAAGAAAGGAATAGAAGCAACATTTGAGGAAATGATGAGTGAGAATTTCCCCGCATTTAATGTCAACCACAGATCCAGAAAGTTAACACAAAGCGGGATAACTGCCAAGCATATCATATGAAAACTGAAGAGAATCGAAGATGAAAACAAAATCTTAAAAGAAGCAGAAAAAAAAAATAAAGAAAGAACATCTTCCCTACAGTAAAGATAAGAATAAGCCAGGTATGCTGGCTCCTAGCACTTTGGGACGTCAAAGCAGGAGGATCACAAAGATGTGGAACTAATTCAAGTGCTCATGAATACAAAAGTGAATTAAGAAAATACGGCATATGTATACCATGGAATGCTACTTTGGCATAATAAAAGTGAATTAATGTCTTTTGCAACAAAGTGGATGGAACTGGAGACCATTCTTCTAAGTGAAATTTCACAGAATGGAAAGAAAAAAAACAAAACACCACTTGTGCTCACTATTAAGATGGAAATAACTGATCAACATCCATGTGCACATTTGGTAGTAAAACTCAACAGAAAAGTAAACAGGTGGAAGGGACTAGGAGGGGAGGGATAAATTCACACCTAATGGATACAACAGACACTATATGGATGAGAGGCACACTTACAACTTATGACCCAAACTGTACAAAGACAGTCCATATAACTTGAATATTTGGATCCCTTTAATAGTCTGAAAAAATAATTAAAAAAACTATACAGGCAGCATGCACTTACAGTTCTAGCCAAGCAGGCGGCTGAGGCAGGAGGATTGCTTGAACCTAGGAGTTTGAAGTTGTGATGAGCTATGATGACACCACTGCACTCTAGGCAATAGAGTGAGACTCTGTATTAAAAAATAAAACAAATGAATAAATAAGAGTCACTTCTCCTCAGAAATTATTCAAGTAAGCAGAGAGTGGAGTGAAATATTGAGAGCATTGAGAGAAAAAAATTAGCTATTCAGTATTCCATACCCTGTAAATTGATCCTTTGAAAGTCAGGAAGAACTATTTTCTCAGATAAATAAAAATTAAGGGAATATGTTGCCAATATATATGCCGTAAAAGAAGTGTTACAAGAAGTTCTTGAGATAGAAGGAAAATGGTACAGGTCAGAAACTGAAATGGACATAAAGAAATGAAGAGTATCAGAGAAGAAACAGTGAAGGTAAAATAAAACCTTTTGTATTTCTTATTCTGAAGTAATCTAAGAGATAAGAGTTTGTTAAAGTAATAGCAACAAAAAATAATAGCAACATGAACATTTATTTGATTATGTATGTTTATGAGTGTGTGTGTGTGTAAGTGCCTATTTATAGTGAACGAAATGAGACAGCAATAATGTAAGAGATAGGAGAGAGGATTTGATATAACTTTGTTGTTAGAAGATTCTTACACTATCTGTATTGGGCTATAGTGCAACTTGAAAGTGAACTAAAGTAATCACTTCAATAATCAATGGTATAAACACACTAATTAATTTACAGATTGTTGCACTGGATCAAAAATCTTAAATCAACTATATGAACTCTACAAAAAAAATCTACTTTAAATATAAAGAAACAAACTATAATCAATTATAGAAAGATAACAGAATAATTACAGAAGATTTTGTGATTAAACAACACATTTCTAAATTATGTATGAGTCAAAGAAGAATTCTCAACAGAAACTTATAAATATTTGAAGTTAAATGAAAATGAAGGCAGAAGTTGTCAGCATTTGTTGGTTGCAGAGAAAGCAGTGCTTAGAGGGAAATTTATAGCATTGAATGCGTACATTAGAAAAGAAAAAATGTCTTATGTAACCTAAGCTTTCAAATTAGGCAACTAAAAATAAAAGTTAAATAATGCTATAGTAGGCAGAAGAAAATGAGTAATAAAAATTAGAAATAAATAAAATTGACAAGAAATTAATAGAGAAGATTAATAAAACCAAAAATGATTCTTTGAAAGATTAAGAAAATCAAAAAGCCTATTGCCAGGCTAAGAAAAAAAGAGAAAAGACACAATAATACCAGAAATGCAGAGGGGACATTACTTTATATTGCCTAGCTGTTAAATGACTACTATGAACAAATTTACCCCCACAAATTTGACAAGCTGGAAGAAATAGACTGATTCTTTGAAAGAAAATATTGTCAAAATTCCTGTAAGAAAAAATAAACAAATATGAATAAGCCTATATTTATTAAAGAAATTGAACCAATAATTAATAATCTCCCAAAAGAGCATTATGTCCAGATGTCTTCACTGGTGAATTCTACCAAACCTCAAGGGAAAAATTATTCTCTAGTCTATTCCATAAAATAGAAATGGGGGAAATTTAATTCATTCTATGAAGCCAGCATTATGCTAATACCAAAACCAGAGACAGTTATTATAAGAAAAGAAGAGTAGAGACCAAAATCTCTCATAAATAGGGTGCAAAACTTCTCAAAAATATAAAATTGAATTAAAAATGTATAAAAAGAATTATACAACTAGAATAAATAGAATTTATCTGAGCTATGCAAGGCTGCTCAACATTAAAAGTCAATTAATATAATCCATTACATCAAGAGGTTGAAGAAAAATCACATGATCATAACAATAGATATAGAAAATGTGTTTGGTAAAAATTCAAAACCCATTTCATGATAAAAACTCTCAGCAAAGTAGGAAAAGAGGGCAATATATGTAAGTGGATAAAAAAAATCTATAAAATCATACAGTTAACATTGCACTTAACAGTATAAACTTAAAGCTTTACTTTTTTTTTTTTAATAGAGACAGAGCCTCACTTTATCACCATCTGTAGATTGCCCTGACATCACACAGCTCAAAGCAACCTCCAACTCCTGGGCTTAGGTGATTCTCTTGCCTCAGCCTCCAGAGTAGCTGGGACTACAGGCGCCCACCACAACGCCCAGCTATTTTTTGTTGCAGTTTGGCCGGGGCCAGGTTAGACGCCGCCACCCTTGGTATCTGGGGCCAGCGCCCTGCTAACTGAGCCACAGGCAAGATGAAGGAAAAGGCAAGAATGCTCACTCCTTTCACACAGCTGTTTTTCAACGTTATACTGAAAGTCCTATGTAATGTAATAAAAGAAAATAATAAATTATATATATGGGGAAGGATAAACTAAAATTGACTTTGTTCCCAGATGAAGTGATCATTTATGTAGAAAATCCTAAAGAATCAATCAAAAAATATAAATTACTAGAACTAATAAGCAGTGATACAAGTTTAATAGATATAAGATTAATATACTAAATTCAATCACTTGCCCATATGCCAGAAATGACAAATTAAACTTTAAAATTAAAAACATAATACTATTTAATACATAACTCCCCCCCAAATGGACTAGTATGCAGAAATCTAACAAAATATGCACAAGATCTTTATAAGGAAATCTGCAAAACTCTGGTTAAAAAAAAATGAAGGAAGAATCAAATAAAAGGAGACATTCCATGTTCATGGATAGAAAGACTTAATATTGTCATCATGTCAGTTATTTTACAAATTGTTCTGTTTATTTAATGCAATCTCAGTGAAAATTCTAGCTACTTTTTGGATATTGGCAAATCAATTCTAATGTTTATTAGGAAAGGTCAAAACTCAGAATAGCTAATATTATTTAAAAAGAAGAATAAAGTTGGAGGACTAATAATACTCTAGACTTATAAGAAAAGCTACAATAACACAGTGTGACTTTGGTGAAAGAATAGACTGATTAATCAGTAGAAGAGAATAGAGAGCCAAAAAATAGACCCACATAATATAATCATCTGATCCTTGATAAAGGAGAAAAGTCAATTCAATAGGGAAACTACAGTCTTTTCAACAAATGATGGTGGAATGACATTATTTACTTTCAAAAAAATGAAACTAGATACAGACCATATATCCTTAAAAACACTAGCTCAAACTCCATCATATAAATAAGTGTAAGATGCCAAACTATAAACCTCACAGAAGCTAACACAGGAAAAAAGTCACAGAGATGACTTTGTAGATACTACACCGAAGTTACGAGCCATTACAGAAATAATTGGTAAGCTAGATTTCATTACAATGAAAATATCTGCTCTACAAAAGATGCTGTCAAGAAAATAAAAAGACAAGCCATAGATTTAGAAAAACATTTTTAAAAAGACACATCTGACAAAGAAGTGTTTTATGATATAAAATATATAAATAACTCTTAAAACTCAACAATAAGGAAGCCCTGAACAGATACCTCTCCTAAGAAGAAACACAGATGAAAAATGAGCATATGAAAATGTGTTCCCATTATAATCTGTAGAAGATTACAAAGTAAAACAACAACGATATACCACTATATCACTATGAAAATGGAGACAATGCAAATCTCTAACACCACAAAATACTGGACAGGGTGGGGCGCAAAAGAAACGCTCATTCATTGCTGTCAGAAATGAAAAACCGTACAGCCACATGGGTAGACAGTTTGATAGTTTCTTACAAAACTAACCATGTTCTTTTCATATGATCCAGTAATAATGCTCCTTGGTATTTATCCATATGAAACAAAAACTTTGATCTACACCAAAATCTGCAAATAGATGTTTACAGCACCTCTACTCATAGTTTCCAAACCTTAGAAGCAACTAAGATGCCCTTCAATAGATGAATGGACAAATAAACTGGGGTACATTTACATGGTAAAATATCATTAAACACTGAGAAATGAACAATAAAGCCATGAGAAGATATAGACGAACCTTAAATAAATAATACTACCAGAGGGAAGCCAATCTGGAAAGACCACATACTGTATAATTTCAATTATATGATATTCTGAAAAAGATAAAACTATTAAGACAGTAAAAGGATCACTGTGGTTTCCATGGGTGGGGATGGGGTGAGAAATTAGTGGAACACAAAGGATTTCTAGGGCACTGAAACTATTCTGTATGATTCTAAATGATGGAGTCTTATCGATACATGTTTCCCCAAACCCACAGGACGTGACAAACTTACTCAAATGTAAACTATGGACTTCGGATGATAATGTAGGTTTTCTGATCGTATCTGATGGACCACTTGAGCATTGCATACTGATGGAAGGGATGTGCATGAACGTGGGAGTACAGGGTTATGGAAAACATCTGTGTCTTCTATGAAATTTTGTCATAAACCTACAACTTATCTAAAAAAGAGTCTATTTTAAAAGAGCTGTTAATTTCATTTCACAAAATTTCATCCACAAAATTCAGTTAATACTTTGCAAGTATTCATTTTGAAAAAAAAATCAGAAGAAATGCAACTGTCTTCTTATTAGGAATAAAAATCTGTCAGATATTATCCTCCCTGAACCAGACCTTCTGTCTGCCCACGTGTTTGTGTTTGCCACAAGACATATCAATAAATGAGATTTTTACAGAATGCAAAGCTTCTCTTCAGTTTCTGGTAAACTGGCTTTAAAAAATACTCGTTATGGAAGGAAGGAAAAAGTGTCTACCTTTCAAATTCTTAACTGTTGAGAGATAAAATTTCAGATCCCATGGAACAGCATGAGATAGGCAGCATGCTCTGGGGAGTATGGATTTTGGATTATGCCACGACAGATGGCTTTTCCGTGATTGAGGTGAAAGGTGGAACTAACCTAGGAGATGAACTCATGGGTAATTCTATAGATAAACACTTTCAGAGCAGAACTGTAAGCATGGTGATTCGCTGAAGAAAATGAAAGGTTTTTTTTTTCTTTTTTAAAGCCTTCTCATCAAAAGTCATCAGAAAACTTCTAGAAAATGAATCTGGAAGATTGGGAAGATTGCAAGAGACTTAAGAGGAACTTGGGTATTGGAAAGATTTAGAATTATTCTCCAAGTTTTATTATGACCATCCTTACCAACAAGGTTTACAAAGTACCTCAGAGAAAAGTTTCCAATCTGTCATAAGGTACAGGAGGCTGCAATTTAGCACAACTCAGGTAACATTCCAGTACCAAGTCCAAAATTCCTTGGTAGCTGAATTTACATTCAAACCTATGCTTTAGGAAAAGCCATAACTACTGTGATTTACAATATCTATTGTGAGACAAACAGGTTTGTAGTAAATGATATTTAGCTTATAAATGTAAAGACCGCCTTCCCTCTCACCATCAGTCACCAGTGGCCCTTTGTTGTTGTTAGCTAAAGTCATAAATAAGCTTGTGAAGAGAACCCATGTTGGCATAGACTGAGAAGTTATTTTTCTCCCACTGTTTCTTCATGCAGAATTCATTTTCTCCATGTAACAAATTAGTCATCAAAATAAGAGTGAGAAGAGTGCCTTTGCAATGAATTACTCATTTAACACACATACGTGTGCACGGGCTCATGTACACACACACAAACACACACACACACACACCCTCCCATACAGAAGAACAACAAAATCAGTGTGACATCTCTGTGTCTTTCTAGAGACTCTCAGGAATCCAATCCATGGTATTTTGAAGAAATCTCTTTCAAGTTGGTTAGATACTTAAAGAGGAGCACAAAAATTATAAGGAATTAAAGTAGGTCACCATGAGAACAAATAGATATCTACAAAAATTTCCTTTGAATCGGAAGAGCCGACTATGACGTCCCCAGTGAGCTTGAAGATAGGTGATCAGACCAAGACAGCTCTCATTAGTTCTGAACATGTGCTATTGGCTGACATACCATAATGTTTTGCTTTTCAATAATACTTTATATAATATTCTCCTTTTTTCCCTGCATATTGATTGTTTTCTCACTTATATAATTCCTGGTTCACCAAATATTTACTAACAGAGGTATTACTAGAGTGGGGTTTCTTTCAGAAAGTCTTAATCATCTGTGGTCACAGTAAACTCATTAACATCTTCACTTTAATTATGATCTGAAGGGATCTTTGTGGCTTGTGTCTTTATGGCTGGTATTTCTCTTTGTTGTTACTGATTTCCACAACTACTAAATGTGCCAATTAAAGTGGTTAAGGGATATATATGGAATAATATAAATAAAACATCAAAATGTAAAACATTATGCCCATAATAAGTGAATACTTTCAGGGGGAATGTGATGTATATTTTGATAGCAACTTTACCAGGAAAACTTATTTCAATATTATTTTTGTTTACTTTAAGTTGTCAGTCATTAAAATTCACTAATGATTATAAAATCATTTACCAGTCCAACCAGCCTCCTATGATTTTCACTGGGGAAAAGAAAAATTACCATCTGCAAGCTTCTATGATAGGGAAATCTCATTTGCAAAGCAACATGAGAAATGTTTATTTGGTGGGACTGATTAAAAGCATTATTAAATATTCATCAACTCCTCCATTTCCTTCCTCCTTCTTCTTTTATTCTACCAGCAACACTGACAGATAAGGTCTTATAGTCTAGCACTTACATAATCAAATGCAAACACCTAACATTATAACCATAGAAAAAGCCATTCGGAAAGCTATAACAGAGACCAAGAGCTTAAAATTCTTTTCTTATTTTGTATGGATAAGATACCACAAAAAAAGAATCCTATATTTCATGATAGAGCACTTTCCCTTTGTTTAAACAGGAAATACTTATCACCTCAAGTATTAAGTTTTGGATTCTTTTCTTTTTATTTTTTTTTAATTCAACTTTAGAGCAGACACTGAGATCATATAGGTGTGACTAAGGAATTACATCTTCAGTTCCCTTCCAACAAGGTGACCACTCTGTAAGAGCTTGGGTTCTCAGAAACAGTGACTCATGCCCAGACCAAGCACGGTAAAGGTCATCTAAGTAATGCCAGGAAAGGATGTGGCTCTCTGCCAAAACTCCTTTTCCCAGCTCATAAATGGAAACAATCTTCATGTTTCCAAGTGAATACACATAGTTGTATTTACAAACCATAGTGTTTTACCCACCTATAGGGTTGATATGTCAAATGGAGAATTCAGCACATGGAGCCCTAGGGAATTGACATTTGTTGATGGCCACAGGGCCAAGTCAGGGCTTGACATGGAGCTAAAAACCAAAAACATACTATATTATGCAACAATCTTATATTCTAATTCTCATAGTATCATTTCCTGAAGTGAATGATGAGAGTAGAATATCATTAATAGGGCCCTACAATTGAATAGGAAAACACAATGGAAAATAAAAGAACATTAGCTTTGCCATAATTCCACTAAGTATGCAAAATTTGAATGACTGGTGAATGACACTTTGCTGTTTTCCTGTGTTTAAATTTTAGCAACATGGTGGTATTGAACTTTTGAACTTGTGTCCATGTGTATATCCTATTGATGAGTCCAGATTTCACATTTTATTTTTTATTTTTTTTTATTAAATCATAGCTGTGTACATTAATGTGATCATGTGGCACCATACACTAGTTTCATAGACCGTTTGACACATTTTCATCACACTGGTAAGATAGCCTTTCTGGCTGGCATTCTCTCAGTTATTGCAGATTTCACATTTTAAATAGGTGCCTGCATTAGTGTCATGAGGGAGACAGAAATGACATAGACCATTTCATCCTCATTGAATTCACTACTTGAACGTGTGGTATTGGAGTTACAGAAAGGTTGTATAAAAACAAGTAGGCACAACAGTTTTCATTTAGAAAATCAAATGCCACTAAAACTGACTATATTCAGCTACTTTTAAGCTCCAGCATGCCTCGTCCCTTTCTTTTCATCATCTTGCCACTTCCCTACTTTTCCTGGCACAATTTTTTCTGTACTCACCTTGAAAGTCACAATGGATCTGCAAAGAATCTAAAGACTTTGCCCCCTTGAATTCTTCTGTCATGAAATCACTGGTCTAAACCCTCCTTTCTTCTCATTTCCTACTCACCACTTCCCCCCTGATCTTTTCCTTTTTCAGCATATTTTTTTTCTAAGTGAATTTTAAAGCATGTGAAGTCTACACATATTTCTCCATCTATTCTGTACTTGCGGCCATGCTGAATGTAGTTCGAAAGAAGCACTGCAACCACAGAGACTGTGCATGTAACTCAGTTTAAATTCAAGACCGTGAATGTCAAGGAACCCACACTGGTGCTCAAGTCTTACTAGATTTCACTTGTCCTTTTGCTAGTCAACCTTCCTGGGGGACTACTCTGTCTGTAATCTCTCACTTCTCAAACCTCCAGCTTCTTCCCCCGCATTTCACCTCTCAACCAAAGACACTCTTCCTATTTCACTGAGCAAATAGAAACAGACAGTGGTGAATTTCCTCAAGCTTCCACTACTAGTCACTTTAATCTGTACTCATGCATTTGCCTTCCTCTCTGTTACAAGAGATGGATTCTTTGAGTTTCGTAAGGCCATCACCTCCACTTTTACATTCAATCTCAGAAATTTTCATTTCCTAGGGCCTATTGCTTCAGGAATTTTCCCTTCTTTTATCTGACTTCATCAACATTTCTTTTTCCCTTGATCCATGCAAACATGCTGCTGTTCCTTCCGTAATAAAAGATATAATAAAACATTTTCTTAGCTCTATATTATCCTCAAAACCTTTCTCTAATTTGGAGCAAAAATTCTCAAAAGAATCATCTATCATCTTCTAATTTCTCTTTTCCTATTTTCTCAGAAGTGCATTCCAGCTGTGTTTTTCTCCCACCACTTTATCAAAACAGCTCTTGTGTTCATGGGTGATATCCACAATGCTAATTTTAGTGGTCAGTTCTTGATTCTTGTGTATTTCAGTCATCGGAAGCATCTGACCAAGGAATCAGTTTCTTATCCTTAACTTACTCTTTGCTAGTGGTTTTCCTCTTGCCTCAGGGTGGCACTTCTCAATCTACATTGCTGGTCCCCTCCTCTTTAAACATCTGGAGCATCACAGAGGTCAGAACTTTGTTTCTCATTCTAGCTACATTCTTTTTCTTAGAGATATCATTCACTCTCTTTTTCTTTCTTTTAAAGTTTACCAGGGATGAAACTACATTGGTTTACTATCACAAAAGTATTATACTCATTATCGATATCATTTGTAAGACATCAATTTACTGTTAAGATTTTTTAAGTGGGTTCAACAAAAGGAATCAGATTCACATTTGGATTTTTATTAATGACAGCATATATGTGTATATTTTTCAAAATAAAAATTAGTCTAATCTTCCTTAGTTTGCTGTTTTTTACAGCCATTTTTCTTTCTTTTATAATTTCGTCTTTACATTTTTATTTATGCATGTATTTATTTCGCAGACATGAAACACTAAATACCTCAGAGTATATTTCCCAAATGAAGAAACATTCTCTTACATAAACACAGAACAATTATCAAAATCAAGACAGTAACATTGAGTGCGGTGCCTGTAGCTCAGTGGTTAGGGTGCCAGCCACATACACTGAGGCTGGTGGGTTCGAACCCAGCCGAGGCCAGCTTAAACAACGACAACTGCAACAAAAACAATAGCCAGGTGGTGTGGCTGGTGCCTGTCATCCCAGCTCCTTGAGAGTCTGAGGCAAGAGAATCACTAAAGCTCAAGAGTTTGAAGTTGCTGTGAGTTGTGACGCCACGCACTCTATCCAGGGCAACAGCTTGAGACTCTATTTAAAAAAAAAAATTAAATACTATTAGCTAATCTATACCCCTTATTAGAATTTCATCAACTGTCCTAATGTATTTTATAGAAAATGAAAATTCCAGATCATGCATTACATTCTGTTGACATGCTTCTTTACTCTCTTTTAAGCTAAAGCAGTTCCTCAATCTTTCCTTGTCTTATGTAACCTTAACATTTTTATTTTTTCTAAATATTAATTCAGGTTATTTCTAAATATTAATTAAGTGCTTTTGCTACAAAGATATCTTTTATAATGTGTAAGTCAGGGATTTTGGTGTGCCTGTCACCAAAAGTGTTCATTGCATCCAATAGATAAGTTTTTATCCGATACCTACCCTTTCACCTTCCCCCACTTCTTGATTCTCATGTTCTTTATATCACTTTGTGCCTATTTGTACCCATCTATTAGCTTCCACTTATTAATGAGAACACACAGTGTTTGGTTTTCCATTTCTGAGATACTTCACTTAGGGTAATTATCTCCAGTTCCCTCCACATTAATGCAAAGGACATTATTTCATTCCTTTTTGTGGCTGAGTAGTGCTTCGTGATACATACACCATAATTTTCTTTATCTACTCATGAATTTAAGGGCACTTAGGTTGATTCCACATCTCTGCCTTTGTGAATTGTGCTGCAATAAACATGTGAGTGCAGAAATAATCAACAGAGTGAACAGACAACTTACACACAGCACAATATTTGCAAATTCTTATATCTGACCAAAGACTGATATCCAGATTATGCAAGAATTTAAACAAATCAGCAAGAAAGAAAATACAAACAAACAACCACATCAAAAAGTGGGCAAAAAACATGAACAGTTTTTTGAAAGAATATAGACAAATAGCCAACAAACACATGATAACACAATGCTCAACATCACTAATCATCAGGGAAATGCAAATTAAAATACAATGAAATATCAGAATAACCATTATTAGAAAGTCAAAAAATAATAGATGCTGGCATGGATGCAGAGAGAAAGGAACATTTATACACTGTTAGTGGGACTGAAAATTGGTACTGCTTCTTCTTCTTCTTTTTTTTTTTTTTTTTTTGCAGTTTTTAACCGGGGCTGGTTTGAACCCACCACCTCTCGTAGATGGGGCGAGTGCCCTACTCCTTTGAGAACAGGCACTGCCCAATTGGTACTACTTCTATGGAAAACAATATGAAGATTCTATTAAATGTTAAGCACAAAATAAAAGTAGAATTATATCCAATCTAGCAATCCCACACTGGGTATTTACCCAATGGAAAATTAGTCATTTTATCAAAAAGACTCCTGCACTCAAATGTTATGAGTCTCTTTCTTTCAAAATTCCATCCAGCTTTTAAATACCATCTAGATGATGACGACTATCATATATCTACACCTCAGATCTCTTTCATGAATACCCGACTTCTAACCAGTTGTTTATACAGTGTCTCCACTTGGACATCTGTTAGACATCACAACTTTAAAATGTCATTAACTGACTCCAGATATTTCTCCCTGGTCTACCTCACTCACAACCCTTCCATCTCAGTTTAAGACACCTCCATCCTTTTTATTGTGCAGGCCAGATACTGGAAGGCATTCTTAGTCCTTCCTCTTCTTGTACTCACAAAATCTAATTATCATAAAATTCTAATATTGCTCTCCTAGACTAACCTTAACTTCCCAATTCTTTCCTTGTCTTTTTACAACCTCTTTCCAACACAGGACCCACAGCATTTCTTATAAAACTGGTGTTAAATGTATCACCCTCTGCTCAAAGTCAAATGCTTTGATGCTTACTCACTAAGCAGCCTACAAAGTCCTGTTTAACTGGCCCCTGGACCTCTAGAAAGTCATCTCCTCCTGGAAGTTCCTTGCTGGCTGTGTTCCAGCCCTATTGGTCTCTCTGCTGCTCATCTGTGGGCTTTGAACATAATCTTCCAAATCGTTCCATCCCTGATCTTAGGTTTCTCTTTCTCTAAAAAGTTCTCTAGATTAAAACCAGACTATTCTTCTATGTAAGCATTAGTATTATAATGATATTAAAACACCCAATAACACTTTTGCACGGCGTGATATAATTCCAATTCAATTTTTCTGCCACCCACATACTCCCCAGTGCTTATTTATTTGGAGGCAGGAAAGAGCTTGGTTAATTATGTGCAGTTATCTAAGTTTTAAAGGAGAAAAACATAAACTCACCTGATAATTTTATTTTCTATTTTAGGCCTCATAAAATAATTAATTTTTGTTTATTTGTTTTTATAATTTTTTTGAGTGCGATATGTCTTGAAGCCATTTCCAGGATGAAGTCAGGCTTCCTCTTGCATGTCTTACAGTAGGAAATGGTCTCCTTCCATCTTTCTCACATTTTCTATTGTAATCCTCTGTTGAGTTTTTTCCATTTTGCACTAGAAAATGCATCTTTCCATTTAGCCTGTCCTCAGTGTCAAAAGATGATGTCTTCCCCTCTTTCTTGAGTTTCTGTTCCTCACATTGCTCACAAGCGGAGTGATGAGCTTTCTCCTGTAAGAAAGTTGTGTCTGGACTTTTTTTCCACTCTCCTTCTTAACCAATGAGTAAAGGATGTAGCTGTTCACAACTGCACCTTCTGTAACTCAGAAGAATATTTCTTTCACCATCTGGAGGACCTCCTTGTAAATCCATAACATCCACAGTGCTAATCAGTTCTATCCACTCCTCACATAAACTTTGTATATTATAAAATAACTATCAGGTTAGGTTTCCACATTGAACAGGCTGTTTCTTCCTATAACCAGGGATCGACTGTGTTTGAGGACCAAAGAACGTATTCAACATTGTCATTAACCTCTTGTCATGGAACGCGAGGTGTGTCATTTTCTTTTTTTTTGTAGAGACAGAGTCTCACTGTACTGCCCTCGGTAGAGTGCCGTGGCATCACACGGCTCACAGCAACCTCTCACTCTTGGGCTTACACGATTCTCTTGCCTCAGCCTCCCCAGCAGCGGGGACTATAGGTGCCTGCCTCAATGCCCGGCTATTTTTTTGTTGCAGTTTGGCCGGGGCTGGGTTTGAACCCGCCACCCTCGGCATATGGGGCCGGTGCCCTACTCACTGAGCCACAGGCGCCGCCCAAGGTGTATCATTTTCATATCACATTGACAGGCACATCATTATATTCCTGAAGTTTCTTCTCTTTCAGATCACTTGGAAAATCCTTCCTAGGATCTATAACTGTTACATGTATTTTCATTTTATGCAATTCCCAAGAAAATTCAGGGCTTGTAGAGAACATGTCATGGAGATGTGATAGTCTGAACCACTCACATGTGCTTGCAAACTTGTGCCAAATGAATCACTATTCAAGATGTAAATGGAAAATCAGGACAAATAAGACTTTCCATTGTTGTCCAGCCATAATAGGGAATGTGAGAAAACACATAACCATTTTCTGAATCACACAGACAAAAAATTTGTAGGGCCCAGTTGGTAGGCTTCTTCTGATTGTAGTACTTGAACTGAATCCTTCCTTTGAAGTGTGCCCTCATCTATAGCCACACTTTTTACTGGCACATAAAGTGCTTTGCATTTATTCTCAATATACTCATTAGCATTCTTCCCCTTCCTCCTTCGGGTCGCACATTCCCATGAGCTGGGAATGTGATGCATTAGATGTCTGCTGACATTGGACTGGAAAAGGAGAATCATATCAGAGACGTCCCACATAGAATCAGAAAGGGTTTACTCTCAGATTCTCCAGGTTATCATGGAGGCTTTCCATATTCAGGGCTTGCTTCATCTCTCTCCTCTTTACCTCTCTCAAACATATAAATATATAATTTTATAATTTAATATATGTTTCATATAATTATCCTTTATATATGTATTACATATCCTTCACATATATATTTAAATTACGCATTTTCAGGTATTTTGTTACAGCCACATAAAACAGACTAATGCTGCTTTTGGACTAAGACACATACATATACATATTACATATGTTTGTGTTAGTGTGTATGGGTGTAGATGTACATTATTTACCAAATGCATTATGTACCAAATGCATCGTTTATCAAATGTATCATGTACCAAGTAAATTACCAGATACATTATGACCTTTGGAGTTTATTCTAGGCATGCAACATCTATTCAACATTCAAAATTCAGTCAATGTAATTCAATGTTAATCAAAGTCAATAGACTATAAAGAAAGAAAGAAACATTGAATGACCTCAGTCGATGAAAGGAGTAGTTTGTAAATGGGTCCTTCACTGTGAGGAAAGAAAACTGTCTCGATGGAGAGGCTCATTCGACAAGGAACTGATATGTGGCCTGTATTCTCTGAAGCCCTAAGGCCTGCCCATCACTGTGTGAGTGAGCTGGAAGCAAATCCTCTCTTGTTTGAGTCTTCATGAAAGCCCTGGCCAAAACTTTGATTGCAGCCGCATAAAAAACTTTAGCTAAACTACTCGGTAAATCTGTTTCTAGATTCCTGACCCACAGAAAATGTGACATAATAAATATTTAATGCTTGAAGTCACTGCATTTTGTGGGGAATGATTATACAACAACTGTTAATAAATACATTATAGATGTTCAATCGATCTTTGGAAAAGGTGTCAGGACACTACAACAGAAAAGTATGGTCTTTTTATAAATTATGTCAGGACAACTAGATACCTAGCAAAATAAATAAACCTGAATACTCACCTCATATCATATGAAACAAAACTAATAATGTATCCTTGACCTAACAGTAAAGACTAGAATTCTAAAACAACTAATTGTAAAAATAAATGTACCTAAAATTCATCCTTGTGACTTTGGGTTACACAATGATTTCTCAAAGAGGCTATAAAAAGCAAACATAAAAGAAAAATGGATAAATTCAACTTCATTAAAATTAAAAACTTATGGCTCTTTGAAAAACACTGTTAAAATTTTAAAAAGCAAGACACAGACTGGAGGAAAATATTGGCAAAATGTATATGTGATAAAGAACTTGTATCCAGAAAAACTCTCTCAACTCAAAAATAAGCAAACTAATAATCTAATATTCTAAGGGCAAAAGACTTAAACAGACACTTCTATTCAGAGACACCGATAGCAAATAAATACATGCAGAAATTCAAATTAAAACCACAATGAGATAGTACTACACACATAAAAAAGCTCAACAAACAACTTGACAGTATCAAGTAGCAATTCTCTTACATTGTTGATGAGATTTTAACATGCTGTAGGCACCTTGGAAAACAGTGGTGTTTACAAACTACTTGTATCAGAATCTATGAACTATAAAGCTATGAAACTTAGTAATGCCCCTCCTACTTCTTTAACCAATAAGGTGAAAGGATTTACCCACATAGAGACCATATATAGGAACTTATTCATGACAGCCAAAATCTAGGAACAACCCAAATGTCCATCATCTGGTGAATACATAAAATAAATTGTGGTTCATCTTTATGAGAGAAGACTATTCAACAATAAAAAGGGCTGCTGATATACACACACGGATGAATTATAAACCATTACACTAAATGAAACAGGTAGACACAAAACCTGCATAATGATTGATCCTAATAGGAAAAAAAAAATCAGATAAATGGTTGATGGGGGGTTATAATTACTGAAAAGGGGAATAAGTTCATTTTTATTTTGTAGTGACAAAAATATTCTGTATCTTCACAGTGGTGCAAGTATTTATGTTTTTTCAAACTCATGTAGCTATATACCTAAAAATGGTGAATCTTAGTCTTTATAAAGTGCCAATAAATAGGATGTAAACAGGGAACTAGAGTTAGTAAAATAAACAAATATAAATAATACAATGATATAGATTAATAAAATAATAGAAAAATGTGAAATCTGAATATGTAAAAATTAAAAATATTACATGTAAAATATATTTTAAATCAATTTAAAAGTAACAGACTGGGAAAAAAATTCTAACATATAAAAATGCATCCACATCTTAAAACTTGAGAAATTCTAAAAATCATTAAGAACATAAAAACAACCTAATAAAAAAATGACTAAATTATATGAATGGCTATCATAGAGAAAAATGGTCAAAACATCTACAAAAAGATACTAAAATCAGGGAAATTAAAAACTGTATAGTTATGAGATATATTTTTCACTGATTTTGCTGGAAAAAATTAATAGTTTTAATAAGACCTAGTGTGGGTAAGGGAAAACATTGTTTTAGGAAAAATCATGGCCATTCTATTTACGGCAGCATAAATTGGAATAGACCTCTTAGCAGGCAATTTGGCTACATGCATCAACATCGTAAGTATGTATCTTGAAACACTGATTTCAAGTCTAGATACCCATCATAGATAAATACTTTCACATGAGCAGAAATAACTATGAAATATGTTTTTCAACTTTATATGCTATAGCAAAATATTGAAAACTTAAATTGTCTAAATATGCAAATTATTAAAAATTATCATTATTTTATATCATGGATTACTATATACCAATTGAAGATAGCATATCCATATATACAGAGATAGGAAGTTGTCCAAGACATGTTGCTTATGGAAATAGCACCAAGAATATCATGGACTATTATCACAGTATAACATGCATGTTTTCACCCAATTTATAAAATTATGTGTCTATGTATACATGTCTATAGATATGCAGCAGTAGGATTGTATATAGTCCATTAGTCAATGTGCATAGATAACATTTTCAAGTACTGCATACCAAACTAATAACAATGGTCACCTAAGTGCTGGGTGGGATTTGTAGAAAGTATTTGCAAAAGGGTTTTAAAATATATTTTATATCATTTTATTTTTAAAACTACTGAGCACTCCTTTTTATCTAATTAAAAAATTTAATAGATAAATAAGGCATATTCCTTAAAGGAGCTAACACACCAAGATATCAGGACAGAAAATCCTACTGAGAAGTATAATGCAATATAATATGTTCCTCTAAGGGAGTGAGTGGATCCCTCACTTCAGTACAGTCACAGTAGAAAGAAGATAATGTGCAGCCTGGAAACACTGGGGATGATTTCACAAAAGAAATCACAGATGAAATGCATTTTATGAATGAGAATAAGTCCATCAGTGGGAGTAGAAGAGGAAGGTTGTTCTAGAAAGAAGTAAATCGATATAGTGAATAAACATACTTTTCAAATCAGATAATATGCACCTAACTCCCCACGACACATACTAGCAGTCATCTTGATAGATTCATTTTCAAAATGATATCTGTAAAATGAAAAAGATATGACCATCTTTGGCAACTTGAGGAATGAAGACACCATCAATGTAATAGAGCCTACGACAGGAAGGTTGGGATGTGGATGACAAGAATGAGATTAGATATTAATATATTGATTAAAGGTTTTGAAAATTGAAAGATTCGAGACTGAGGATAAGGAATAATAATCAAGAACATACAATTCATATCTAAGCCAGGGCCATGGTTTAACATGAATAATGTGTCCAATAAGAAAAGCCCAAACCATAGCCCACAAACCAGCAAAAAGCACATTGCCTGGGAGCTACTTTAAAATGTGTAAGGACATAGGCACTCACATGTTTATAGCAGCACAACTTCCAACTGCAAAGATGTGGAAACAACTCAAGTTCCCTTCAACACATGAAGGGATTAACAAACTGTGGTATATGTATACCATGGAATATTATTCAGCCATAAATGATGAAGATTTTGTATCCTTTGTTACAACTTGAATGGATTTGAAAAACACTCTCCTAAGTAAGATATCAGAAGACTAGAAAAACAAGGTCACTTGGTACTCATTATTAATTTGAAACTTGTAGATTAAAAACAATGTGATCTGTGGAAAGAAAAATTCAATTAAATTCAAGACAGGGGGAGGGGTGTCAGCATGTTCCTACCCAGTGGAAACAGCATGCAGGTGTGTGGCACACTTCCTGAGTGAAAGCCACAACTACAACTTGGATTTTACCTTACAAATGCAAACAATGTAACCTAATTGCATATACCCTCATATTGATCTGAACAAAAACAAAATAAAATGCAGAATCGCAGGCCCCACCTCAAATCTGTTGAATTAGAAACTGCATGTTAACATCCCCAAGGGCATATAAATGCACAGTAATATAGTAAGCATTGCCCTTGACAACATCAAATCTTGAGGGTCAAATTAGAGAAGGATGTGTCAGCATGCAGGGCAGAGATGTAAGGTAAGAAATAAACTGCATGTTACATATTTATGGACAACATGGCAAGAGGAGCCATGATAACCTGTCAAAGGCTTACTTTTCTTTTTTAAGAGAAAAACCCTGATCATTTCTAAGAGTTTTGTGGTTGAGCCCCTGGGGGTTTCCAGGCATAATATCATATAATCTGCGAAGAGTGAAAATTTCATCTCCCCTCACCCTATTTGTATACCCTTGCTTGCCTTCTGTTGCCTGATTGCGATGGCTAAGACTTCCATTACAATGTTAAAAAGCAGCTGAGACAATGGGCAACCATGCCTGGTTCCTGATCTGAGTGGAAATGTTTTCAGTTTTACTCCGTTCAGTATGATATTGGTTTGTTGTAGATGGCCTCTATCAGTTTTAAAAAAGTCCCTCCTATACTTTATTTTCTTAAGTGTTCTGATCATGAAAGGATGCTGGATAGAAGTGATCAAGGCATACAGTAGTGTTTCAGGATACAAAATCAATACTCACAAATCAGTAGCTTTTATATATATCAATAATAGTCAAGCCAAAAAAATAGTCAAGGGCTCTATTCCCATTACAGTTGTTGTCAAATAAGATGAAATATTTGGGAATTTACTAACAAAGGATGTGAAAGATCTCTATAAAGAGAATTATGAAACTCTGGGAAAAGAAATAGCTGAAGATGTTAACAAATGGAAAAACATACCATGCTCATGGCTAGGAAGAATCAACATTATTAAAATGCCCATATTACCCAAGGCAATTTACAATTTTAATGCAATCCCTATCAAAGCACCACCGTCACACCTTAAAGATCTGGAAAAAATAGTACTTTGTTTTATATAGAATCAGAAAAAAACTCAAATAGCCAAGACATTACTCAGAAATAAAAACAAATCAGGAGGATTCATGCTACCAGACTTCAAACTATACTATAAATCTATAGTGATCAAAACAGCACAAAAATAGAGAGGTAGATGTATGGAACAGAATTGAGAACCAAGAGATGAACCCAAACACTTATCGTCATTTGATCTTTGATAAGCCTATCAAAAATATAAATTGGGGGAAAGATTCCCTATTTAACAAATGGTCCTGGGAGAATTGGCTGGTGACTTGTAGAAGACTGAAACTGGACCCACACCTTTCACCATTAACAAAAATTAACTATCACTGGATAAGAGATTGAAACTTAAGACATGAAACTATAAAGATTCTTAGAGAGAGTGCAGGAGAAACACTTGAAGAAATTGGCCTGTGAGAACACTTTATGAGGAGGAACCCCGGGCAATTGAAGCAATACCAAAAATACGTTACTGGGATCTGATCAAACTAAAAAGCTTCTGCACAGCCAAGAACACAGTAAGTAAAGCAAGCAGACAGGCTTCAGAATGGGAGAGGATATTTGCAGGTTATGCTTGTGACAAAGGTTTGATAACCAGTTTTTTTTTTTTTATTAAATCATAGCTGTGTACATTAGTATGATCATGGGGCACCATACACTTGGTTCATAGACCGTTTGACACATTTTCATCACACTAGTTAACATAGCTTTCGTGGCATTTTCTTAGTTATTTTGCTAAGACCTTTAGCAGTGCATCTTACAAGGGAATATGTGAATCCTAGTAGATAACCAGGTTTGAATCCACACAGAACTCAAACTTATTAATAAGAAAAGAACAAGTACTTGAATAGAAGCTTCTCTGAGGATGATAGGCACATGGCCTACAGCCATATAAAAAAATGTTCATCATCTTTAATCACCAGAGAAATGCAAATCAAAACCACTTTGAGATCTCATCTAACACCTGTAAGGGTGGCTCACATAACAAAATCCCAAAACTACAGATGTTGGCATGGATGTGGAGAAAAGGGAACACTTCTGCACTGCTGGTAGGAGTGCAAGCTAATACATCCCTTTTGAAAAGAAGTTAGGAGAATATTCAGGGATCTAAAAGTAGACCTGCCATTTGATCCTGCAACTCCTCTACTAAAAGACCAAAAATCGCTTCATAACCAAGATATTTTCACCAGATTGTTCATTGCAGCTCAATTCTTAATAGCCAAGTCATGAAAGAAGCTCATGTGCCCATCGACCCATGAATAGATTAATAAATTGTGGAATATGTATACCATAGAATATTATGAAGCCTTAAAAAAAGATGGAAATTTAACCTCTTTTGTGTTTACATGGATGGAGTTGGAACATATCCTACTTAGTAAAGTATCTCAAGAATGGAAGAAAAAATATCCAATGTACTCAGTACTATTATGAAACCAATTTACAATCACTCACACTTTCATATGAAGAATAGATCACAACTATGGCCCAAGATGAAGGAGGGAGGAGAAGGAATGGGAGGGGGTGGGGGGAGATGAGATCGAGGGAGGGTAAATGGTGGGATCACACCTATGGCGCATAATGCAAGGGTACATGTCAGATCTATTAGTATAGAGTATAAATGTCTTAACACAATAATTAAGTATATGAGATGAGGTATATATTAACCAGTGTGATGTAAGCATTCTTAATTCAATATGAAATCAGCACATTGTACCCCATAAATGCATTAATGTGCACATGATCTATGTGTTTATGATTTAATAAAAAAAAAATTTTTTTTAAAGAGAAGAACCCTGATGGTGTTGAAGACCGTTCTTTTCTCCTCGTCCATTCTAATCGTGTTTACTGTGCTCCTGACACCTTCCATTATCGTTCCAACAGCTCATTATTTTAACAGAAATGGTGCTGATTTCTTTATGCTAAAAATGAAACACCAGCAACAACTTTGTGTTCATTCATGTACACACATTAAGGAGTGGATTATCATTAATTATACACTAAAATGTTCTTGGCAACAGAGTAAGTGACAAAATGTTTGCTTTTGTCAGAGTTCTATTAGGTGAACCCAAGTTGAACCACAGAGAAATATGACACTTTTCTTTATTTTAATTTGTATCACAAGGTCAGGATCATGACAGTGACTCTATTTTGTACCTTATTTTCTCTAGCTTTGTAATGATGCTAATGGAATTTTTTTAACTAAACTCTTTTTATCAGGTCTACAACCTATTTATTGCATATTAAGAAGACATTTCATGTTAACATTACTTAATCTACTGAAGGTTCAGTTCTATAATAAAAATGTTTTTCTGAAGAACATCAATATTAAAAAGAGTTCAAATGATGATGTATTTTTACTGTTTACATCTATTTCCAGCAGAAATTGAACAAATAAAGAAAATTATAACAATACAGCTATACAAGTTTCAATTATAGTCCCAAGAATCACTTCTTTATTAATTAATAACATAAATCACAAGTTATATTTGAGTATAGAAGTTATTGCAGACTTAGAGTTTACTGTTAAAGTATGCATAAAAAGAACCTTAAAAGGAAATGTTTTCCAAAGGTTAACTCAATGCTACATTTCATGTTAATGTATTAATAAATTACATTTTAATTCTATTGATGATTACTTCCAGGTAATAAGTAATTTTGAACAATGTCAGCAAAGTTTATCTGGTACATGTAGACTCAGTAAGTTTCACAGTGAGCCTACCACATTGGTGCCTATGTCAAAATCCTTGAATTAAAAAATAAATGGATTTAAAAAGATACTGTTTGCTCTTCCAGTATCACTATAATTAATCTTAAATTTAGCTTCAGAAAGGTGTCATTAATAGGAAAACTGCCAGATTCTTTAGATAATTTTACAAAGATAGACTATCCTAACACTTATTCCTCTTTCTAAATTAATTCACTCTCTACCTGTGCCATTCTATGTTACAAATAAAATAGTACTACTGGAGAGGTGGTATTCAGTTTCTTTTCTGTTTAAGTGGTGTTGTTTTGTATTGTTTTTAGAAAATATTGACTTTTTTAAAGTTAAAATTAAGCAGCTTTCTTGGATCCTATAAAAGGGGCAAAAATGAGACTACAGCCATATGTCCTGAATCTGACTGAAGGGTTTCTTTCTAACTTACAAAGTTCTATTTATTAAACTCCTGTTTTTGATTGGGTTGATATTATATAGATTTATTCACTTGCATTTTACCTGAGAATATTAAAAGGGGGAATTTTTTTTTAAAACGTATGACTTTTTGATTCTCTTGAGCTTCAATATGGAGCCAGAATAAAAGATAGTGTGTAAAGTCCACGTTTGCAGAAAACCTGCCTCTAGCCACACTTAGAACACCGAGAATCCTCCGTCATAGCAACATCTTCCTCATGGCAGACTACACAGACAACTATCCAAATTGCCAAGTATCATACGCACAACACACACACGAACACCCCCCATATACATGAGTATCTTAATGAGGGGGATATATGGTGGGTTAAAATGAATCTCTTTACAGTGTATTACCTGATTTCTTTCTCTTACAGGATATTTCTTTCACATAGTAACATGAAAGGAGCTTCCAGACTTTCCATCAGAGTAACAAGTTCAACATCTTAACTTGGAAATAATCATCATCCCTAATCCTCAGAGGGAAGCAAATCAAAATCTCTTTAAGTATCAGCTAACTCCAGCAAGAATAGCCCATGTCACAAAGTCCCCGAACTGCAGATGCTGGTGTGGGTACAGAGAGAAGGGAACACTTAGATAATGTGGGTGGGATTCTAAACTAACATAGACTTTTTGGAAAGAAATATGGCGAAGCCTCAAAAAGTTAAAAATAGACCTTGTATTTTATCCTGCAATCCCATTACTAGGTAGCTAGTAGAAAATAAAATTATTTTACCATAAGGACATTTGCATTCAAATGTTTATAGCAGCTCAATTCATAATTGCAAAGATGTGGAAACTACCCAAGTGCCCATCAACCCATGAATGGATAAACTGTGGTATATGTAGAGCATGGAATACTATTCAGTCAGAAAGAAAGATGGAGACTTCACATCTTTAGTATTTACCTGGATGGACTTGGAGAACATCCTCCTGAGTAAAGAATGGAAAAGCAAGCATCTAATATATTCACTACTAACATGAAGCTAGTAGATGAACAACTACACGCCCACACAAGAGAAAAACACAATTGAATACAAGAAGGGGAGAGGTGGAGGAGGGTTGGTAAGCTCTCACCTATCAGGTACAATGTAAGGGTACGTGGCTCACCTCCTGGGTGAAGGCTGACCTGCAATTTGCAAGCAATGTAACCTAATTGTATATACCCTCATATTAATCTGAAATAAATAAAAGAAACAATCACTAATAAAGAAGCTATGTTGGAGAAATGAATCCTATTAGAGTAATAAACAACTTAGATTTTCTTTTTGTTGTCTGTTGCTTGGTTTTGTTTTATTTTGTTTTGAGAGAGGGTTTCCCACTTTTGCCCAGGCTAGAATGCATTGGTGTCATCATAGTAGCTTCCTACAACCTCAAACTCCCAGGCTCAAGTAATATTCCTGCTTCAGCATCTCAGGTGTTTGGGACTACAGGTGCACCCCACTATGCCTTGCTATTTTTTCTACTTTTTGTAGAGACCTGGGATGGGGGGGTCTCACTATGTTGCTCAGGCTGGTCTTAAACTGAGAGTCTCAGGGAATCCCGCCTCAGCTTCACAAAGTGCTAGGATTACAGGTGTGAGCCACCACGCCCAGCTAAGAATTTCACACAAGTGTCAAATCTATCAACATGTAAAGAAGGATCTTATTATCAATATGTGTCTGGTCGCAGATTTATAAATGACTAAATAAAATCGGAGGAAGTTGAGCTTGTGCCAACTCCAGACTGGCCAGTCAAAACCATGACACTGTCAATCTGTCATATCCTTGTGACACCACTTCCTTCATCTTGGACATAGACCTCTGCCTTTCATTAGCCTCAGGACCTCTTAATCATTGCTCTTCTATCCCAGGACTGCTTTTGTGGTCTAAGGAAGGTGTGCCCTCCTCAGCAGCACTAGATACCCTAGCCGCTTTCCCCCTCCCCAACCTTGCCAACCACATCCAATTAAGTTTCATACCTAAATCTCAAACCCATATAAAATCAAGCTTTATTCTCATACGAATATTAGTGTTAAAGCACTTAGAACTTAAACTTTTAATACTGCTTACTTTGGATATCAGAATAGCACTTTCTTAGACTTTTTAAATGTCCCTACCAAAATGCAAAGAGACTTTTAGCATTCCTCCAATGACATTGCGAGACTAGCATCACAACAGCTATATAGGAATGTATTCATTTTGTTTGAATGATGTGCATAGAAAATTACAAATTATTTTTGCAATAATCTCCAGTTTTAATTTTACACATGTTGGTCTTGTTTGCCTATCAAGAACAGAAAAAATTAAAAACCTCTTCATTTCTTCCTGTATACAGGCAAGTACAAGCCCAAATAAGTATCAGGGAGTTTTATACAGCTTTCTTAATTTTTCCTACATCTGAAATATTCACTGTGACTGTTTAATTTAGTTAATTACAGCACTGAGTTAGGATTACAGGTTCTAACCTATGATTGCTAGATAGTTTCAAGCTTCTGGGCCAATATTTTCAACGCAGCACCATCACAAGCAATATAACTATTGAAGACTGATAGACTCACATATGAAGATCATATAAATAAAGCACCGTCCAAATCTGGGTGTATGCGTGTCTTTCTTCTCCATGACAGACAAGAACAAATAAAGTGTCTTTTCATTCCACACTGCAGATCAAGATTCAGAAAATACTTCCCTCTAAATAGGTACTTTCAAATTCTGAAGCCACTATTACAGAATTTACCCTGAAAATAAAAGCATAATTATTGTAGTATTTTCTTCTATACTCCCCACTATTCCTGTTGTGTAGCATATAAGTTCTAGTTATCACACTTGTATTTAAAGTACAGATTCCCAGACAGAATGTTAACACTGCTATCTATCCATTAAGTGAGTGCACACACCTACTCACATGTATGGGGAGCTGAGGAACTATGATGTATGTATAATATATATTTATAGGTTGTTTTTTCATCCTCTTAAGTGCCTTTTTAAACATGTGAGAGGATGAATAGTCTCTTTCCGTGCTTCCTATGTAACATCAGGACTTTAGCTGTTCGTTCCCCATACTATTTTTTCCCAGGAAGTCTATTTTCCCTATCAAAAGAAAGCTAAGTGAAAGTAAAAGTTACAGAATATTAGTTTATAATTTGATGTTTTAAGAGTAGAGTAAGCTCTCCATATCACCTGTGTCTAACGAAGTCTCTCTCCAAAAATCTAACAGTATATTTCAGGAAAAGCTTTACTGCCATTACAGCCCATCTGCTCTTTAATAACTCAAGAAGCTTTGGAATGGAAGCCTTTCAACCTTCAAATACATGTTTTACAAATAATTTCTGCATAATTTGTAGTCTTCTTTATGTATTCCCTTTTAGCATCTTTACTTTGGCTTGATAATTTAAGGTATAATACCTGAGGCAAGAAATAGAAAATATATCTTTTTCTTTCTCTCTCTCTAAGGTGTAATAGTTTCCTAAAATGGCCTAAATCTCCTTGAAAATCTTTGGATACAAATCTTCTCCCACCCCAAACCAGGCTAAGAAATTCTTCCACAATTCTGTTTACAGATATGGAATGCTCCATTTTGTCTTTATTTCCAGCAATAGTAATTTTACTTTGATCTCACAGCCAACGAACCACTAGCCATAAGAAAGCTCATAAGCAAAGCACAGGGCAGGCAATGTCTGTGATTTCCAGGAGAAGGTCATAACCCAGAATTTTTTTTTTTTAAATAACGATTACAATGAGGAACGGGGTACAGCCACAAAAGGAATAGATATAATTTATGCCTGACTTACTTCAGCAGAATATAGTTTATTTATAAACTGCTTATGGCAAACTCTGTATGCCCCTGTTCTATGCATGTGCTGAACTGTCTTCTGGTAAATTATTTAAATTACACCTAGCAGTAATTCCTGAGGACTTTCATACTTCATTTTCTCTATTAATGTAACAGGGAAAAGCTGCTTTGCAAGGATTGCTCTAAATTCCCAGAGTGTGAGTTCCAGACTCTGTATGTGTTGCATTATGCCTGTCAAAAAACTTGTCTTCTCCTGAAATTTATTACTGAAGTTTCTCCACCCGAGCTACTCATTGAAGCTTTACAGAAAGCTCATACATGATTTAAGCAGCTAACAGCACTGAAAGAAATAGGTCAGGTTAAAAAAAAATCTGAATTTAAGCTACCTTCGCTTATTACTTATGCAAGATTATGCATAATTTAGCACACTGCTGAATATGCAAGGACAGAATAATTGTTTACCAAAATATTTACTCTGAGTTGGTACCTGTGTTCTAGTGAGATAAGGTAGCTTCTCAGCACTTGCTAATCACTTTTCAATTAAAAAACAATGAGTGAGTTTTTGATTGGGTTGATAACTGCACAACAGTATATGCAAACAGAGATCTTGTTTAACAACTTCATTTGAGTCAAATACATGATATTGTTGTACAGACTGAGAGGTTTCATTAAAGTCATCTCATTTTAGAAAACATTTCTTCTCTCTTTTCCTCGAGTGTAGTCCTTTTGCCTACACACACGTGCAGCAGAAAACCTCTCTATAAAATGAGCTAACCATTTTTTTCTAAAGTAGGCTAAACATTACATATAATTTTCTAAAGTTTAGAAGCAGGCCCACAGGATGAGGAACCACTTATACAATAGAGCTGTTTGGGTTCAAAATAACATCTTTGGATCAGCTATTTTCCAAAAGTATTACCTGAATATAAGCTTTGTTTGACATAGAGTATTTTTTATTTGTAGCTTTTCATGAGTTTTTAAAGGGAAAAATTCTATTCTACAAGGGAGTGTTTGCCAGTGTTTAATTTACAAAATGAAGATCGATATCCCCGAAATCAAAAGCTGAAGACTCCATAAAGCCATCTTTTGTTTTAAGCTAAAAAAAAACATATTTCACGGATGGTTTTAATTCCTTAAGTCCTGTAGTTTGGATAATTTCAAATTTAACACACTATGTATATAAATATTTTATAATTCTGAAAGAAATGCCTTAAACTCTCACACTGAACAAATTAGGGTGAGTTATGTTTGTTTTCTAACAATGCAAATTAATGAAAAAAATCTAAAGATACAAGAGTCTTATATTTAATTCACTCTTCAGGAATAGCACCAAAGCATTTGAATTAAAACTGGTGTCCCAAAATAAGTGTAGGAATAAATAGAATAAAAAGCTGAAAGTGTAATCTGCTATACAGTTATAATATTTTAGAATGGGGAAATCACAATGTAATGGAAAAATAAAGGATCTTTAATATTTGCTAAATCGACTAAAATTAGAGGATCCATAGTTGACACCCCCAAAATTTCAATTTTATGAAGTTAACATTCAAAGTGTTTAAATAATAAAAAAATGAAGAAAATCTCCCTGAAGATTTATAAGCTCTCCTAAATGAATGGTGATTTTAGGCTTTGAACTGACAGCAGAAATTAGAAAGCAAAAGATCGGCAGGTGTAACTTTAGAGAAATTAAAAACCCTTATAGATTTTTAGAATAAAACAGAATTTGATCTACATAAAAAATACTTACAGCAACAGATTTTACTTACGTTACATAAATCTTTTGTAAAATTGATTAGAAATATATTTAGATACATGATAGATGAGTAAATATGAGAAAATTCAAAGGAAAATTTGAATGAACAAATAAGTCACATTTTAGAAATTAAATTAGAATATGAACAGAACATGTTTAATGAAGTGTAATCAGATAGATTGCAATTTAAACAATAGCGAAGTGGCAGTGTTCACACTTCATTTTAAGATCATGAAGCACTTTAATGCTAGTCAGATGGAAGGAAAGATTAAAGGTAGAATGATTTATAATACTGAAAATATTTTGTAATATTCAAAATTCAAATATAAATCTTCACATGTTGTTTGTTATATAGACATTAAATGTTAGAATTGAGAAATCTATTTAGTAACATGAAAAATTTTCCATAAAATACAAAAGCATAACCTTACAATGGTTTTGTCTACCTATTTGGGTACGTGCTAGGGTTATGAAAAGGAAACATATAGAATTGTGTGGGGAATCATGGCTTTAGGAATAACAGCTTAATTTTTTTTTTTTTTAGCTAATGGTATAATAGTATTATTTATAGTACAATACATACTTTAAAATATTATGTTCCAAAGTTAGCTTTGTGAATTATTTTTCACTTAAATTTTATTAGGACTCTATGAGTTAAGTACTACAAATGCCTTTGTAAGTGGTTTGAAGAAATCTCTTTCCAGTGGACTAGTGAGGCATCTTCCCATTTAACAAAATTTTATTGCCCCATATATTTTCAATGGCAACAAAAATAAAAAAATTGCCACAGAACAAATGTTTGGGATGATATATTACTACCATATTTCTATCATGTTACATAAAATTAATGTGATTATAACTATCTAAGTATATCACATATATTTAATGAGGCAAAGTACGTGTATAACCCTCCTGGTAGAAAAATCGCTAAAAATTCCAAAGCATATTGCTGTAAAGAAATGGGAAATTAGTGAATATTTATGCCCATTTTCCAATAATTTTTCTAATAATTTTACTGAACTGGAAGAAAATGTTAGGGAGTATCTTATCTAAAAAGACATTACACATTAAATCCACTGAATTAGTAAAAAAAAAAAAAGTTCAAAGAATCATTTTGGAGAAATTGTAACGAGAGATCTTGTCAATATATCCACAAATAACCATGAATGATAATTTTAAATTTTTGTATTTAAATATTTGTAAATATTACAAATAATTATAAATTTTAAAATAATGACCATTTCAAATAATTGATCATTTTTGAATAGAGCTTAAATAAAGCCTATACAAGGTCATATTGTCATAAAATTTACAAATCCTAATAAAATATTCTCACATACATATTTCACATATCATTACATATGAATAAAAATAAAGTTTGTTAAATAAGCATGTGTCTCTTATTGGTTGCCTTTATTAATTGGCTGGATGTCTTATTGAAGAATTTCCAAATTAATTTAAATATTTCTACACAAATAGAAAAACATTTCGTATATATTTTTGTGATAATTTTACTACAAATTTTTGCCCATTTCCTCAATTCTGTTTTGCTTTTTTATTCAAGATTTTTTCCACAATTGCTTCTGCTCTTTGTTCAAACTTATGTAAAATGGAACAGTGTAGAAATCGAAAGTATTAGGTAAAGATATAAATTTTATGATACATTTCATGTTGTAATGATAAATTACTATTTTATTTTCTGCAAACTCAAAAGATGTTTTACAGGATTCTGTAAATGCAAGCATCATAAAGTATCTATGATGTCAGAGTACCCTCCAAGAGCAAGTTACCTTACTGCATTCAATACTCAATGTTACTTAAGTGTTGTTGCTTAAAAAAATGCTAATTAGTTATCCTGAGCGTATGAAGAAATACATAAATCAATAATGGAAAAACACTAATTTTTTTTAAAAAAGTAAATGATTTAAGAAAATAATTCACAATAGAAGAAATCTGAACCTCTCCGCTCACTCTCCTTTGCCCCTAGTAATAAGGAAATGGTAGAATAGTGTATTATTTCACACCCTGCATATATGGAAAAATAATTGGAATTCTGAAAAATATCAAGTGCTGTTGAAGATACAAAGGTAATACTAGTTGATGTTTACAACTGGTTGAAGTGTTCATTGTTCAAATCACTTTGGGGAAATATTAGATGTATTAAACTGTATTAACAGTATTTAATACAAATAAAAGTTAAAATTCAAAGCAACTTCAGTTTAGGTGTATATTTTAAAGACACTGATATCTGTATACAAGTCATGTACAGCAAGTTCATAACATCAATATTTATAATAATCTTTAATGGAAATAATCCAAGTGTACTTTTAAAGATAGATAAATGAATTTTGATATAAAATCAAATCTCATTAAGTAGCTAAAGTGGAGCCACAGCATCAACATTGCAAAAAATATAATGTTTAGTGCACAAAGTAGTTGTTCAAACATTTTTGTACTATGATTCGTGTTAATTGAAAGATATACAGCCTATGTGTGGTTTAATACATGAACTACAAATATAAAGAGATGCAAATTCTGGATGCAAATGAATTAGGGAGAGGGTAAAGAATTAAATGCTGGGGTTTCTAGTGATTTCAAAGTTTTATTTCCGAGACTGATGGTGTAAAAATGAATTTATTATGTGATTTATATTTTTAATCCCTAATATATTTTGTAATTATATTTCATAATTATAATATTCAACATTTATTTTATATAGGTATGATTTGAACCACATATAATAAACACACATCAGTAGATGAAACTAATACACATTCTAATGTAATACCTGTAAAAAAACATTTAGACTTCAAGTAAATTGGTCAAGAGAAATACTGAATTTGGTCTTATTACTTAAGACCAACTCTTTTTTTTTGCCCTCTTTTCAAATAATCTTTATTAGGGTTAACCAATCAAACACTTACACAAAGGGCCTCATTCTTATACTACTTCCAGGCAGAAATACAAAAGGAAAGTCACTGCAGTTGATTTCTAAGCTGTGTGCAGAGACAGTTCAGTGTGGGTGCTCAGTACAGACAACAGACGGCGAAGCAGAAAAATCACAGTCCTGCTTCCTGATTGGAAGGGTTGTTGCCTGTTTAAAAGGCCCCATAAATCTGGC
The DNA here is from genome assembly GCF_027406575.1 of Nycticebus coucang. Classification (NCBI taxonomy): domain Eukaryota; kingdom Metazoa; phylum Chordata; class Mammalia; order Primates; family Lorisidae; genus Nycticebus; species Nycticebus coucang. The sequence goes on along the minus strand of NC_069784.1, from coordinate 73,999,903 downwards.
AGATGGTCCTTTTCATTCAGTAGTCTTTTTTTGAATCCAAAGAAGTCACTTTAAAAAAAGTAAGAAGGGGACAGTGGAGTTGTTCATTAAGGCATTATTAACAGCAATTTACATGAGATGTTCTATTTTACAACTGCAGTGGGCAAATGCACCGTGAGCCGCACTGTGAGGACTGTAGAAGCAGAACACTGTGCTTACCCTTAAGTTAATGTTTGGAGAGCACCCGCTAGGTCCGGATTCTAGTTACAGGGCAGCTATCAACCCTGCCCTCCTGGGAAGTGAAGGGGAGCGGGCTATGGATGTTTAACAGGTGGTTTTTGCGGGGTATTTCTCTTAGCTGGTCGACAACCTAGTTGCCCAACCTGGTAGGGGTGTGGGGGTTGTCCCTCCCGTGGGTAACTCGTTCATCCTGGCAGATTCCCTTGTGACTAGTTTGACCACGTCCAGTCTGTGCCTGCCTGACCAGTGCTCTGGCACAGGGAGCCTACTTGTATACCCCACCCCCGCATCCCATATCCTGGGAAAGACCTGACCTGGGGTAGTCCCTGGTTTTCTAAATGAGAGGTGCAAGTTCAATTCACCACCACAGTGGAAAACAAGTGCGAACATTTTCACTCACACATTCTGGGCATGAGGCACTCAATAAGAAAGGAGGTCAGTCCTCCACTGGGCAGTCGCCTGAGGCTGGAATGAAGAGAGAGAGAGAGATGGGGGTTGAGGGGAAAGTACAAGTTCATGGCAACTCCCAGCATATGTAAGGGGATAGGGTGTGGGTCACTTAAGTTTGCAGGCAGATGCCTGAATGGTCTATCAAGGAAGGAGACCAGTCTACTGGGCAGCAGGGATGCTTCTCAGGTCTAATCTCCAGCCATTGGCTTGAGCCATTTGGGTGTAATAGTCTTCCCTGCTATTCTTGTTACATTTCCTGGTGTAAAATATGTTTTTCCTAATTATGATTTCCATATTGGTATGGAATCAATACAATCTCCCCTAACAAATACCACACCATGCCTGTTTACTATCTTCTGAGAGATAATTGTAGTGATATAAGATCCCTTCTAACTAATATATGTATTTATCCTATGACTGATTCCAAATTGTAACCGGATCCTTAGCTTGAATTTTCATAGCAACTTTCTGGTTCTGGAGCCTTACTTAACTATTTTTCTTTCTTTTATGTGAACCACCTATTTGGTAATTTTTAATAAAATCCCAAAGTGGCATTAGGTAATTGCTACTTTATTTAGTACTGAGAAACTGTATTCTGTTCAGCATGCTAATCTCTGATAATACTGTGCTCAAAATGACCATGATCTCTCCTCTGTAGAAATCCACAGTGAATTGAGGGGAGACTGCTCTGCAGTGGGAAGAGACTGTCCTTGAAAGGCATCTAGGGCAGTTTTAGGAAGCTAATGGCAGACATTCTTAAGGATAGCCCCTAAGCTGGGATTGAAGAGTGAACAGACATTAGGTCAAGAGTTAAGAGTGTGATGGTTTGGGGTGGGGAAAATCTGCTCTAGGTATAAGGGGCAGCCTGTTGATCAGCTTTGGGTTACAGAAAGCCTTGTAATAGAGATGGAGTCAGTAGGTCACTGCCTCTGTCGGGTACAGTACTAAATCCACATATATAGTTACCTAAAATACAGTGGGCTATCAATTCCATTATTTTCATTCAAAGTGACACAAAACTTTTTAGTTCAGAACATGCCAAATTAGGATTTAGATACTTTAAAGATGCCAATAAAAAGTTATTTATATGCTAAACTACATTATTTTTACATCTATTGAAGCATATCCAATTGCTATTATCTGAATGTATGTGTCTCCCTCAAAATTCATATGTTGAGGATTCTCCATGCTTCTTTCCATAAAGGCTGTATTAGTTTGCAGTCCCACCAGCAGTGTAGAAGTGTTTCCTTCTCTCCACATCCACACCAGCATCCACAGTTGTGGGACTTTGTCATTTGGGCTAATCTTAATCCTACTATTTTAGGTAATATCTCGAGTGGATTTGATTTACATTTCTCTGATGATTAAAAATTATGAGTATTTTGTCATGTGTTTGTTGGCCATTTGTCTATCATCTTTGGAGACTTTTCTGTTCAAGTCTCTTGCCCACTTACGGAGGGAGTTGTTTGCTCTTTTCTTATTGTTTAATTTGAGAGCTAAATGTAGACCTTCTTTTTGATCCTGAAATCCCATTACTAGGTACCTATGCAGATGAACAAAAATCATTTTTTTTTTTTTTTTTTTTTTGGTTTTTGGCCGGGGCTAGGTTTGAACCTGCCACCTCCGGCATATGGGACCTGTGCCCTACTCCTTGAGCCACAGGCACCGCCCTGAACAAAAATCATTTTAAAACAAAGACATTTGCACCAGAATGTTTATTGCAGCTCAATTCATAATTGCCAAGTCCTGGAAGCAACCCAAATGCCAATCAACTCATGAATGGATCAAAAAATTGTGGTATATGTACATCATGGAATACTATTCAGCCATTAAAAAAGATGGAGACTTTACATCTTTTACATTTATCTGGAGGGAGTTGAAACACATTCTTCCTAGTAAAGTATCACAAGAAGGGAAAAAATAAATATGCAATGAACTCAATACTAATATGAAACCAATATATAAACAATTACATGCTCATATGAACAATAAAATACAAATCTCGTCTAATACGAGGGTAGGGGGAGAAGGAAGGGGGAAGAAGGGAAAGGGGAGGATGATTGACAGAAGAAGGGAGGGCATGTGGTTGGATCATCATCTAATGTGCCCATTGAGAGAGCATATAACATGCCCCCTGGGTGAGGTGCTCTTTTACAACTGGAACTTTACCTTGGAAGTGAGAACAATGTAATCTAAAAATTTGTACCCCCAGATTAATTTGAAGTAAAAATAAATTTGTATATTGAAAGCTAACCTCTGAGAAAATGTATGAAAAGGTGGGGGCCTTTGGAAGTTGACTAGGTCATCGGGGCAGAGCCCTCATGAATGGGATTAGTAGGAGTAGTGCCCTAGTAAAAGAGGCTTGAGGGCCTTTGCCTTCTGCCACACGAGGACACAGCTAGAAGGCAGCATCCGTGAAGCAGAATGCTAGCCCTTAGCAGACCCTGAATCAGCCGGCAGCTTGATGCAGATTTCGTGGTTTCCAGAGCTATAAGCAATAATTTCTGTTGTTATAAATTACTCAGTATGGCAGCCTAAACAAGCTAGCACACTAGATATCCTGTGAGTTCTTAGAGGTTATGCATTTAACTTTGTTTCTATCTCACCCTCACTATCTAGAAGAGCGCTTTGCAAACAGCATACACTTGGCAAATGTGCCTATAGTTAATCAGGAAAAAAAATACTCTACTTATTAGAAGTGTGAAGAAAAATTGGCAATAATAATTCCTTTAGGGTTTTTTTTTATTAAGTATAGATTATCTAACTAATGCAATGTTTTCAATTATAAAAGATAAAAAAATCAATGTCATTGAATATTAATATTTCTAAACATATAGGATTATATATGTCTCTCTTGGGTACATAGATAAAGGCATGAATAATGAATTTTTATATGGAATTATATGGCTTTTGCAGTAACTGTTAATCACTAAAGTTCCTTAATGAATCAAGAAGATGCACTGTAACTTCTAATATATTTTTCTTTCTATATAAGTTTTTAGTCATTAAGTTTCTTTGAAATTTACTAGCTAAAAACATTCTCAATATTTCCAAATAAATTTCTTGTATTATTTGGGATGTTTTGAGTTTCAATTAGTAGAAACTAAACTCCCCCTAACCGCACAGAAAAGGTGGATGGGAGGGAAGGGGAGATTTTGTGCCTCACAATTTCATACTCACAATGAGAATCAGAACTATTGCAGGAAGCTCAGGGACTCAGTGGACCTCGGAGGTGATGTGAACTGAGAGTTTTTAAGTTTCTAGGACACTGTCTCCATTTATTTTTTTTTTATTCTTTTCACATGCTATTAGCATATGCACTCTTTCCAGACCTGTACTTTGCATGTGACTGCTCACATGTTCCCAAGTTATACATTTTGTTTCATTAGCCACTGGAGAAACAGAGACACTTCTTTTAATCCCCAGCTTTCTAGAAAACGGACTATGATAAACCAGGTTGTTATCAAGTAATGACCCTTGGATTAACTGTGGGCATCATAAAAAGTTATCATGATTAGATCAGATTGAGTCAAGAAGAAGGTCTGTAGGGGTACCTGGTTATCTTTTGGTAGGTCTATTCTGAGTTGAGGGTGAACAAGCTAGCTATGAGGACAATTCATTTTTCTTCTACTTATAATAATAAATATCATTCAATTATAGCTTAATATATGTTAATAAATGATTTTCATACTCTTATAATACATTGTATAAATATACTACGTTCAGTGTATATTTTCTGTATAACATTAATGTACCTGTAGTAAAACAGACTTGATTTACCATTTATTAGGATCCTAATATGTGGTCATTTTACGATATTAATAATTAGATACACATATACACAGAAAGCTGAAGATGTCCAGGGGGAAGTAAAATTGAACAACCACTGTGATACTGTTGGTGATGCCTATGGAAAACCACGCAAAACCAGATTGGTTAGGTTGTCTTAAAAGACAACCTGCCAAACCTGTCAACAGGTATCATTAGTCTCCTACAGGAGCAAATTTAGTCTCTCTAATAATGCAGCCTCCTTTGTAGAGATTTTGCAATAAATGAGAACAAGCGTATGTTAGATCAACTTGGGGATTCTGAACTGATGAACATTCATATTTTTCATTGTAAATTGATGAATTGTCATTTGATGTTTAATGGGGCATTCTCTGTGAACATGATAAATTGATATCCAACTTGGTAGAACCCATGAATTCTTTGTGTGCTGACCAAACCAAATCGCTGATCTTGAAAGAGTAAGGGCCAAGTCCCAGAACATGGCCTGTTTACCAGTGGAGAGATAGGGATGTTGGTGACCTCTGGGTGGGTGGTCAGTGTGTAAAAACCAGCTAACTGTACTTTGTTTTGATATTGTTTTTGATCAATACAAAAATGAAACAATCATTAAATATACATTTCCATAGACAACAATGGAACTCTCCCTCCTTTTTGTTTGTAATTGATTTCTAAGGGAAAATATTTTTTTTTGCTTTTTAAGGAGACCACAGCCTTCTTACCATGTCAGCATCAGACCCCTGATTATATTTCCTTATGGGCTTACTGTGCACAGTCTGTTAGCTGCAAACATATATTTCTGCCAAGTTAAGTTTGTATGCATGTCTGCTTTTCTATATAATGAAATGTTTATGCCACCAAAGGGTTTCAAATGGCATCACTTGAAATAAAAACTTGCAGATCCCCAAAGTGACTCTAAACAGGATCAGGCAAAACTTATATAACCAAACAAATAATCTTAATCTCATTTGCTCTTTTTATTCTCAATTTTTTAAGAAAACAACAACAATTATTAGTGAAGTTACAGAAAGCAGGACTGGCAGCAATTTTATTACTATGTTACAGTGATGAAAAGGAAATCTGAATCAGTCACTGATCATTAAATCTTTTTATAATCCACTAAAACATCGCGGCTGATTTCTCCAGCCCTATTCAGCTCCTGTATTTAAGTTTCTGTTAATAAAACACATCTCTCAGTCACAGAACAATTTAAAACTTGTAGCCTGTCACTAGAGTAGATTTCATAATAATGTTTAACTTTATTATTATTTTTTTGTGGGTTTTTTTTTTTTTTTTTGGCCGGGGCTGGGTTTGAACCCACCATCTCCGACACATGGGACTGGTGCCTTACCCTTTTGAGCCACAGACGCCACCCTAATGTTTAACTTTTATATAAAGACTATGGTAGGTTTTGCCTGTAGTCATTTATTTCTTTGTATTACCTAGAATTTTCTCCCAGTTCCTCTCCATTGGTCAGTAAGCATCCTTCTTTCCACCTAGAATTTTCTCTCTGTTCCTCTCCATTGGTTAGTAAGCATCCTTCTTTCCCCTAAGTACTAGTGAAAAATTCACATGCATGAGACACTCTCGTGACCTACTCAGTGACTGAGGCCATCCCTTAATCAGAATATAGATGCTGTCTACAAAGAAACTCTCCCTCCCTGGTCTCACATTTACTTCTCCTGCTTTGAATTGTTCCCTATGTTGTTTCACAAGTGTGCCATTTCTTTCCCCCAAACATTTTAAGTTTCTTAATTAAAGATTCATATCTCCTACTTCTCCCAACTCCTATGGATCACCTGCATATTCAACAGCAATTTAGTCATGTATTCATATCATATAGAGTAGTTATTTACTACTATATTATATTAATATACCATAATACAACAATAACAGGATAATTGAAGTGCTAAATATGTTTTCTGAATCAGTTTCTAATTTTTCCATGTGTCTAGTAATGACCACTTGCATTCTAATCTTTCTCGATCATAAAAGGAAGACATAAATGATAAGGTTACATGAAAAATTCTTTTTGAAATAAGACTGCGTATTATACCTACTACATAAATAAATGACGACCAAACTATGTTTTGTGCTTATTCTTGTACAATATCAAGATGTCAAATGACCCAAATAAATTTTTATTAATCAAGTGAAGTCAAACATTTAATTGTGAACATGTGATTGGTGGTCTACATCTGTGCATTTATGTGTAGGAATACAATCCAGAGTTACCTAAATCAAAATGACATGTTTCATTCCTATTTACATTATATTTGTGGAGTACCTATACTTTTGTTTAAAAAACATAGATCTCATATACACAAATACTCGAACCCTACTCTTATGTTATTACCAAACCATCAAGTTTGTACACTTAACGTTATGTTGATGTGTTGCTAAAATGTAGGTTGCACACATTGTTCAATGCCTTGTTAAAATGTTCTGCCAACAAGTAATTTTTAAGTGAATACTTATCAAGGACTTTATCCCATAAAAATAGACTTAGGCAAGGACATATGAGTCAGTCTTTCAGCAGTATGCAGTATGCTTTTTAATGCTGAGTTTTGAATATCTAGAAGCTATACCATGAGGAGAAATACAGGAACTGGAACAGACCCATATATGAACAGAACTCCTACATCATCAGTTCAATAATATCTGGGTTTAGACTGCATATTTTGATTTAGCCTTTACTGAAATCTACTCAAGATTTAATGAATTAAGTCCTCAATATTTTACAAAGGGGTAATATATGAAGAGTTTGGATAGTCCGTCTGTCTGACCTGAAACCTGAACCTACTACTTACTTACTAGCCTGTGAACTTGGGCAGCATCCGTAATGTCTGTGTGTCTCAGTTTTTCATCAGTGAAATAAGTGCATTGAGAAAAGCGTTTTGAGAATTAAGTGTCTTAATACATTTAACATGCTTATATGAATGCCTGGGTAGAGTAAGCATTAATATATGTTATTATTATTCTTAAGTTTTCATAAAAATAAAACATTTCCTTTCTGGGCAGCACCTTTGGCTCAAAGGAGTAGGGCACCGGCCCCATATGCTGGAGGTGGCAGGTTCAAACCCAGCCCTGGCCAAAAAACTGCAAAAAAAAAAAAAAACTATTTCCTTTCTTAGGCGGTGCCTGTGGATCAAAGGAGTAGGGAGCCAGCCCCATATGCTGGAGGCGGCGGGTTCAAAAAACCTAGCCCCGGCCAAAAAATGCAAAAAACCCAAAACAAACGAACAAACAAAAAAACATTCCCCTTCTTCTGATATAACACACACGAGGAAGACTATGGACAGATCACTCTTTAGTGATTCAAGCATTGAAGGACCAAAATAAGTTTTTTACTCAATTACTGCTTTTCTTAGAAAAAAAAAAAAATTCTCACTGGGCTACAAGAAAAACTCTTCCTGAAATAAAACTATATTTAATACATAAATAAGTAATAAAATAGAGGACTAAACTTTTTTTTAAATTGTTATCCTTATTCTCCAGTTGAATATAAAGATGTTTATTAATCAAATGAAGTCAGACTTTCAATGGTGAACATGTGATGGTTGGGAATACAAACTGTATACAAACTATAGTTGCCTATAAAATTCTAACTCGCAAACATGCTTTTAAAAAATCCTCTTGATATGAAAATGACATAATGCTCAAGCTAATAGCGCTTGGATCTCTATCTAAAGGCCAAGAAGAAAAAAAAAATCTCTCTTTTGCATTAGAACATTAGAATATTCTGTCCTTTAACCCTTTGCCACTGCTTCTGATTTTGATCTGCCTTCCTGGCAACCTGCTTTCACCCAGTCTGTGCCTCAGCTCCTCTCTCTCTGCTGTCACACTCTACTTTTCCTGGTCTTCTGTTTAAATTATGCCTATTTTGTACATCAACACAGAGAACACTGATATTCTCAAACTTAAAAAGACCAGACATTCTTAATGTGGGAAATTTCACCTATTGCTTATAATATAGGCATTACTCTAAAAAGTTAAAATCTGGGCCTGGTGCATTGGCACCCACCTGTAATCTCAGCACTCTGTGAGGCCGAGGTGGGCAGATCACCCAAGCTCAAGAGTTTGAGACCAGCCTGCACAAGAGCAAGACCCCATCTCTACTAAAAGTAGAAAAGTTAGCTGGAGGCTGTGGCAGGTACCTGTAGTCCCAGCTACTTGGGAGTCTGAGGCAAGAGGATTGCTCAACCCCAAGGGTTTGAATTTGCTGTGAGTTATCAACACCACGGCTCTCCAGCAAGGTGACAGAGCGAGACTCTGTCTCAAAAAAAGAAAGAAAAAAAAGTTAAAATCTGATTGTAAAACTGTAATTTATTCAGAAAAGATTCTCAGCTTCTACATTCTTTTGCAACTACTCGACAGAGGTTTATTCCAATGAATATTTCAGCTAATTTGATACTTTTGGAAGTTTCATTATATTTCCTAATCTGGGACAGAGGGAAGGTAAAACTAAGCAAGTTTGACTAATAATTCTGGATTCTATAGGATTTCACTTATCTTTGTTATTTCTGTTCCTTTTTCACTAAGTAGTTGGATAACTTCTAAAATAGTCTTCATTAAAAACCGACAGCATTTGAGGAAAGAGAGCTGAGATAACACAAGGTATTTAGGAAAATCTACAATAGGCCAATGCCAGCCGTAACAGTGTGCTCAGGGTCACAATGTTCGAGGGAGTAAAACTTTTCTCAGAAATTTATGTTCCACATTATCTATTAAAACATTACATAAAATTGCCTCATAGTAAGTGGAATGCAGTGATAACTATGTGTTTCTGGATTCATTTATATTATATCTATGTATATATAATGGGTTAAAGGACAGAATATATATATATATTATATATATACCTGGACATTAACATACCTGGAACCAGTGGGCATGGGCGTCTCTGCTCTTCTTGTGTGCTTACAACTCATCTCTTCCAATTCATCCTTCAACTACTTGGGAAAACAAAATTATTTCTCTTTAAGCCATTCCATATTATGCAGCTTTCACCTATTTTATTTTATTTGCCTTTTTTTCCCTTACCATTTCTTTTGTTCTAAGCATTTTTCATTATTATTCAACCTAAGAAATGTCAAGTGAATTATGAAAACGAAGTGGTCAAACTAGCAAAGATCAGGACTGTGCTCACCGGCATAAGCACCTGTCAGAGGCTGACCCCAGGTGAAATTAATGATTCTCCCTCTGGGTCACCATCAGGGCCGGGAGCTGCAGAGGCCTCATGGTGAAGTACTCAAGTTGCTTTTCTCAAGGAGCATTTCCAGCGAATTGCCTCCGTTTACTATTCCAGGACCTGTATCTCCCAGCCTCTTGTCATTTCTTATGATTTGTTTTCTCATTCTAAATGAATATTCACTTTCGTAAATAATTTTGTTAAGTAAGGTTTATACTCTTTTACACTTAAGGCCCCCCCACAATAAGAAATCATATATTCATCGGCCATCATAACACTCAGATCCTTTTCTTTCTTCCATACTGGGTAATCTTTCTTTCGATAAGTCTTTGGCATTTCAGTAAAGATCTAATTCGTGCTAGTATCAATAACAGATACAAACATTTCAATAAAATTTTAAATTTTTCAATGCAATTCACATAAGTTCTGTATAGGCCCTCACAACAAAATGTAGATAAGAGGGAATATGGATATTACTTCTCTATTATAGATGAAAAAACTTATTGACAGATATTAATAAATGCATGGAGAAATTTTCCATTGAGCTCAAGTTGAAACTAGTTAAAGAGGTGGGCTAGTGCTATCTTCAATTTCCAAAAAATGCATTTAATAAAGAATTTTATTTATTTTATTTTTCTTTATTTTCCTAGAATAAACTAGGAAAAATAAGGTCGCAATTAATTTAGAAAGAAACTAGTTTTCAGTTTTTTTTAACCCTCCCCTGCACTAATTGCCCTACAAAAGAATACTAGATGACTAAGTAACAAGAGAATTGAAAAGTGAAAATTAAACACATCCAGTATGTGAACAGTAAATATATCTGCCTTATTCTGAATTTTTAAAAAGGTAGTCACAATTTAATTGGTAAAGGTAGAGATTTTTCTAATTTCTGTTTTTGTTGAAATTTCAACCAAATGATAATCACAGGGTACATGTTATTTTTCCCTAATAACTCAATTCAAATGATTTAGAAATATTTTCTATATGATGATAGATTTTATTTTTAAAAATAAACTGCCTTGCTGCAGCATCCCATAGAGAAATCACAGCAATACCACACAAGGTGGTTAAACAGCTTCTGAATTAAGCTCTATATAAGCAAATTTCTTTGTAAGTAATTTATATTGTATGGTAAACTTGTATCCAACTAGAACAACAAATTAAAACATTAATCACATCTGTAAAATTTAGGGCCTTGTGCATACAGAAAAAAAATATTAGGGAAATACATTTTCTTGTATTGCTGAAATAAATATTCCACATATGGAAGCCAGTCTAATCCTTCTCATTATAGTGTGGATGAAGATGAACATTAAGCCCATATAACATTTCTTCCTGAATTAGTCGATAGCTCATTTTAGTAGGAAGCACATATTTCCAAACCCGAAATGCCCACGTTGAGTCAGATTTGCAGTTCCCTTTTCCCTTGCTGCTCAGGCTTTCCATCACTGTTAGGTAACCACTGTGATTATTCCATATCCCATACTGATGAGATGGCAAAACAGTTACAAGCTTTCTTCCCTGCATTAAGCAGGTTGTAAGCCATGGAAAAAGAACTTGCCCTGAAATTATCAAGCATTCCAGCACTCTGTAGCTGCACCAACGCAGGCAGCCTGCCAAAACACATCCGAGACACCAGCCCCTATTCTCAAGCACATTTTAATCCAGCTGTTCCTCACAAAACATCCAGCATGCTTTTATTTACTCCTCTACTTAATTAGGATGTAGAGTATGGGAGACCATCTTACACAAGATAAGCATCCTGAAGGATACTTTAAACTTTATATAATGCAGTGGGGGTTTTGTTAGTTTGTGTGTTGTTTGTAGTCATGAACAGATATGGGACTGTGTGTGCAGTATTGCTGTGTTTCTGGCATTAAGAAGCTGAACTAAACATGAAGGCTGAGTGCACATAGAAGAAAGCAAAAACAAACATATTTGCAATTACCATTCTAAATAGGATCAAATTAGCGTCCACCTGAAGCTCTCCATCCGAAAATGAAACTGTTCTGAGAGATCTCTATTGAAACTACAGGAAAGAAACAATAAAATGTTTCAAACTCTGGGTCTCGAATTAGAATTTGGGGGGTTTTAATGAAATTTAGAAGAGATTTCTACATTAAGAAAGTAGCTGTGTTGCTGTGAGGCCTTTCCTCTCCCAGCTTTCCTGAGACACCAGTCCAGGGGGGTTCGAATGGAAACTCCACCTATTCTGGCGTTCAGAATCTCCAAGGGTTAGACAACAGAGGTAATGTAAAAACCCAGATTTAAATGTGTGAATGACAATTTTAAACATAAGCACCATAATCCCAAATGTTCTTTACAGATACAAAAAAACAAAAAGGGCAACACCTGGGGCTCAAAGGAGTAAGGCGCCCGCCCCATATACTGGAGGTGGTGGGTTCAAACCCAGCCTCGGCCAAAAACTGCAAAAAAAAGAGGAAAGAGGAACATGGTGAAATCTTGACAAATCTGTTAATACAAGGTTCTTGGGGCTCTATGATAAACCAAACTATTATTACACAAAATTAAGTTAGGACTTTTGCTTGTTATTCAGTACCTAGTTATTGAAAAGAAATGTAATTTTCTTAAAAGTTCCCAAATTGCTTCCCCAGATGATATGAGACATTACATAGAACCTATACTTTAGCAAAACATGTACCATAATCACAACTTAAGGAATCAGTTGAATATAGGGTTTTGTTGAATTCACAAAAAAGAAAACATTAGATTTCTACTGAGTTTCTAATCCACATGTTCCCTCCAATTTCACATCTGCTTTTTTTTCCCCAAACATAAAACATACTAAGAGTCGTGAGGAACAAAAAACTAATTAATTAATTAATTAAAAAATAAGAAGAAAGAATAAGAAACATGTTTTTCCTAAAAAATAGTATATTCAGTTTAGCATATAAGGGTTTAAATTTTTACAAAGCTAATTTTAGTAACGCAAGTGTTCAATAGCTTACAGAATATAAATGATTTGAATTGTACGCTAACATCCTTACACACTAACGTCACTACAAATTCACTTATTGCCCTTTCATGGACATCTTTCATGACCAGAGCACAAATATTACCTTTTTAAATAACAATTTTAGCAAACTGTTTTAAGCAGTAGGTACACATTCACTTCTGTTTATGTTTTAGCATTGTATATTTATACATTTACAGAGAATAACATGGAATGTTTTTCTTCCAAATGTTCATTTCAATTCTTTAATGGTTAATTTAGATCCCACACAACTCTTTAAATAATTATGTAAAGTGCCTTTCTGAATTGCATAAATGTGATACCAAAACAGTTAGTTTAGCAGAAAAATATTCATCCACATCTTGGTTTGATATCACTTAGGATAAAACACCTTGCGGATGATGTTTTCTTCCTAGCCAGTAATTTACTTGGCATGATGTGCTCATAATCTGTGTTTCTATTCCAAATCCTCTTCCTATTATTCCTGTAAATATTTTTTTGGCTTGTTTACTTTTTTAATGTCAATTTAATACAAGGATGCCAACTTTTAGATTACATTGTTCTCACTTCCAAGGTAAGTTCGTTTATTCTTGTAATTCTTAATCAATAAATTGCTCCCACATCGCCTTCCTCATGTATACTGTATCATTTAAAATATTTGTTTATTGAATAATAATCATTACAAGCGACGCTGCTTCATAAATCAGGACATATAGCCAAAGAAGAAGAACAAAGAGAAAGGGAAATATTTAGGAAATGCAGCCTCAGAAGCTGCAAACCAGAAGACCAGATACGGAAGTGGGATCCATAGCACACGAGTTCCACAAGATGCCAGTAGAATTAAAACACATAGATTGAGTCTAAACACTCTAGTGGACAACAATGCACATCATAAGCTCAAAGTTTACAATGGGTTAGTGTTCTGATATATACTAAAGGCTCTGCAAAGTTCCCTATGAAAGAAACATGTTCAATATTGTTAACTACTGTGGTGGACACGGCATGCACTCCAAGATCACCCTGCAGGGAAGCCCGGGCTGCCCAGCTGCAGGACGGGCTCCAGGACACAGCTGCCCCTGTGGGGCAGCTCCCTCCTCTTGTCTGAGACCTCTGCCTAGCAGTCCTTGCTCTTCTGCACCTTTCTGGATTTGCCGATGCTGTGTCAAGCATGTTTTGCCATTTAGATTCTTCCTCTGCCCAGGGGAGGTGGCTTCCTTTTCATTCCCTTCACAAGTGTTGAGCTCCCCAAATCTGCCCCAAGATTTGATTCAAAAGAACTAGACCTGAAACAACCACCATCTAAGAACTAGTCTGACCATATGATGCTTTCCACAGTACCTGCTTTGGAGAAAGCTAAACTCAGAGTTGGGAGGCACAGTCTCTTCACCAAGACTAGGAACAGGGTGTACTGAATTGAATCTGAAAATAACTTGACGTTTTCCCTCTGCATCTGAGTTCTGCAGCAGAGAACTCAATGATTTTTTTTTTTTCGCTTACACTTCTCCTTCAGTCTTCATAATTTTATTGCAAGTATCATCTGGAATTTTTTTCTCTTGAGTGAAATTAGAGCTGTGTTTTGGTTTGTGTCTTTACATAATATTATCCAAACTCATTTCAAGACTATGGTTTTCAGTTACTTATAGAGCCTGGACCATCACATAAAAAGGTGTGCTCTCTCAGAGAATGTCTGAGCACAGTAGCACTTACACATTTCTAAGGAATGTGTTGAACATATTTATAATATTTGCAATTACTAAGGAAAAGTTAAAACATTGACCAAATACACTATCGAAATACATGCTACTCCTCTCCACTAAAATCACTTTGCATTCTTGCACCCCTAACAGTAATGAAAATGAGATTTTAGGACACAAGTTCATTACAAGACTGTAGCAAACAGATTACTGATTTGATGATTAATTCTTGGTATTAACACAATATTTTAGTTTAAAATCATTTTTAGTTCAATTCTGAGTATAACGTATAAATACTCATTTTCACAGAGGTAAATCATTACTATCAAATGTGAAACATTTGACCTAAAATTAAAACTTCTTTTTTTTCGAGACATAGTTTCACTATGTCACCCTTGGTAGAGTGCCATGGCGTCACAGCTCATAGCAAACTCAAACTCTTGGGCTTCAGCGATTCTCTTGCCTCAGCCTCCTGAGTAGCTGGGACTATAGGCGCCCGCCACAATGCCCGACTATTTTATTTGTTGTTGCAATTATCATCACTGTTGTTTAGCTGGCCCAGGCCACATTCAAACCCATCAGCCTTGGTATATGTGGCCAGTGCCCTACCCACTGAGCTATGGGCACCGCCTAAAATTGAAGTATTTTAATAGATATTAAAATAGCCCAAAAGATAAATCTTTATTAGGACAAATTAAAGTTCTTGTTTTCTAAAACTTTTCCATATGAGCTTTCAGAAAGGGAAAACTTGTTTCATCTTCCCCTGTAGAAATCTAGAAGCCACATATGACACGACAAGAACAATGTGTGTACACGTACCAAGGCCATCTTCAGTAAATCTGAAACATGGTTGCACTCAGGTTTGAAACCAGGTTAATTTTAAGGGCATCATTTTATGGATATATTTTTGACTGTCTGATTTCTAAGCTATATTCTTTGTTATGTATAAAATTATTTTCAAACATCTAGAAACAATTTTACTAATCTATTTTGGCAAATTCAATGAATACTGTTACCATTATGGGTAATAATGGACATGTTATGTCTCCAAGCTGTGTACACATTCATTAACCATGAGCATCTTGTACAGAACATATATTTAGAACTTGTATCTAAAAGCAAACACACAAATGAAAGAATGAACCAGAAAGATTATCAAATAAACATGTAAACTTCAACCATGGTACCATAACAGAGAAGGGGGTAATAAATTGCCATTTCTTCAGTGTAAGTAGAACTTTAATTTTCTTTCATTTTTGGAGAAGGGGTGGAGTCTCTACACTTTAACACATTTTATCATGAGGTCAGAGAAGGGTGTTAAATGGTTTTTACTCAAGCTTACAGCACACAGCTCTCTGCTGCGAGGTGTACCAGTAATTCAGTTGCAAGTAAGCTAATGAAGAAATTAAATCACTTGCCTTTTCTTGTCTCTTTCTTAAAGAGGTTGCATTTTGTGCTGACAGTGCATAGCTGATAAAATAGCAATTTTTGAAAAGCTTGCTCATTTAGCTACTCTCAGAACCCCTGCTGACATCACTGACATTTTCTCCAAATATGCAAATACTGGAAGTCACTTTCTAAGATGCATGCATATATTTCCAAAAAATGTTATTATTTTATGATCAACTAGGCATAAATGCAGAAGTAGACTAGTTTGCTGGCTTTGTAATGCCACACTCATGAAATGACTTTAAAAAAAAAATGAGGTTTGGTAGGAATCTGTCACAGCCTCGTAGATCTTTAAAGGTGAGTTATTCCTTTTATATAGAGTGGGGGTTATTTTAAGGCTTTCCCTTTATATAAACATAAAAATAGGAGGTAAGAACCCATAAGCCCAGCAAACTTAAATACCTGGGTGACAATGGCATTATCGTTAAACTCAACACCAACTTTTGAAATACAGCGCAGATGCAGTAAGCACGAATACTATCTTATTTAAATGTCTGTATTAAGCACAACCACTCTCTGCTAAAAATGGGTAAAAAACAAACAAGTCATATTCATCAAAGTAATTGTGTAGGTACTTTCAGTACCAAAATGCCTAGAATGAAGGATTGAACTGCTAACGGCGGCAGTGACAGCCATGAATCATGGTAGGCTACTCCGGGGCCTTTACCACCATAAAACAAAAGATGTAGATGAAAAATGCTGCAATTAAGTGATTTGATTTCTGCCCCCTTTTTCCTACTGCATTCGTGCATGGCTGCACAGCAAAGATTGATGGGAAAAATTACTCTACGTGATCTCTGACAGAGCCTTGGAACAATTCTATAAGGGGGAAACATACAAATCAAACCAGCTTTCTTGTATTCGAACAAAATAATACACATAAAGCAAATACTTTAGCCTATATCCAAAGCACCAAAATTTGCATGCACACATAAATTGTTGAGAAATGCTCTGCTATCAAAACCAAACTCATGGATTTTCCAGCTAGTTGGGTTATACTGATATTTGTTTAAATAAATATTCAATCAGTACCTCCGAGTGGCATCCTCAATATGTCTGTGCTCTGAGAACAAATTACAGATACAAATTTGTGGAGGTAAAACATTCTTATCTTTTATATCAATAAATTATTAATGAAAATAAACACAAAATAAAATAATACAAAATTTCACTGACTATTCAACTCTCCTGTCATTATAGTCATTTAGGGGGACATTTTTAATGGGTATTCACAACTCAGTTGGGGTCCTACATACAAAAGAATCATACTTGAATGCCAGGCAATATTTTACTGTGGTTGGTATGTATGCTTAAAAGATGCTAAATTTGCAACGTCCACTGAATAAAATAAACAATACTGCTAATATGTAGAAAAGATAATTCCTATTATCAGAGGCTAAAGTAAAATTACATGGGTTTCATTTCCTGAGGGGAAGTCATTCAGTCTCAGTCTGCTGTAAGAAATGTGCAGTCAATTTAACTTGAATTCATAGAATGGAACTACCCCCACCCCTGAAGGGGGAAGAGGATGGGTATACTTGACTTTGTTATGTTTATTGAGACCATATTTAAAGGCTGCTAGTATAGTGATGTCGAACTGGAAAAATTCATACATTCTATCTATAAACATTTACACATCTGTCACTCAGATATTGGGGTCTTTAATAAGTTGATGGCGGGATTTGAAAACAGTGAACAATTTCAACATTACTATTGATTTCTGCCTAGTCAGGAATTTTAAAAAAATACATTCTTCTGACACTAGTGTTTTACGAAGGCTTCTCAGTGAGTCATCTCCCAAAATGTGTTGCCCTTGCTAATGTGCTTAATTATTGTGGTTCTTCACTGGCTGCCGCAATAGGAAACCTCAAGGTCCCAAGGCCAGAACTCATTAGTGGATTCTCTGACTTTAATAACAGAGAAATCTGTGCAATACTAGCATGGTTTCAGGAAACATCACAGACTTGGGAATCAGGACACCTGGGTTTACCACTAATTAATGTTGAACCACATGAAATCATTGCCTTTGTAGGTCAGAAATCATAAACTATCACAAGTATAAGTGGTTCAACCTATATTAGTTTGCAATAGAGTACTCAGCTTCCATTCCCTAGGGAAAGTGACCATTTCTAATTCTTACAAGTAGGTAGTACAATTTACATTTTTTATCATCATCTCCTTGGTAATAATTCTTGTGCTTTACCAATAATTATTAAATAAGTCGATAGCCATTGCCAATTCATCAAGCTACAAGGATTGTAGCCTAACTAATCAAGATAAATTTAACTCTATTATATTTTCATTTAGTGAAATTTCCTTAACAATTCATTTAATTCTCCCTTTTACAAATGGATTTTTAGTGTATCTATTGGGGCACTTAAAAGTTCCCACTTTCTTTTTAGTATATCATCTCTTTCTTATATACCAACAAAAAATATACATAGTACAAAAATCTTGCCTGAGGATAATATGGAAATTTAAATACAATACTCATAAATGTGCTGAGACAGAATACACAGTTTGATTCTGAGCTTCCTGGCAGACTGAATAAAGATGAAAACATGTTGATATCTTTTGCAGTGTTTCAACTTCTATGTTTAGATTCTTAAAGTCAGGAAGCATATCTTCTAATGCAACTGGATATTCTGAGTGAGTCTCTTCCTTTTTCTCCTCCTACTTCCAGTAACCATTTTTTTTTTTTTTACAGTGGGATTTTTGGTAAGCAATTAAATAGAGCAGTAGAAAGCTATATTTCATAAAGAACTCTTATTATTATATAACCCAATATTTTACATATGACGATACATGGTGTTGCAGAGGAAAGCTCTTGTAACATAACCAAAAATTGAATAAAAAGGCTCAATATAGACTTTAAATGCTTCAGCCCCCCCAAATACCAGTACAATAAAGTTACTTGTGTAGAAATCAGAAAACCATCGTTAGATATATGCTATTCTAAGAATGTTAGGGTATTTCCAAAGTGTCAATAATATACCTATTAAAATTTGAAATGTAACGTATATTATCTATCTTTTTACTGAGGTATGATTGGCATACAATAAAGTGAGAAAATTTATAGTATACAATTTGATAAGAGTTTACATATGCATACACCCATGAAACTGCTACCATTATCAAAATAAGGAACACATCCATCACACCCAAATCTTCTCATGTCCCTCTTTATCCTTCCCTCAGGCCTTCTCCCACTATGTGTTGTCTGTCAGTGCTGGTTAGTCTACTCTTCCTACGATTTTATATAAATGAAATCATGGAGGCCATGGTGGTGTGCATTATCATTAGTTCACTTTCTGTCAGCACTATGCAATGTTCTCGTTTTTTAAAACACTTGTTCACCTGTGAATGGACATTCGGGATGTTTCCAGTTTAGGCTATTACAAATAAAGATTCTGTGAACATTTATCTTTTTTTTTTTTGATACTATTAAGAGAATAAAAAGCCAAAGATAGGGGGAAAATATTTGCTAGGCATATATTTGATAAAGGATTTATATGCAGAATACATAAATTACTCCCAAACTTAGTAATAAGAAAATTAACAACCCACTATAAATGGGTAAAATATTTAAGCATATTACCAAAGAATATGTACAGATGGCATAGAAGAAACAGATAAAGATGCTCAGAATAATTACTCATTAGAAAAAGATAACTTAAAACAAATGAGATTATCCTGTATTGAAATGCCTAAAATTAACACAAGTGTCCATATCAGATGTTGGCAAGAATGAATAGAAATGAAATTCCCATACACCATTGGTAGGAATGTATATGGTACAGCCACTTCGGAAAACAGCTTGACAGTGTCTTACAAAGTTAATGATGTACCTATCTTATAATTCAAAAATCAACTGTTTTTAAATGACTTTATTAAAATATAATCATTAGCAAGCTTAAGGCTAGGAAGGAAGGATTCTCCTTTCTTGGCATAATTTCTGTTAGTGCTATCTCCCTGCCCTCTAACAATGTAAGCTTTAAATACCATCTGTAAGTCATTGACTTCCAACTTTACACACATATCTCAGGCCTCTCCATTGAACATTATCTTGAATATCCAATGGTTATCAGATTAACCCATGAAAAGTAGTTCTTACTACGTTTCCCTGCCTCAGGAAATGGAACCACATCTACCTAACTAAATTCTAGGAGTCATACCTGATGCTTTCCCTTCCATCACTACCCCATTACTATCCCTTGTATTCAAACAATCAGTAAGATCTGCTATTTCTATCTCCAAAATGTGTACAGAATCTAAACAATTCTGTTCTTTTCCATTGCTACTCCTCTAGTCCTGATTTCCATAATCTTTCATTATATTGCTATCAAAAATTCCTAATAGCCCTTTTTATTTCCACTTGAAATCCTGACCTCCACAGTTCATCTTTCTGGCAGCATCCAGAAAATTCTTTTAAAAACTTACATCACTGCTTTTCCTAAACCCTCTGATAGCCTCCTTTTCCATTTGATGTTAAGATCCAAACTCTTTCCCAAAACCTAGGTCAGCCATCAAGGTTCTGGCTTTCTCATCCCCTACTTCAATCTCTCCCTGCTGTAGACACCCTGACCTTCTTTATGCTCCTTAAATACGCCAACGTCATTCTCACCTTTGGGCCTTTGCACTGGACCTGGTGCCTCCCATGTCTTTGTAATGTCTCGTTCTTTTCTGTCCTTCAATTGTCATCTCCAGTACCATCTCTCCAGTGAATTTTCTCTGACTACTACATCAAAATCAGCACCTGTATGCCATTGTCTCAGTCCATTACCACAGTATCTTATTAATTTATTTATTTTCATGCTTGTTTTCTATATCTCTCCACCAAGACATTATTGACATAGTCAAAATACTTAAATGTTACCAATGTTGTTCATCTTATACTTGTAGGATCCACAACAATTCTTGTCAATTGGGGGAAATTAGTATTTATTAAATGAGTTATCTTTGGGAGATACATTTAAGTGATACTATCACCCAAATATCAATTTTCAATGGTTTTAATTTTATTTGTCTTTGCTTTACTTATAATGAAAAAATTCAAAAGCTAAGGAATACATTTTTAAAAAAAGAGGGGACAACTATTTTGAATATAAACTTTTGTCATAGCATAAGAGTTCTTATAGTTTTAATTTTTAACCAATTGGAAGGTTATGGAACTCTCGGTCGATAATGACAGTCAGTTTAGTCAGTTCAGGGGAAGAACATTAAAGCATACAGCAGGCACTCTTACTGCAGTATTTCAGAGGTGACCATAGTGATATTTTATCACTATGGTGATATAAGTTTATAGCAGCCACATGTAGTACCACCAGATGCTGGAATTTTTAATGCCTACAAACATCTCAAATTTACTCTAGATAGCCACTAACTAGGAGTACATAACAAGTCACATTACTGCCCTGTAATCCACAGGGGTTAAATAAAAGCTCTTTGGTCAGTCACTACAACCCCATGAATAGAGATTCCTTTTGATTACACCTAGGGCTTTGTGGTGTCATAGAAACTTATTGAAGGGAGAAAAATGACAGTTTTCTACAAAAAACATAAATTTTCATTTCCAATTTAGTGGTGACATTATCCTGGAAAATAAATCCCCTCCTTTCAAAATAGTGGTTGATGCAACATTCAAAAGAAATTGTTCTACTGTGCAGAAGATATGAAAAATGGGAGCAGCAAAGCCAATGACCTACATGTCTGATTGGCCATGGTGGACTCTTTTAGTGATTATGAGGTCTGACAAGTTCACAATCTCATCCTAGAAAAAGTGCTATGTTCCTCATTGCTGAATATCACTATGGTCACTTCTGAAATACTCCCCTTGTGAAGCTAGGCACCAATACCAGTGCCTAATCCACCCTACCAAGCAATTTCAGAGCTGTTTTCCTGGAATGGCCATCAGAGCTGTTACCCTTGATGTCCTCAATGTCATCAAAATCTCTTCCCCTCAATATTTACTTTATCTCTGAGTAAAGTAAACCTGTACCAATAGAGCAATTTGTTTGCTGGCTAAAAAAACCCCCACAGATAGTGCCATGTGAGCTGGGGCATTGTCGTGATGCAAGAGCCATGAGTTGGTGAAAAGTTCTGGTCATTTTCATCTAATTTTTTTCATGCAGCCTTTTCAGTACTTCCAAATAGTAAATTTGGTTAATTGTTTATCCAATTGGTACAAATTCATAATTAATAACTCTGCTGATGTCAAAAAAGGTTAGCAACATCATTCTGACTCTTGATTTAGGACGAAGAAACTTGTTTGTTCATGGAGCATTGGCTGACTGCCATTCTGCACTTTGACACTTTGTTTTGGAGAACTATTGGTACACTCATATTTCATCACCAGTGATAACATAGCCCCAAAGATTGTCTGGCCTCTCTAAAAGGTCTTGGCAAACTCAACTCCCCTTTATCAGTCCTTTGAGTAAAGTAAACCATTTTTGCACACATCTTTTTTTTTTTTTTCCAAGCCAAGATTTTCAGTTAAGATTTCTCACTATTTTGCCATCTATGTTTACTTGGTCTGCTATGCTTCTCACAGCCAGCCAATGATTTTGATCATGGAGTAACTTTTTTGGTCATAAAGTTTTTGTGACCAAATTCACAAAATGTGATGAATTTTTGCCATGTTTTTGTCAGTGTTGCTCTTTACTGGCCCCCAAGATTCTTCACCAGTGGCATGTTATCCACCCTATGAAAAACCTTTAATCCATTGTGCACTGCTCTTTTCTTCATGGCATTATCCCTATAAACTTAGACTAACATGTTCCTGATTTCACTTCTACTCTTGCCAAGTTTAACATGAAATTTAATGTTCGTTCATCACTCCAATTCAAGCTCCAGCATTCTCATGATGACACACAGCAATAATTAATTCCACTCTGCAAGACACCACCACACGTTCACAGGAACACCGATATGAGATATTGACATGCCAAAGTTATGAAACCTTACTGAGCTAGTTATACAGGGCCCAATATAAGAGCATGGTGGAAACTTCATGAACTTCATTGTCAGACCTCCTAAGTCTCTTTAAAGCACAGCCAGCCAGAGAGCACGCAAGCTGGAGTGAAGAGGGGAGAAGCACAGAGAAGGAACATGCGGCAACCACAAGAAAAGTGAAAGACCAAAGACATCCCGGAGACAAAGGCTTCTAAAAGAGAAAGTGGTGAGAAAACAATGGAGGGCTGTCCAGTTAGTGTGCCATTGCCAATAGAAAAAATTATGTACAGAGAAGTGAAGGAAAGCAAAAGGGCCAGCAGTGAAACCAGGAAAGACCTTGAATTGTTAAAAACAGAACACAGGAAAAAAAGCTCTCTATTAATTTTCTCCACCTCATGTGGAAAACTGAGGTAGGTTTATTGAGAAAAACCAATCATAACTCATGTGTAATGAAATTTTAAAGGAAGGAATTACCACCTGTACCACACAGTTAGTAATGTTTAACTTAATTGATTCATAAGTATAGCCATTAGTTTATAGATGGTGTCAGATCTGTTCATTATTATACAAACCCATTTTAAATTTAAGTTTCAATTTATAAACCTTATTAGATAAATGGCTATTTCTTTCTTTCTTTTTTTTTTTCTTTTTTTTTGTAGAGACAGAGTCTCACTGTACCGCCCTCGGGTAGAGTGCCGTGGCGTCACACGGCTCACAGCAACCTCCAACTCTTGGGCTTACGTGATTCTCCTGCCTCAGACTCCCGAGCAGCTGGGACTACAGGCGCCCGCCACAACGCCCGGCTATTTTTTTGTTGCAGTTTGGCCAGGACTGGGTTTGAATCCGCCACCCTCGGCATATGGGGCCGGCGCCCTACTCACTGAGCCACAGGCGCTGCCCGATAAATGGCTATTTCTAATATACTATAGCTTTGACTACCAATCAAGTGCCAAGAAGAAAAGGCATATTATTCTTGATTTGATCTGCTATTGCCCAACTTTTCTGACAATGGCACTATAGAAGGATGATAAATTGGAATAGTGAAAAGGCATGAGTATAAATGAACAAATAAAAAATAAAAATTAGAAATGAAGTAGATAAATGTTTATTTTCTTTAATATAGGGACAGTAGGAATAATTTTATGAAAAAGAGCAGAAAAAAGTGGATTTTTTTTCTGAGGGGCAAAAAGTAATCCAGACCCCTTGGGAGAGTGATATATACTTATTTCTCTTGAGTTTCTGATTGTTTATGGACTCAGAAGGAGAAAGTTTTAGATAGAAAAAAAAAAAAAGAATCCTAAAAGAAAAGACATTTCAATTACTGACACACTACCTAAAAAATAACCTTAAGCACACAGACAAAATCTTACATGAGCTCTTATATCCTTTCCCATGCTTTTGAACTAAGATTCTCAAGGAATAATCTGTAAGAATACCTTTCACATGGACTCTTTATCAACTATGTTTTGACCTTATTTTTTAAGCCAGCATGGGCTTAAATATATCAGTTAAGTATTGATTTATGAAACCTAAATCAAACACAAGTCAAAGATTATCTTAATTCCTAGACTATCTTTTTTTTGTTGAGCACTAATAATAATAATGCAAAAAAGTAACATTCACATTGTCAAATAAGAGTATGTCTATTATAGAATGCTTTGACACTGATGTTCAGTATGGAGTCATCAGTTAACTTTTCTTATTATTTTTTTCCAAAGTCTCAAAAAATAGACAACTAATATTTATAAATAAAAATAAAAGATAATTTCAAAAAACAGATCATGCCAAATCTTATAGACAAAGAAAAAGAAGAAATACTTCAAAATCATTCTATTTCATCCGGATACACCTTATATTAAAATTGGAAAAAATATATTATTATAAAGGGAAATTACAAACATATTTCACTTATAACTGAGGAAGCAATATCCTAAACAACATATTAACAAGTTGAGTTAAAAATTAATGTTCAAGTAATGTACTTTTTTCAAAATTAAATCCAATTTATGTGAGAATTAGTCATTATTTTCTTTTATTTTCTTGTTTTCTTTTCCTTTCCCTCACCCCCTCCCTCTTCTCTGTCTGCTCTCCCCTTCCCCCATGCCCTACTGTGTCATTAATTGTCATTAATTGTCCTCATATCAAAGTTGAATACATAGGATTCATACTTCTCCATTCCTGTAATGCTTCACTAATAATAATGTGTTTCAGCTCCAAAAGGTTATCTTAATTACTATTTTTTTTTTACTAAAAGTTCCAAATTGCCTCAATTTATTTTTTTTATGTAGTAAAATCAAACCAGCTCACACTTGGTTATGTACAAACATGCAACATTCACTCAACAAACATTCACTCAAAGGTTTCGTCATGCAAGGCCATCGTTCCCTTGGAGAGCAAGAAAAGAAATTTTATCATATTCTGTGCTCTATAAACTGCAGTGTAGGCTCGGCGCCTGTAGCAAAGTGGTTATGGCGCCAGCCACATACACCAAAGGTGGCAGGTTCAAACTCAGCCCGGCCCAGCTAAAAACAACAATGACAACTACAACAAAAAATAGCCAGGTGTTATGATGGGCACCTGTAGTCCCAGCTACTTGGGAGGCTGAGGTAAGAGACTAGCTTAAGCCCAAGTGTTTGAGGTTGCGGTGAGCTATGACGCCATAGCACTCTACAGAGGGTGACATAGTGAGACTCTGTATCAACAAAATAAATAAATTAAATAAAATAAAATAAGCTGCAATGTAATATTTACACTCCCAGAGTATACATGGAGCCCCTTGGGACAAAATCATAAATTTGATCTCAGATTATCCCTCAAAACTATTCTGGCTTTACTTTTTAAATGCATTCTGGTGAATGAAATTTAAGCTTTTTGAGAACTTAAAATACATTTAATGAAAAAATGATATTCAATTAATTTACTTTATATAGTTCATCCATGTTATTCAGAGTACTACTTAATTATTTTTTTAAGTGGAGAGATTCAGATTTAATTGTACGCAGTGTCTTCCCCTAAAATATAAAATCATTGCCATATTCATTATACGTTAATGTCTTTCTAATAGTATGATGTAATTACTATTTTTAAGTTCACATGTCTTAAAATCTTATGTTGTACATGGCTTTAGGGAAACAATATATTAGCTTCCAGATTTCATTATTTTAAAATTTACTATTCAGTATCAGGAGTTAATCTGAAACATCAGCCAAAACTCACATTTTTTTCTAGTCCCACAGTCTAAATGTATAATAAAATGTGTACTGCCATTCTATCTCAAATATTTACTGCTTATAAGTTATATATAAGCCAACTACGTATGAATCAATGTATACTGGTAAAATTAGACAAGTAAGTATGTTAAATTTAAAAGTTATATAACACTAAGGACATCAATCTTTAAGATTGTTAAGGTTGGAATAAATATAAATAAAACTTTCGAGCTTAATTTTTATAACTTCTCAAGTACTTTATGAATTAAACCAACTTTCATTATTTCAAAAAAAAATTGCCCTTTTTTTTATCATCAGTTCTCTAGGCACATTTAACTGCAGCTTATACTATTTCACCTGGAAAAAGTTAAAAGATTATCAGTGGAAAAAGTTAAAAGGTTATCAGTATTTTAAAGTAAAAATAATTTACTTCCTTAAAAATAATAGTCCCATCTTTCTAACAAATTAAACATAAAGAAATATGAATGCTAGTCTACAAACAAATAAAAATTTTAAAATGAAATTATCTTGGGCAGCGCCTGTGGCTCCAAGCGGTAGGGTGCCAGCCCCATATCCATATGCTAGAAGTGGTGAGTTCAAACCCAGCTCCAGCCAAAAACTGCAAAAAAATAAAAATAAACAAAAAAATAAATAAAATTATCTTTGTTATTTTTCAAATAGTACAGAGTTGCTATAACTAAATTTCTTGATTCTAGGGTAATATTTAAATGATAAGATACAGGTACATGATTTGCACAATTGAAGTTATGAGTGATAGATCAGCATTATTAATGAAGATTTACCCATTCTTTAAATAAGAAATATTAACAACATTAATAGCTACCACTTATTCTGTGCCTAGTAAATCCCAGGCCTTATCCTAGGCCCTTTTGCATATGTCATTATTAACAGTCACAACAGCCCAACTAGATATAAGTTTTTCGTTTTTGTTTTTGTTTTTCATTATTACAGTGGTACAACTGTGACTCAGCCTGGGTAAGCACTTGCCTGAGGCCAAACAAGAGGAATTCACAAGCTAGAATTCAAACTCAGTTCAAATCTCCATCACCTCTGTTTACGAGCTTTTGACTTTATTCATCTGTGATAAATTATGTGTAAATATGTTTCCTAAATTTTAGGATTTACTATCAATTAAAATGTTTTCAAAGCACCATTGGACAATAAAACAACCACAGGCTTCATTAAGGCGCTAAGAAATTTGAAGACCGTACTGCTGATATTAAAATTGTCCAAAGTTCAAATTTTAAAACTTTACTGTTTATAGTAGTATCATCATGTTAACTGAGATAGAAGTGATTTCAATTTAATTTTCAAACATCTGTGTTAAGAGTGTCTTTTAAAAACAAGGATAACTCTACCATGATAACTATTGTATGATACACCCCCTCAAGGAAGGTTGTGCTTATGCTTAATAATAATAGTGTACACATTAATTGAATGCTCACTGTGGGGAGCTAAGTGCTTCAAATGCATTATTTAAATGTTACAACAACCTTGTGGGGAATAATATTATGATTTTACAGGTAAATAAACTGAAGCACAAAGGCCATTAATCAGTTTACTCCCAGACAAGCAGCTAATGAGTAGGAAAGCTAAATTTAGACTCCAGATTTGTCCAGCTCCAGTCTGACACTCGTCACTACCTGGTGATGAGTAACGGCCTGTGGAAGTGAACATTGTCCTAGTGTCCACACAAGGACTAGCGTATGGGCCTGACACATACATCAATGTGCAGAACTCACAGGAAGGGTGGCTGCAGCTGTGTCCTCGCTTCTTACCCACGTCAACTCAATGAGACTGCATTTCTTCACTTTGGAAGTGAATTCTCTGTGTTAAGTACCATCTCTAAGATTGTAAGATTTTTAGGATCCTTGTTAATGTTAATGTTAATGTTAATCCTAAGATTTTTAGGATCCTGTAAGATTTTTAGGATCCTTGTTAATGCACTTCATTTATGTAACTCAATAGGACTCCTAAAAACATTTCCAAAGATTATTGTTGTGCTATGATTTCTATCCATCACCATAGCCAGCATAGAGGTTAAGACTGACCAGACTGGAGTCATGCAGATGTGGGGTCCAGTTCCAGCCCTGTTAAGGTGTATGCGACCTTGGGGAGGTAGCCCAAATGTCTAAACTTTAGGGTTTTTTTTAAAATCCATAACATGAAAAAAATGCTACCATTTACTCCCAAAAGACTGTGTGAGAAGAAGTAAATCTCAAAGTATTTAGCACAGAACAAGCTCAAGAAAATCTTGCAATAACAATTTCTCATTATTATTGCTATTATGAAATTGAGAGATTATGCTGTGCAATTTACATTAAATCACTAAGAATAATCACAACAAATTATTGAGGGCAAAATGTTCACAGCTAATATGCTCTGGATGAATTTTAAAATTATATTTACATAGGAGCATCTACTTAAAATCCACTTTTGATATGCATTTTAGTATCTTTTTTCAGTATTTTTAGATGGCATGGCTGACAAGATCAGCATCAGATATAGATAGAATGATAATATGCAACAGCACACAGAAGTCTCACAGATATAAATGCTGGGGAGTTATTTTAAGACATTTTGTGGAAACTACTAAAGTGGTGGGGATGGGACAATGATGCACCGACTGAATTAATCACTCTCATCACTCTTCTAAAGGAGACACAAAGCAACTTCAGCGCACTCAGTCGGCAGGAACAGGGAGGGAAGGGGCTGCATGAAACCAGGGCCCACTGTGTCCTTCCGTGGGCAACGCTTAAAACAGGTGTCCGCTGACGACCGCCCCACACCTCCCAGACTCTGAAACCCCTGGATCTGTTCATTTGTTTGCTTCCTTCTCCACTCTTCAGTTTAATTTATTTTATTTTTTGGTTTCAAAAAATACAAAGAGAAAATGAAACTCTTTTACAGGACTGCAGAAAGCACTGGAACCAGACATTTAGGCCTATCAATGAAGAATTTTACCTGATGGCAAAAGTGAAAATGATACACATAGTAAGCTTGAAAGATACACTGTGGGGAAAGGTGGCTTTTTTGGCAAAAGCTGGAAACTCTAAGATCTGAAGTTATGTCTTAGCAAAACATAGACATCAATGTAGACCAATTCTATGGCATCTCATTTTTTTTTTTTTTTTGAGAGAGAGAGTTTTACTCTGCTGCCCAGGCTAGAGTACCATGGCATCAACCTTGCTCACAGAAACCTCAAATTCCTGTGCTCAAGCTATCCTTCCTGCCTCAGACTCCCAAGTAAGTGGAACTACAAATGCCCACCACAACAGCTAGCTACTTTTTATATTTTTAGAAGAGACTTGGTCTCACTTTTCTCAGGCTGGTCTTGGACTCCTGAACTCCTGAGGCCCACCTCAGCCTCCCAAGTGGTAGGATTAGGTAGGATTAGGGGCGTAAGCCACCATCGCTGGCTGCTAATTTTTGCATGCTTTTCACACGTTTGTTCATAGTTTCTTGTCACTGATTTAAATTTATTTCTGCTCCAGGCACTGTGCTCAAGAATAACCTCAACACCAGGAATATCTTTATAAAGGACCATGAGGAATAAGGAAGCATCTCCACGGTGACTTACTCCAGTAAGAACACAAAAGTGGTAACAATCAGTTACCCCAAGTGCTCACATATCCCCCTAACCATTTAATTAACCACAGGCTAATATTTTGTCCTGAGATTTATTTTACAATACAAAAAGGTTAAATGATAAGTATATCAATGCTAAGCGATATATGGATAATCAAGGCAGTTGATGCAATTTTATAAGTAGATTTTGAATAATATGATGGATTTTTGAAATTCACATTATTTTATTCTTTATATATTTATGCTGTGTCACCTTATGAGGTCTTTTCCTTTCCACAGTACACTTTGCAAATGTCATCCTCTAGGTCAATGTTGAGATGTCAACCACAGCCATGGTACTGCCAAGAGAGAACATGCTGAGGCAGAAGCTGAGAGTAATTTCTCACATATGTGTGGGAAAGGGGAAGAAGAAAAATGGCTTAGTGACCTCTAGCCCATTCGTACAGCTTTGGGAATTAATTACAATTACATTGCACATTGTTAGGAAACAAAGGAAGGGGTCTAAATACAACAGGTAAGCCTAATATTTTCTATTTACCTTAACCTATATTTATAATACATCTACTTTATAATATATGCCCATTCATTATTCAAGTATGATATAGAACTATATTATATGTGCATTTAAGAAAAGTATGTTTCTGGGTAGAAGAATGAGGAAAAGCAAAGACAAATAAGCAGTTTCTAAACAAATATCATCATAAAAAACTACAGCATATCGTCTGTCTAGAGAGTATGATTCAAATTAGAGACATCAGAGGTGGCAACAGTCTTCTGTTTATACCACGTGAAACAGCAGAGAGATGATCACTTAGCTTTTGTTTTGGTTCCAATTCATTTTTTTCCAAGAAGTGTAATTAAAAAGTGCATTAATGCCACCAATTATGGCCTCCAAGAGACCAGAAACCCCATGTTACTCCGTGATGGAACACAACTGAGCAGCAAACATCCATTTACCATTATAATACTCATTAATCCTGCCAAAAACAACTCATTATGGGACTTCAAGGAAATCATCTCATAGGCAAACACAGCACAGAACCTGTCACTGCATTCCTCACAGCAAAGTTGCAGATGTGAAAACTGTTCAATGTCGCTAATTTATGAAGCTATGATTTTTACTTTTTATCAAGCTAAGACCTTTCTGAGAAAAAAAAATGGCATAAATTCTTTCACCCTTTAAGAAAAGTCTTAACAAAGGAGCAGCTTTGATTCAAAACCTCAGTAGTCTAATCCTAAAAAATGTTCCCTACTTACCAAATTCATGCAGACCTGGTCTCATTTCACTGGACCTTAACCTCATCAATAGTGTCTTCCCAAAGTAATAACAGAAATCCCAGCACCTGCACCATCGTCTTTCTGGCTTGACCTAAAATGAATTATAAATCCTCGCTCACACTTTTATCCATATAAACCCTCTCGCTCTTTAATCCACGGAGCACATTCAAATGCATCTGCTCCTTTTTCTATCCTCAGTTCCAGAGAGGAGCTGGACCAAGTAGGAGCTCTCTGAATGCTGGGGGTAGTCACAGTTACACAAAAAGGATCCGTAAATCAGTGAGCAAAACTTAGAGTCCTCAATTATCATCATTAGATATGCAATTATTGCAAAGATGAATTACCAGATAGATTTATTTAAAGTACATTATCAATCATTGTTTTGAGACCAAAAACCAACCGTAGTAAACTCTTTCTCTTCAGTACAGTGTTTCTGAAACTGCCACTGAGCAGAAAGGATTAAACAGGATGTTTCAAAGAGTTTTTGGAACTAAGCTTAGATAAAATACTAATAAACTAAATTAAAAAGTACTTATTGTTAATCTCTTTTCATAGAATTTTGAAGAAATCAAGGAAATTTGTAAGAGCATCTTTTTCTTCAGTGACTATACGTTTTATCACATACAATTACTGGAAAGACGTGACACGTAACAGATAATATGCGGGATCTACAGTCTAATAAGTGACCAGCCTGAATCACAATTGTTTTCTGAGAGTTTCAACTAAACTTGTATCTCTTCTTAAAATATTTCACACAATTCTAATGGAGTCAGGAACAAAATTGGTTGAAATTGGTTGAATCAATAGCAAAATGAAGCTTAACATGAGTTCCTCTGCAAACAGGTTTTGCAAGGTGATAGTTGGGGGTAAAATGTGAAGAGAAGTATTCAACTGACAAAATAATCAAACAAAATACCTGTCTCTATTGTTCCTTTTCAGTTTTCATGTTTGGGAGATAAATCATAAGAATAGGTACAAAGCAGGTTCTGCCTGGTCTCCCAGAATCCAGGAGTTATTTCTGCAATTGTCAATAGTTTACTATAGGTGTCTCTTTCTAGACTGTAAGTCCTGTGAAAATTCTGTCCTCTCCACTACTTGAATCATCAGCTCTTAGCATGTGGAAGACAGTCTCTCCATGTTTAGTGAATGAACTAGTCATTAATTACTAGCAGGGTAATAATCTGAAAACACACAAATATCTACTTTGTGCATTGCTAAAGGTTTTTGTTTTGTTTTTTATGTCATCCCAAGACGATAGATCAGCTTCATAGCTTTATGTTCTAAGTTCTCAATTACTTTATTTGAGTAAGGGGGTACATAAAAAGCAAAAGTTTTCAAATCTAAGGAAGGAAGATACATCCTGGTATTTGGTGGCAGGATAAAGTTTACCCACTGAGAGAAGTACTAGTAGGTCAACTGGAAAAGAGACTGTTGGGGGCTGAGGGACTGTTCTCCGGTTTTGGGGACCTTGGTTCACTGGCCTCATCCAGGGCCCTGGGTGATGCGTTCATTACTCTGGGAGGTTTACACGTGGAAGGCTGGAAACTTTGCTCAGAGCTGGTGAGGAGCAGATCTCTCAAGGGCTGAGCTGGACCCACTAGGACGCATGTGACATTGGAAGGGCACTTCTGAACCTTCCAAGAGCTGATTTTCCTAATGGGGCAAGTAAAAGAAAGCAAAAGAAGGAAATCTTGCTGAGGAAGCTGCCCTGCCCACCACCCAATGTATCTAGTTTCAGATGAGAACAGGATTTCTTCTTCTATAGGCCGGGACACTAACAGCTAAAATAGATTAAATATGACGTTTAAATAAAGAATATAACATTTCTTGTACTCTAATTTTTGGACCGAAATTCATACCCATACAGAATGGAAGCCAAAAATTCCATACTCCTATTTCTCCTGATGGGTAGAATTTCAATATGGATCTTATTTTTATCAGACTAAAAGGTGATCCAGTTGGAAACAGAAGAGAAGGCTGGCTGCTGCCTCCATTTTGGGGGAGATAATCTACTAACAAATAAGTAGCTGTTTCTTTAGTGTTTCTTTAATGTCATCTTTGCTTCCAGGAAGGCATAAAGTAGATGGGAGGAAACTTTCCTTGTTTTATTTTCAAACTATAAGGAAGAGTGAGCAAAAAATCCTTGATACTGTGTTCGTTATATTTTGGGTATTAAACCTTGAATAGATGTTATGTGAGGTTAAATATGGAAGTTTTTTTTTTCCACAAAATTGGTACTTGGAAGTTGTGAAAAATAAATGGCTTTGTATAATAAGCAAACGGAAGTGTGTCACGTTTAGATCAGAACCGTATTTACAATCCAGCACTTCTCATTTGGAAGCTACAGGGGATTTTTCTCAGGAAATTCTCTGTGAAATAAATTTTAAAATAATTCAAACCTAGCAAATTTTAAATGTGCTTTTATCTTTTAAACTGCTATTTATAGAGAGGATTTTATTATTTGTGGTTTTGTAAATTCAATTCCAAGTGAAAAAGGTAAAGAATAGGAATAATAATAAATAAAAGTAATTCTTGGTCTGTTTCATTTTATGTTTAAAAACACTTATGTGTAGAAATAAACTCACTTACAATTTAAAAGTGGACATTCTTTGGGATTAGAATAACCAATGAATGTAAATATGCAAAGTATCAATTACCACACGTTTCCTAAAATAACGAATAAGGGGTTTCCAAATCCCTCTGAGGGGAGGGATCTACTGTCAAAAATGCCAGCTCATTTCTGGCTGGGCCAGACTACTGTAGAAACCTCTCTTGCTTCTGGAAATTTAAAAAATAATGTCCAGCATTCTGTCATTATCAAAATGAAATGTCACCCTCAAGGTGTTGTAAGAGGGATGCAAACATTTGCATATATTAATATAGCTTAATGTGTATTTTTTTGTTAAGAGCTCCAGGAACAACATGAATAACTCCAACTATAAAAATAACATAAATGATAAATTCCTCATCAGCACACACACATGCACACACACAAATAGGATGAAACCTACCAAGAGGGAAGGAAGAAAAATCTAGCACATCTTTAAACAGAAGGAACAACATGATTTTGTTGAGAATGTTCTTCCTAAAGTCCTGGAGAGGCCGGTTGTGTCACATGGTCTACCCTTACTATAAAATTCATACATAAATGCACAAACACTACAGAAACTGTTTAGCACTAGTTATTTCATTGATAATCATTATTGCTAGCACTAAGTTAATACTAATCTACACTTTTATTTTCGTAAATAACTGCTAAACTATTCCTGCTTCTCTATCATCTAATTCAAAAAATTGTCCCCCATCCCCATTCCTCCAGCTTCCTCATCATCATTAAAGCAAGGGCAGATTATGCTAAAACAGACCAACAATCACCAAATGGATTCAGAAACAAGGATAAAATATTCGATCAATGTTATGTTTGAAGTTAGATCTTCCTTTGAAAATGATGTACTCAGTCTACCTAAATTGACTTATAAGATAACACTTTTCAGGATTTTGTTGCATATGTACTCAGGACTTGTCCTGATTTGACTTAATGTAGGTGGCTTCTGATCACTTTAGTAATTTCACAAAGTTATTGTGAAACGTGAGCTCATCTTTCCAGGCGCTGCTTTCCCTTCCACCGCGGCACACTTACCTGTACACGTGTCCCTGGCTTATATATGTCTCAATAATATATTTCAAATACTTGTGGCATCTTATTTCTCATGACATTAACTAGCAGACTTTCAGTCATCAAATACTTAATGCTACTTGCTATATATACTCTATTGCCTGATATTTCTTCTTATTGTTCCACTCAACTATCAGCCTTCTAACATGACAATCCCTAATTCATTTCTACAAGTCATATGAAATAGGTTTCACGTAAAATTAGAGCCCAAATTTTGTCATGATCTACCCAGAAGTAAAAATAATAATAATAATAATTTTACCATAAGAACCATTTGCTCTAAACATTTACTGCAGCATAATTCACAATTGCCAAGACATGGAACCAACCCCAGTGCCCATCAATCCATGAATGATTAAATAAACTGGTATATGAATACCATGGAATACCATTCAGCCATAAAAAAAGATGGAGACTTTACATCTTTTGTATTAACTTGGATGGAGTTGAAGAACATTAACCTTAGTAAAGTATCACAAACATAGAAAATCAAGTATCCAACATACTCAATACTAATATGAAACCAGTCCATGAACACCTACATGCCACATGAGAGAAAAACATAATTAAGTGCAGCTGGCAGAGGGAGAGGGAGGAAAGAGGAATGGAGAGCATGGGATTGGTAAGCTCTCACTAACTGGCACAGTGTAAGGGTACACGGTGAACCTCCTCTATGAAGGCTTAACTACAACTTAGACTTTGCCTAACAAACACAAATAATGTAATCTAATCACTTGTGCCATCATATTAATCTTACATAAAAAGAAAATTAAAAAAAGAAAAGAATTGTGGAAGAGAGGCTAAAAATGTTCAAATTATTTTACTATAAATGTTTATGATAATAGAAAAAATGGAGATTATCACACATTTTTTTCTGAAATGCTTCATCATGTCAGACGAAAGCATCATAACTAAAGGCAACACTATACAATGGAAGGCTTTCCGCTGTCACAGAGGAAATTAAAGGTACAGTGTTCAGGGTGTGGAGCATGATGGCCAAATAAAAACCTCTAGTGATCGCCCCTCCACACAAACACCAAATTCAACAACTATCCGCACAAGCATACTTCAGAGGTACTTAAAGTCAGGTGAGCAAGCACACTGCCTGTTTTTCACATTATATCAAGGAAAGAGGCACTAAAGAGTACAGAAAAGACAATCTTGCAGTGCCTATGCCAATTTCCTCCATCCCCCAGAAGCGCCAAGTGGGGAGAGAATCTGTGGTGGGGCGGGGGGGATAGAGTGATTGTGGGACTTTGCACTGAAACTCATAATACTCTGTCACAGGAGAAAGCAGCACTGGACAGAATTCTTCTGTCATCCACAGAGGTTAAAGGGAAATCCTCTGTCCCCAGGGGAAGCTGCGTTCCAGCTACCCAAGCACTGGCTGACAAAAAGCAGTCTGGGGCCTGGAACGAATTTATCAGGCAGAAAGACACTAAGTCTGCGGTCCTTGGCCAATTCTTGCAGCTGTGCTGCCTGAGAGCCAGTGGGCTTGGGGCGCTCATGATCCAATGAGACACCAGCAAGCCAAGCCAGTGCCTGAGTCACCCTCTAACTACAAGGAGTATGGCTGAAGGAGTCTTATTCCACTTGGGGAAAGGAAAGAGAAAAGTTCAGAGGACTTTGTTTTTCCACAAGCTCAGTCATAGTAAAATAACGTATGAAGCAGACTCGTAAAGCTCATGAGTCCAGGCCTTTGTCCTGGAAGGCATTCTGGGCCCACGCTAGGCCCTAAGGAAACACGCTGCCCTGAAGAGAAGAGCCCAGTCCTGGCAGGATTAAGCACTTTCTGACTAGAGAGCCCTTGGACTTTTAATAATTATCAGAGGTAGCTAAGAAACAGTCACCACAGGCTCTCTGTGATACTGGGCTGGCTTCAGGAATGACCTGGTGCTAGTGTCCATTAGGGGTACTCACATCACTCCTCCCCCAGAGGAGCCCAGGCCAGAGAGTGGGAGCAAAGAGGGAAAGGTTTTGTTGGGTAACTGATAATTCTTCCATATCTTACCCAAATCCCCCATAGCAGTGCCACCAGGAGTCACAGTATTAGTGGGCTCTGGACATCCCCAGAGCTGATATAGCAGCACCGAGAAAGACCTACATCATAACCCTCAATTCCCTTTGAATATCTGGAAAGCCTTCTCCATAAAGATGGATTCAGACAAGGCCAGACTGCTAAGAGTTAAATAAATACCTAACTCTTCAACTCCCAGACATTGAAAAACATCCACAAGCTTCAAGAACACCCAAGAAAACATGACTTTGCCAAATGAACTAAATACGGTACTCCAGTCCCAGAGCAATGTAGATATGTCACCTTTCAGACAAAGAATTCAAAATACCTGTGCTGAAGGAGCTTGAAGAATTTCAAAGAAAATACAGAGAAGGAATTGACAAGCCTGTTAGAGAAATATAATAAAGTGATTGTAATAATAATAAATTAAGAATAAAACAAGCAGAAATTCTGGAGCTGGAGAATTGGTGAGCTTCAAGGCAGGCTATTTAAAAATATATGTTAAAAGAGAAAAAGAAAGAATAAAGTATGGCTACAAGATCCAGAATACAGCTTCAAAAGGGAAAATCTAAGTGTTATTGGCCTTCAAAAGGAGGTGGAGAAAGACATTGGGGTAGAAAGTTTATGTAAGGAAATAATAATACAGAATTTCCAAACCTAGAGAAAGACATCAATATGCAGGTACAAGAAGGTCATAGCACACCAGCATGTTTGACCCCAACACAACTACCTCAAGGAATTTAATAAGCTCCAAAAGGTCACAAATAAAGAAAAGGAGCTAAAGGAAGCAAGGAAAAGAGAAAAAAATAACAGCCCCAATAGATCTGGCAGCAGACTTTTTAGAAACGTTATGGGCCAGGAGAAAGTGGCATGACATACTCAAAGGGCGAAAGGAAAAAGTACTTTAAACCCAGAATTTTATATCTTGCAAAAATACCTTTTAAACATGAAGTATATAATGAAATACTTTCCAGACAAATTAAAACAGGTATTTTATCAACACCAAGCCTGTCTTAACAGAATTGCTAAAAAGAGTTCTTCGGTCTGAATGAAAAGGACATTAATGACAATAAGAAATCATCTGAAGGTACAACTCACTGGTAACATAAGTACACAAATATATAATATTTTATTACTGTTATTTCAAGGCATAAGCCACTTATATCTTGAGCGGAAAGACTAAAAGGCAAGCCTGTTAAAATTAACTACAATAACTTTTTGATAGTATAAAAGACAAAGATGGAAAGAACAAAAAATTAAAGCGTGTGGTGGGGGATGGAGTTAAAGGGTAGAATTTCTGTTAGATTCCTTTCTGCAAGACTCATGGCAACCTCAAATCAAAAAACCTATAACTCAGGAGCGGTGCCTCTGGCTCAAGGACTACGGTGCTGGCCCCATATACCAGAGGTGACAGGTTCAAACCCAGCCCTGGCCAAAAACTAGAACAAAAAACAAACAAACAAGAAAAAGCCTACAACAGATACACAAAAAATAAAACACTACCAGAGAAAATCACTTCAACATTATTTATCTGTCTAACTTTCAGTAAATTATTCAGCCTCTTTGGGTGTTGAAGTCTGTGTCTGTTAAAGGGGACTAATTATACCTTCTTTGTTAGGTAAAAGATTCAGCATATTATTTTATATACATATCTTATCCATAATAAGAGCTTAATAGATATTATATTTATCATCATTTAGAGTGTTTACAAAGAATAAAAATATATAAATTTATGATAAATTGGGAATATTGCAGGATTGAAAACATTTTGTTATAAAAATAAAATGTGACATTTATTTCATAATTAATATTTCAAATTCTTTATTTCTTTAATAAAATGTCTTTTTGACTTGGTATATTTTATTATAAAAATAAAACAAAAGTGGGCAACATAAAACTAGTGAGAAGTTTGACGTTGCATTTGAAAAACTAATGCTTTTTTAAAAATTTTCTTAACCTGGATGTACTGTAATTCCAAACAACAAATGCTTATTAACTAAGCCTAAATGTATACAGAAGTAGCAGTAAATATTTTAGAAGATGTTTGCAATTTAAATTGTCAAATAAAACAATAATGGGCTAAGACCATTTGAAGGAATTCTATACGTACTTTAGAAGAAATATAATTTAAAAATAATTACCACCTAATATAGTTCAATTTGGAGAGTAACTTGAATGTTGCCTATCATGCTATCCTCAAGTAAGTGTTATTCAAAGATATAAAGTTTAAGAATAATTGTTCCCCAGGTTTGGAAAAACAAAGAATGAGTGTGCACAGATGCCCCCCAGGGTTATATGCACATCTTCTTTAGGAGTCTATAATATTGAAAAAGAACTTCAGGGATCAGAAATCCTGCTGTTGGGCAGGCAAATACAGTGGAGGTTTTGGCCCATTTACTAATGTAGTGCCTTAGAGATAATGCCCCAGAAGTTCAGCTGAATTATCTAAGTGTAGCCATAAGCATTGAGTCCTAGGATGTGTCCTATGCACATCAGTTAACTGACTCTTCAAGCATGTCCATAGACAGAGGGTATGATCATTTTCTCTACAACACGAAACAAACTGACCTTGTTTGGGTGAGAGCAGCAATAATTCCAGTCACCACTGGGATATTCGCAGAGAGGAAGGAGTTCTTCATCTGGAGGCAAATACAGAACTTGAGTTCACTATAAGCAGCTTCAAGAACTCCCTGAGCAGGGCTGGGCCAAAAACTGAGGAAAAAAAAAAAAAAAAAGAAAGCAAAAGAGGTCTGTTGGGTTCTCCAGTACTAAGAATGTCTGCTGTGTTATTTTCAATGCTGTTATTGGGCTGAGGCGTGTAAGAAAGAACTAGAGTAGTTTAAAATGTTCCAAAGATCACTCTTCTTACTGAGAGTAAGTCATTTTTCATAAAAAATTTTATTTATAATCTTTTGAGTGGCTAGAAGCTTT
This sequence comes from Nycticebus coucang, assembly GCF_027406575.1. NCBI lineage: Eukaryota > Metazoa > Chordata > Mammalia > Primates > Lorisidae > Nycticebus > Nycticebus coucang. The sequence continues at coordinate 73,960,469 of NC_069784.1, read as the reverse complement.
TGGCTAACTTTTGAAAAATTTGTTTCTAATATTGCATTTTTTTTATTACATATGCACAATTGAAGAATTCCTTATTCTGCCATTTTCTCTGACATCTTCATGTAACATTTTGGAAAATATAATAATAATGAGAACTAATTATTAGTCTCTAGATATTAAGCTTTGGTGGGAGGAAAGACTATGCTTGTGTTTGTAAAAGGGCAACACAAGGGTCCTTGTAGTCATGGAACTGTTCTTTGCTGGTCATGATAGTATATATAAAAGAAAATTGCATAAATCCAAACATACATGCAGACAAATGAGTACAAATAGTGAAAGCTATGTTATTTCGTTTGATGTAAGCATTCCAAATTGTATAAAATATCAACACATTGTACCCCACAAATGCATAAATGTACACATGCTCTATGTGTATATGACTTAATAAAAGGAGAAAAAAGCTGGAGAAGATATGAAAAAAAAAAAAAAAAAAAAGAACTCCCTGAGCAGAGAAAGGGGAACAGCAATGCTTCGCTGAGCGCTGTCGAGCAGTGAGTGGCAGCCCGCAGCAGTGGAAGGGGCTGCTCAGCCTGGAAAAGATTCTAGAAGGCTTAGGAGGATCATGAAATTCTGAAATTGATGTGGTATCCTGAGTTTTCATTTAACCTTGAGACCCAGAATTGAGCTATAAAGAGTAAAATTGTGAAAGCAGCAATGCTTTCTTTCAGCTTCTACAGGAAGTTACAACTTTGACATAAAGGGCTTGATTTCAATCCTATAGAGTTGGCATATTTTTCCCAAAATTAAATATTATCTCCAACATAGTCCAATCAGTTCAGTCATTGACACAAAACAAAGCCACCCGTATCATTCAGGAGATTTTTTTTTAGAGCTTTAATGTTACTTCACAGATTCAAAGGCCTTGGTTTTATGATTAAATGCTAATTGTTTCTCTCCAATGCTTCTTAATTGCTCCCACTACACATAATTCAGAAAGAAGGTGAATCTTAAGAATGTGTCTTTCTATAAAGTGTCTTAATAGTTAAGAATAAAACATTTGATTAGTAGTATTTCTATGATGAAAAGGAATTGAGAAAATTAAACATGGAAATTAATAGCTGAAATATGAAAATATCATTTCTACTCATCTTTTGTGTTCCAGCCTAAAAATTATTGACTTTGTTTAAACTTTCAAACACAGAATTCTTAAGTTGCAAAAAAAGAAGCATAATAGCTTTAAAGATCTCAAAAATGCCTTCTGACCATGGTATATGCAGCACAGTAAAGTAACAAAAATATAGATCTGCTCTTCAAATGAATGAAACATACAGTGAATTTGTAGTATCTGATGCCAGATATTGATCAGTGAGAACATAATGAATTGTATGATCTATGAGACCATAATCCTGCTTTCAGGTCATAATCACATACACTTCAAAATCTAAACCAAATAGCTCAAGCTCTTCAATTGAATTCAAATTACTGAAATTACATCCAAATTAATGTTTGCAATTATCCTATGAGAACTGAATATTTTTAAATATCAGATATCAGATTGACTACAAGAAGAAAGAAACACCAGCTCCCCTGTATTGATCAAGTTTGTACATTGGCATGTTTGGATTTTAAAATGTTCATCTACATTTATTATCTTTCCCACCAGCACAGACATTAAAAATAGACTTTAATACTGATAATATTCCCATAATGCTGTTCCCAAAGGATAACTTTTATTTATTGCCCTGGTAGATACCCAGTACTTGTAGGTTATTAATATACGGAAGTATTCGTTACTATACAGGTGAAAGTGGATGTCACCATCAATTTATAGCAGCCAGTGAATGTGGAAACTCAGTGTGGGTTTTATGGAGTTCATAGGTCTTCAAGGTCCAACTCTGTCCCTAGCAGGATTGCTCCCAAACCATGTCAGGTAGAGGAATATCAATTACATTTTAAAAGACTTATAAAGGTATGACTCATAAGATGTTTTTTGTTTTAAGTGTTGATGATATTGCAATATAATTTTTTCTTTCTTGTCCTTATCCTTTTTCTTTCTAGCTCAACCCACACCATTCCTAGGTTAAAAATAAAAATATCCAACCAAACATCAAAATTATATAAAATACAAACAAACCTTTATTGTGGTCACATGTTTCCTCTACAAGTTCAAATTTTCATTTTTTAAATTTTTCTCTACTTTGTTTCATAACTTATTCTTCAGAGGCAAATAGTTTGATGGATGTTTGATTATTTTATTACTTATAACCTGTAGTGCCTTTAGCTTTATTTCTTTCTGAAACACATATATGCAATTTATTAACCTTTTATCTTTTGTTATTAACATAGGATTTCCATAGTCTCTTATCACAACCAATTATTTTGAAACAATAATATTCAAGGGGGAAATTCTGCTTTTAATCTCTTTTTTTTTTGGAATTTTAAGACATTTACTCCTTATTCTGTGCAGAAGGTATTTCACAAAAAGAAATACCAAGACTTTTGATGATCAGCAAGATCTCAATTAGCCGTTCTTTAATTTCCCCTCAGTTTTAGTCACTTAAGCAGCTCCTACCCTACTCTTTCTCTTACATATTATGAAGCTTAAAATTAAAAAAAAAAAATTCAATGAGTATAACATATACTGACCACAACGAAATATTGTTTTTACATTTCTCTTGTGGATTAATAGTAAATATATTAACATTTTCTTTGTATTTTCCAGCATACTATAATAATAGTAAAATATTTTATTAGATAACATATGAACTCATGCTTGGAATAGTAGAGGTGTCTAAAGTTTCCCTTAGGAATGTATAGACAGGAAGTGAAATTCAGAATTTTATGCAGATATAATAATGAAGGAAATTCATTAAAGATTAGTAACTGAACCAAATAAAATGGAATTATGGATTTTTTAATGATCCATAATGAGATCACTAGATCACTAGATAAATGTGAATATGATCTAGAAAATCATGGGTCTTTTAAACTGAAACACCAGGAAGACAACTTGGAAGGTAAGACAACATTTCATATTTCATTTATTGACAGGCAAAAGGGCATAAGCTTTGACATTTCATTTATTGACAGAGAAAGGAACATGAGCTTTGCAAGAGTAAAGGTTTTGTCTGGTTTGTTCACTGATGAATTCCCTAGCACCTAGAACAGGTTGGCACTTAACAAATACGTATTGAATAAAAGGGAGTTATATTTTTTAGAGAAAAATGTTCTCCCTTGCTCTCTTCCTTTGCTTTCTCTGCTCCTATGTATTGATTTATTTTATCCTGACTTTTTTTTTTTTTCTTGAGACAAAGTCTTGGCAGAGTGCTCTGGCATTACAGCTCACAGCAACCTGCAACCCTTGGGCTTAAGAGAATCATGTCAGCCTCCCAAGTAGCTGAGACTACAGGTGCCCACCACAATGCCCAGCTTTTTTTTGGTTGTAGTTGTCATTGCAGTTTGGCAGGCCCGGGCTGGGTTCAAACCCACCAGCTCCAGTGTATGTGGCTGGCGCCCTAACCGCTGAGCTACAGGCACCGAGCCCATCCTCACTCTTTTACCTCTGGCTTTTTTACCTTCCTCTCCTAGCTCCTAGCTATTCTTCATTCTTTCGGTTGCAATTTTATAGTCATTACATTAGGGGAATCTTCCTTGATTCAAAATACCAGTGTAGTTTTTGTTCCCATGTCATTCTGATTTCCCATTAATGAAATTCCTTGGGTTAGCAATAATTGATTTAAAGGTTGTGCTCTCCAACTAGACTATAAGTTCCATCTAAGAATGCACTGAATTTAACCTATTTTCTATTCTAACTCTAGGACCATTTGCCTGCAACGTGGTGGATGTTCAACAAAGATGTGAAGCCTAAATAGAGAAAGGATGGGGAGGGGAGGAAGAAAGGAAAGTGGGAGATAGAGAAGGTGGGAGGAAGCAAAGAAGGAGGGAAGAAAAAGGGGGAAAGGGAAGGTGGGAAGGGAGCACTCATCTTTTTTGGATACTGTGAAGACTTGTTCTGATGTTGCTGCTGTTTGTGAAGATAACTATGGCATTTTAGTGGACCAAATAACCAGCATTGGTGTAGAAACTGTGCTAGAGTCCTCACAAAGCAGAAGAAATCCAAATTAGAATAAAAGCAAAATTTATACTACTTGACTTCTTGAGAATTCATTGGTGAGTATGAAGTATGTGGCTCAGTAAAATTGGCACACGGTGTCCTGAAACCCAGAACAAAATCACTAAAGGCTACAACACAAACAAAACAAACTGCACAAACACATGCAAAATTGACGTGTGTGTATATGCTGCATATACACACATATTATATGTACGCAGATATATCATATGTATCATTCCCTACTCCTCTCCACAAAAAAATCTCATCTGTTGCTACACACACAACTGAAAAGCTCTCCCAGCTCCTAACACTATCTAATCATTCCAGATCAATTATTCAGAGAAATTCTTCCTCTTTGGGACTCAAAAAACACTTGTGAATTTTCAAAATTATAAATATGATGATTTTCAGCTATGATGATTTAGATGTGTATACCCCCTACCATTGATGAATTGATTCTTATAGTGTCTCTCTCTCTTTTTTTTTTTTTTTTTTTGCAGTTTCTGGCCAGGGCTGGGTTTGAACCCACCACCTCCAACATATGGGGCCAGCCCTACTCCTGTGAGCCATAGGCACTGCCCTAGTCTCTCTCTTTTTTTAAGCAACTTCTATCAGGTGACAGTCTTGAGAATTATTTTGACGTTCATTGCAAAGTGGCTCAGAACTAGTGGTGTGGTACCTGTGTTTTCCACTACAAGAATATACAAAACATAATAAAGAAAATCAAAGTGTATGTGATTATTGGGAGTACAGGACAATATTTGGTTTTTCAGGAAAACATTTACCCAAAACGTTTTAGACAGTAAGTTTCCTAATAACACGTCAGATAGGATTCAAATACGTACGTATGTGATTTTCGATTCCTGCTATTTGCACGGCAACTGGTTTGATGTATCGTGTTAAACTATTTTGATCTGTAAACAACTTTCTATTTATATATAGTGGCTAAAATAATAATATGAATATATTAATGGTTAAATAGCAGTTAACCAGCACATCTGCCTATGAAAAGTTTCTATATAAATGGATACTTGTGATTTTTAACTTAAGTGTTTAAAATAAGTATACATGCCATTTTGATATATCTCATTATTTTACCACTATACTAAAATATTTATGAAAATTAAAGTCCATAAGAAATAATATGATTCCAGCATGGTTATGCATTAAAGTGTAATAGGTATGTTCTTTTA